>NC_058130.1:150440980-150594136 GCF_016433145.1 Gracilinanus agilis
AGAAGGGGAGGAGGGAGGAAAAGAGAGAGAGGAGGGAGGGAGAAGGGAGGAAGAGAGAAGGGGAGGAGGGAAAAGGGAGGAAGGAAAAGAGAGAGGGGGAATGGAAGACAGAGAAATGGAGGGAGAGACAGGGAGATAAGATTCCTGTCCTTGATGAGCTTCCATCCTAATGAGGAGGGCAAAATACAAAAGTGAGATGAAAATTTGGGGGAATGGAAATCGGAAAAGGTACCTGCATGGGGTAGGATGAAGAATAAACCAATGGGAGAAAAGGGCCAGCATGGCAGATGGGTGTTCCAGGATGAAAAGACCCCAAAAGCTGAAGAAATTCTGGGGTGAAGCATGATGGCAAAGCCTAGAAAGCTAAGCTTTGATGGAAGATAGAGATTCTAAGAGGTCAAAGTGAGGAAGGACAACCTTCCAGGTTGAACAAATATGAAAAAGGATAGAGGTGGGGACTGGAATATCAGTTGTGATAAATGGGGCAGGAGGTGGAGGGAGGCTCATTTGACTGGAATGTAGAATATTTGAAAGAGAATATTATATAATCAACCTAGAAGGATAGGCTAGGGCCAAATTGTAAAATGCCAAGCAGAGAAATTTATTTTTGATCCGAGAGACAAAAGAGAGACGCTGGAGCTTTCTGAGAAGAATGACATAGTCAGTCAGGTCTACACTTTAGCAATAGCTGTGTGCTATTGCTAATTTAACTGCTGTGTGCGTAACGGATGGGAGGAGGAAACTGGATACCAAGACTAGTTAGGAAGCTGTAACAATAGGTGAAAGATGATGTGTTTCTGGACTAGTGTGATCATGATGGAAAGGGGATAGACATGGGAGATGTCGAAGATGCAGAATTCACAAGAATAAACTAAATGATGTTTAAGATTGTTTTCATATTTTAAAAAAATTATTCCGTTCTAAGAGAAAAGGCAAAGAAATGATGGACAAAAAAATAGATTATTACATTAAATGTAAAAAGGTTTAATTCCAGAATAAACAAAAAAATTCAAAATTTAAAAAAATAAACCAAATATATTCAGGAAACTCAGTTTTTAAAACATTCATTCTAATTAGAATTTTAAAAGATGGGCCAGTGCTTATTGATGCTAAAACTGCTTTTAAAATGTTTTTAATTGCTAGTAATAAAAAAGTACATGTAAATTATAGTCAGTGAAGTAGGATATAGATTTAAATTTGAAGATACCATAGTAAGCATGCAACCTAGTCCCTTCATTTTGTTTATTTCTATACAAAATTTTTTATACTTTAAAAAAATTCTAATTGAATTTATTTTTTCACTTATCATACATTATTTTTCTCTCTTCTATATCCCTTACCCCCTGCCAGGGGTAAAAAGGAAAACACTTTCAATAAATGTGCATAATCAAGCCAAACAAATTCCCTTATTGGTCATGTCCAAAAATATGTGTTTCATTCTACATATTAATCCACCATCTTCTCTACTCAGAGGTAGGTAGCACTCTTTATCATTGGTTCTCTGGAATCATGATTGGTCATTGCATTAGTCATGGTTCTTAAATCTTGAACAAGTGTTCATTTTTGGAATTTTTCTCTTGGTTCTGTTCACTTCACACTACATTAATTTATACACATCTTCCTAGACTTCTCTGAACCCATTTCTTTAATCATTTCTTATAGCACAATAGTGTTACATTACATTCATGTGCCATAATTTATTCAGCCATTCCTCATCTAATGAACCCTCTCGTTTTAGAGATGAGGAAATTGAAGACCAGAGAGATGGAGGCATCCTGGCATAATGGAAATAGCAATGGATTTGGAATCATGGTTTAAATTCTGGCTCTTATTCTTAATATCTGTGTGACTTGGAGAAGTCACCAAATTTTTGAGAGCTTCAATTACCATATTTATAAAATGATGGTCTTAAATTAGATAAAATCTAAGCTGTCTTCCAGATCTTGATTCTATGGTTTCTATAAAGGGATCTGTGAAATGGGAAATCTAGATACTCTGATTCCAAATTATTGACTCTATGAGTTGGGAAGTCTCTCAGAGGTCATCTATTCATGCTTGAATAAGAATCAGCGCTACAATATACCTTACAAGTTATACAACAATCTTTCCTTGAAGACCTCTAGTGATTGGAAACCCACTATTTCCCAAGGCAATTCATTCCACTTTGAATAATAATAGCAAGTTTTTCCTTGTAGCAAGTCTAAATTTGCCTTTTTTGCAACCTTAAACCATCACTCCTAATGCTGCCTCCTGGAAGGAAACAGAGTAAGTTAAATCCCTCTTCCACATCACAGACTTTCAGATAATTGGAAATAACCTTAATATCTCCTCTCACTCTTAAGTCTTCTCTTCTTTAGTGTACGCATCTTCAGTTCCTTCAACCAGTCCCCTTATAACAAGAGGCCTTTGTCAATGTAGTTGTCTTCCCCAGGATGTTCTCCCATTTATAAATATCCTTTAAATATGTTAATTAGTATTAGACACAATACTCCAGCAGCAATCTGATCAAAAAGTATCACTTCTTTATACCTACACTCTGTGCCTCTCAATGCAACCCAAGATTATATTATTTTTTACTTCCATATCACATTATTAAGATATAAAATAATAATATAGAGTTTATAGTTCACTAAGACATCCGGATCTTTTTCATAGGACTCACTCTCTAACCATGTCTCTCCCAATCTTATATCTGTGAAACTGATTTTTTGAGCCAAAGTGTAAGATTTTTACATTATTTCTATTAAATTTCATGAGAATTATTTATTAGATTCAGTTCAAGTTCTAGCCTATAGAGATGATTTTGGATCTTGCATCTTTCTATGTGTTTATTATCCCTCTTAGTTTTGTCATCTGCAAAATTCAAGTCATTCTTAGAAATGGTAAATAGTATAGGATCAAGGATAGATCCCTGAGAGCCACCTCTAGAGACTTCTTTTCAAATTATCATTAAACTGTTTATTGAAAAGAAATTTACCTCCTTGAATTTAATTCCCTATTTTACCTCATTTACTATCTATGCTTTTCGCACTTGTGTATAGACATCTCTGTAGCTGTGGATTTTAATGCTGGCTCCTTTCTTAGATTTTCTTGGCTTTGTATGTCTGTGCGTCTGCCTTGCTATTCATTAACATTGTAGATACTCCCTATGGTATCTAGCTTAATAGATAAACATGGGCAATTTTCTCTCTCCTTCCTTTTCTGTATAAATTCTTTTGGATTTGATTTGTTATACTCCAAACAAACACTTTTTTTAACCACTCCATTATTGACCAAGAACCTAATATTCCTTTATTTTAAGCCATGGTCCAGAAATTAACAAATCCATCTGCTTAGCCCAAATTTGCTTTTCTTTTCTTCAATATGCAACAGTAACAAAATACTACCTGCCTGCTAAGGTCTCCAGTTTCTTGCTCAAGACTTCATAGTACTTAACAACACTCTCTAGTTTCCTTCTAGCATGATTACTTTTGCCCATTTGAATCACCAGAAGTGAATAATAGTCACCCAATTTTGCAAGTCTTGAGAAGTTCACCACCACATCTTAACTATATGGAAATAGAAGGAAAATACAGAAGACTTCCTTATTATTGCCAGGTCAACATAAATCAGCCTTAGTGTCTTCTCAGCAAAGAGTCACTAACCTCTGCCATTTGTCTGGTTTTCTCTTGACTTTTACTCCATCATGCCATGGAAAATATGCAGCGCTGCTCTTCTCAGAGGATCTAGCTCCTAACATCTGTAACTTACCTCCACATACTCAGTGGTCCTTCATTTTTTCCTCTAGGTAACATTCTCCCAACCCTTCAGATACCTGACAAGATTCCCCTTTATCATGTCAAATCATTTTCCTTTTTTTTGGGGGGGGGGCAGTTTTGAATACCTTCCAATTCTAAAAAATTCACTCACAATATGATGAATGGAATCTCTTTTTACATTTTTTTTTCCTAGGACGAAGAAAAGCCTACATTTTGAACATAGATAACAGCTATTTGTTAGTGGCAAAAGCACAAACAGAGAAACCCCATTTTATTTTTTTCCCTACTTTCCAGACATTTAGGCCTTATAGTTCTTATAGTCAACTCCCTTGGTGAGCTACAAATAATAATCATAATAAAAGTTAAGATAATGTGAACAAGTAGATACTACCCCCACAAAAAATTGTGGTAAAATAGTGGAATAATCTTGGAAAAGGATATGGACAGACATACGTGATTAAAAAATGGCAGAAGGACATTTCATTTTCTCTCCAGAACTGACTCTTTTAGAAAAATTAATGTATACGTACATATAGTTTAAAATCATTTATATTTCCAACTATATCATTCCCCACCTCCCACAGAGCTATGCCTTATAATAAAGGAGAAAAAAAGAAGAAGAAAATTTGGCAAAATCAACCAACATATCAAAAAAAGTCTGGCATCATATGCAACATTCCACACCTGTGATCCCCAACCTTTGCAAAGAAGCAGGGCGGAGGTGCCTTTTCACATTTCTTCTTCAGCCAAATGTGGTCATAACAGTCTTATAGCATATAGCTTCAATTGTTTAGTTGGCTTTTTTCCATTTATGTTGTAGTTTCATATATATGTGTAACGCATATTACATATATATATACATATATAAACATGCTACCTATATATATGCAACATTTTTTTATTTCTGCCCACTTCACCAAAAGGGACTCTAATTAGGAACAAAAAGTTGGAGATAGACTTATTATTTCATTAGTATAGGTATTTCAAAAAATATATATTTCAGTACTTTGATGGATTAGTGATCTCATCAATGTGGGTATTTATTCCAATGTCACAGATTGCAACCCATCCATATTTTAGCATTCTGTGTGATTCATCCATATCCCCCCACAAATCCTCCACTAAAGGATTACTAAACATACTAGACCCTCTAGATTTCATATCAGTATATGGTTTAATAGGGCAGCATGCAAATTGTCCATCTGTTTTCCTTTACCCTCGCTACATGATCATTCACTTTCTTTTCCAAGGATACATCTCATGGATGATATTCTTTAGATCACTTCTTGCATGCAAGTTGTCAATGGTAATACATCTCTCCTTTGCCCTCTGGTTTACCTGCAATTTTGACTCTTTGGATGTTGTAGTATTCCCTGATTCACCAACTACTAGTATCACCATAAAGATAGTGATAATTAAAAAGAGATTTTTCTTTTAAGGGAAAGTTTTTGGTCATTAACCATGCTGAGAAATTTCCCCCCAATAAATCTAGATCATTCTCTTTCTGCATTTTAATTCTGGTCCCAGTTCATCATCCATCTGCCATGTCTGTCCATGATATACATAGTGATAAACCATCTAAATGGACTATCCATCTAACTGTGTATCATAGACTGAAAATTAGGCATTCTTCATCCACTTGATTTTTCCTATATGGGTTGTTAAACCAAACTTATTTTGAGTGATTGTGAATATTATTTAGGAGACTTTGTAGTGTTCCAGGATGTGATACAATCAGCACAATATCATCCTCAAACAGGAACATCTGGAGGACTTCACCATCTCTAAGGAATCCCTCTTCCACTTGGACTCTTTCCTGGACCTAGTCCATGAAAATGGCAAACATTTTTGGTGAGCATATGACTCCCTATTTTGTTCTACACTTGATATTTATAATCAGAGCATTATTTTTAAAAGTTATTTTGTGGTTACATCTATTAAAGTATCATGTGTGCACTTAAAATATGCAAAGGAGACATCTTGTTGGTGAAGAGCCTTTAAAATGCTTAATTGAATGATTGTCAACAAACAATAAATACAGTGGGACTTTGTATTTGCTGCACCTTTCTGTCAAGTATGTCATGTGGTCTGCTACTGTATATAATTTGCAAAAGCCTGCCTGTTCCCCTTTCATATTTGCATCACAGATACCATGGATACATGTAGATCATTTTCATGCAAACGTTTTAGTAAAGAGAAGTAGGAATATGGGATCAGTAGTCATTTTCTGCTCAATTGCCCTTCTACGTAATAATACTCTCTATATATTTTTCCATTCATTATGTCTTCCCCTTTTTTAAATATCTTAAGAATTGAGCCCATAGTGATCTCCTTTGTATATGAGGTCTGCACCAACCACTCTTTCCCTTTTCATTTTCCTTAATGACACTTATACTTCTTCATTTAGTACAGCAGAGACTGGTGTTAAGAGTTCAGATAGAATTGTTCCACTTTCATTCATTAAGGAAATTGCTATAGGAAATTTGACAGATATTTTCCACTTTTCAGTTATTTGTTGTCCTCCCAGTTTCATCATTAAATTCTCTTTTGATGAACTGGATTAATTGTGTCTCACACTAAGACTTCCAAAAATTGGCTTTCCCTATAATACTTTTAGCTGGTTTTTTCTGGGAATTTTGAAATAATCTTCCACTAACTCTTCCTTAAGGTTTAGTGAATGGCATTATATTCTAAAAATGCCATTATATCCTAAAAAGTAGTGTTGCCCTTGACCACATTTCTCCATTTGATAAGGAGACCAAGTACTTATTGAATGAGGCTCTTTTAGCCTTCATATTTTGAAAATTGTTTTACATCATTTAAACTTTCATAAGAAGGAGTAATAGTTCATATCAATGTCTTTTTCTTTCTCTTCCCATTTTTAGCACCAATAATTTGATTGAATAGATCAGATTGAAATTATTAATTGCATGCCATAACTTCTCATCTTCACCTTTTCTGTCATTACTAATTTTGATCTTTTCTCTAACAAGTCAATGATCTGACTTTATACATAGATGAATAACTTATAAATGACTCCCATATTGATATATTATTCTTTGTCTGTTAAGATACAGATGCTTCACTGGGGGTGGGGGAGTGCTGTTTAGAATTTATTATGTCCATTACCTCCCAGTTGTCTGCTGGACTCAAATTTTCATGATATTCTCATGATATTTGATTTTGTGAATTTTTCAACTTTTGACCACTTTAATGTCTGTCCTAAGCTATTTTTCCAACATGTTTATCTGTTCTTCTAGCCATCTTTTGCCAAACCTATGCATTGATTTTATTTGGTGGATCTTATTTTTTCATAGAATTTTCTACCTCCTCATTTCATCAACAAATATAGGTACATAAGTTAAAGTTATCTTCAGTTATCTTCACTGTCTTCTTTTGGTTCATTTTCATCGTGAGCACTGCAAAAACAGCTGAATAAGTGTCCTATGAAATTATGTTTCTTGATGTCTTTGGACATGATACCTCTAGTTCTTTTATTTGCCACTCCAAGTTTTCCCAAGGAGAACTTATGAGCTATATTCATTTAACTGCAACTTCTTGTCATCTTTTGGAATTTTTACAATAGTAAAATCATATTGATATGGTAAGTTTCACCAGTGATATGTTGATGTGCCATTCTTTGGACAAGAATCTCATATTTAAATGACCAATATTTGGTACTCAATTACAATATAATAATATTATGATATTTATAGATGGCCTGAAAATTACCATTCTTAGCTCCCTCTATCCCCTTTCTGGCCACTCCACCAAAATGCTGTAGAATCAGAAGGGCTCATGACTGAGAACTATTTTGTATTTTCCTTTGTTTCGTGAGTTGCCATGGGCAAAGAATTCTTCACCACGTGGCCAGCCTATTGGTAATGAGCCTTTACATACTTATCTAGGCTAGTCCTCAAACAGGAGACACACTGTCATTGAGACTGTTCTCAAAGCCTTTTTCCAGCATGATAGACCCTGCCAAGGCTGGCAAGTCTGCTGTCATAGCCTTCAGTGTTAACGTCTAAGCCCCAATGAGAAATCAGAATGGAACAAGAAAGAAAAATAATAGAGATAATATACAGAATCCTGTTAGCAACAAAACTGTGTTGTTTCAGTACACCAGAAACGAGGGGCAAGGTCATCATTGGAATCATAGTTTCATGAACCAAACTATTTAAAATGAAACATGGAAAAATACATTGTAAGTGAAAATAATGTATACAAGAAATTGCTGCGATATGGAATTCTAGATATCGTATTACAACATAATGAAAATGAAAGATCAATCTGACACACATATTAAATGTAAAAAGTAGTTGATTTCTTGTTCATTTCTTTACTTGAACAGAATCAGAAAAATAATGCTATGTGGTTTTCTTTTAAGCCTGACTCTAAGATGATTAGAAAACAAAAAGGGGCAGGGAGAGGAAAGGAGCTAGACACTAAAATTATGTCATTGGTGCAGTAGGTGGCTCAGTGGATAGATGGCCAGACCTGAAAACCAGACATCCTGGGTTCAAATCTGGCCTCATACACTTCCTAGCTGTGTGACCATGGGCAAGTCACTTAACCCCAAATGCCCAGCCCTTACCACTCTTCTGTCTTAGAACCAGTATTTAATATAGATTCTAGGACAGAAATTAAGGGTTTTTTTTTATTCTTTTAACAAGATTAGAAAGGACAAGAAATTAAGACCTCATGGCCCAGATGGATGATAGTACTATCTATCCTATATGATTGAATTATTGAGTTACAAAACAGAGTATTATATGAAATCTGAGGAAGAAAGTTATAATTATCCCGGGGCTGGTAGGGAGGGAGAGGAAGAAAGACTCAGGAGACTCAATCCTTAAGCTGGACTTTAAAGAGGGATAGGAATCTAAAAGGCAAAGAGGGAAGAAAAGGACATTCTAGGCCTAGAGAACAATGTGGCAAAGGCAGGAGGGTGGGGGCAAGCAGAGCTATTGTTTGGAGAGTACACAGTAGTCTAATTTTGCTGAAGCATAGAGATAAGGTGATGCCAATCTATGGAACGCCTTGAATATCATGTTGAAAGGTTTGAACTTTACTTGGTAGGCAATAGGGAGCCCCTGTAGATTTCTGAGCATAAAATGACATGATCACAGCTATGTTAAGAAAGATTATTCTGAATAATCATGTTGAGTTGTTTGAATATTCATTAGCATGTAAATTTAAGTAATTAAGGGATCATTTCAAGGGACAAATAAAGAGGAAAAATGAGTCAGATGTTAAAATGATCTAGGAAGCTATAAGGAGGATTTAAAAGGCAGAGGCACCTGCAGCTATGCTATTATGACAGTGAGAAAGATCAATGGTTTATATTTGCAATGAAAAGTAGAAAGAAAGGTGGGGAACCTGTGAAATAATCAGTCAATCAACAAGCATTTATTATGTGATTTTTATATGTCAGACGTTGTCCTAAATGCTGAGAATAAAAGAAAAACAAAAACATAGAACCTGCTTTCAAGGAGGTCACGTTATAATAGAAGTGCCACATAAGATTAAGAAGATTCCTATCAACTCAAAAAACTAAAAGGCTGAAATTTTCATGAAATAGGATAGTAGAAGATAGAGGAATATATTTCATTTGAGTGAGAGGATGAAGGAAACCTTTTAAATCTAAGTCTGTGATCTTGTGAAAATGAATCAATTTGTTTCTGATGGCCTTATGTCAGATGAGCAGGGCAATAATTTTTTCTTACATATCTCTAAGTACCACAAAATAATTTAAATTCTTGGAGTAACTTTCAAATCCACTTTGGCTTTTCCAAATCCCAACAAGATTGACCTTTTCTTTGGCCAACACTGATCCAGAATCACATCACTTTAAAGGCATCAATTGCCTTGGAAAGAACTTTTTTTAGCACAGAGATTTCCACATTAACTGACTATATACAGCTGTTGGGCCATATAAACAGCAAATGGAATATTAACTATTAGTATTATTAAAGAGCTATCACACCCCAACTTTAAGTATACAGGGGCTTCTTGCATAATTAAAGTTGTAACAAATGGAGAGGAAGGCAGAACTAAAAGGGAACTTCCTATGGTGGTTTTTTTTATCCTTGAAGGCAAAAGGTGTTCAGTTAAAAAGTATATGCACATATACTTCTTTTCATACAAAATGTGCAAGATTCCATGGAAGGAAAGGATGTTTAGAACAGTTACTTATTTAGTACTTCCCTTACATGACTTAAAAAAACTCCTCTATCTTGAAGTCACTGGATAATTGTATAGCAGGATCTGTCCCTGCTTTGTCTGAGCTCACACACTTTCCTCTAAAAATGGAACTGGACACAAACCTCTAAATTTCCTAGGAATATCAGAGAGATGAGCCTGTTCCACCCTACTGAATGCTTTCCTTCAGAAGGACAAAGTAGCCCCTATATTCATTTCACATGGATAAGGATTGTGTCTTCCCCCAGAGAAGCCTTCACGCAAACCTCCATCTTCAGCAAGTACATTCATTGGCTTTTTTTCCCATATATATGCCCTTTTTGGGGTACAGATATCACATGGCAGGTCACACTCTGCCTTTATGCCTGATTGCAGCCCCTATGTGTACAGATTAATCCAGTTGTATGTAAGGCTGAGCCAACAAGTGTCTTCCTTTCCTCTCTCATCCCTGTTTTAGTTAAAAATAGACTAATTAAAGATAGACTCAGAAGTTCTGAACATTCTTAAATGTTTGCATGGTGATGTATAGGAATTGTGTTTTTAAGATAAATGATTTTTTTGAAAAGTCAATCACTATACTAATGATATCTAACAATCATTTATTCTGATTGTCCAGGTTATCCCTTCCCTACTGCTCCTCCTGTGGACCCATTTGCCAAAATCAAAGTGGATGACTGTGGAAAGACTAAGGGGTGCTTTAGGTTTGTAGCCCCAAAAAAATTTTTAAGGTTGTAAAATATGTTGATTTTTCAAACTTTTTCTCAATTACATTAAATTATTAATTTATCTATTTATCTATTATCTATTAAATGAAACATTTATGACCTATAGCTATTTAATGTGACTATAATCAATCAATTTCTATTACTACATTAAAGAGATATTGGGAAGTAGAGTGTTAAAGCATGATCCCTGGCTTCAGGAAGCTTGCAAGCTGGAGGAATCAAAGACTAACACAGTGAATTAATTAGTAAAAATACACAACAGCAGGCAGCTGGGTATCTCAGTGGATTGAGAGCCAGGCCTAGAGACGGGAGGTCCTGGGTTCAAATGTGACCTCAGATACTTCCTAACTGTGTGACCCTGGGCAAGTCACTTAATCCCCATTGCCTAGTCCTTGCCGCTCTTCTGCCTTGGAACTAATTCTTAGTATTGATTCCAAGGCAGAAGGTAAAGGTTTTTTTAAAAAAAAATACACAACACAATAACGTGTTATACACAGAATTAATTTCTAAGTTGCGTGGTATAGGCAATAAGTGTCCAAGGAATTAAGCTTAGTTTTCACCCTGTCGAGTTGGTGAATAAACATTTAGGTAGAAATGGTCAATAGGTAATTAGAGATACAGCACTGTAGCTGAAGAATAGATGGAATGAGAAATAATTGGACTAAGAAAGTGTTCACATAACACAGTAACTTGTACATAATAAAAATCCAATGAGAATTATTGAATTAACTTATTAATTAACTAACAGTAAAGCAGAAAAGAAAGAGAAATAGGAGAGGTAGAAGCATCAGAATAATAAATCACAGAAACCAAAGAAGACGATAGATAGAGAATGCTTCATAGAGAAAAGAGGACTTGAGCTGGGCCTGATGATCAGAAGAGGATTTCAGTAGAGAAAGAGGAGAGAAAAGGTCAGTCTAAACCAGGGAACAGCATGACTGTGGGCATAGATGCAGGAAAGAGAATGACATGTTCAAGAGAGGAAGAAGAGATTACCCTTACTGGAGTGGAAGTTCCATATTGTAGAGAAGTAAGAAATTAGCCCAGTTGTAAAGGAAAAGATGAATCATGGAGGCTCTTGAAAGTCAAACAAAGGTCACTTTGTAGCCCCAAATACTCCCAAGTGAGGCCTGAACCAGATTAAAATAGAATTCTTACATTTTAAAATGTGAGTTTTACATTTTAATGTTTAACAGATATCAAAGTAAAACACTTAAAAAACAGTACCAGACAAAATAAACAGAACCATTTCTGTTGGACTTTGACACCACTCCTAAAGGCAATAGGAAATGACTGAAATTTTTTGAGCAGAGAATAGGGAGGACTTTGGGACTGACTGAACGTAGAGTAAGAAGAGAGACATATCCAAGATGACTCCAAGATTTCAAGCTAGAATATACCCTTAGCCATCTCCTTCATCAGCCTCCTCATTTCCTATGGCCTATATCTTCACTTTACCTGAGAACTTGGGGCTTTTAGGTTCATTTTATTTGCTAGAAAAGCAACTTTCTCCTTTAACCCCCTTCCAATCCTCCTGACAGCAGCTGTCCTCTAAAATTCATGTTTTCTTTCTGGCTCCTCTTTGTGGCCTATATGACCATACAAGGTGGTAACAGAACCAGGGTCATTGACATCATCTGAAATCAGGAAATCAGAAAGTAGAATAGGGTATGTAGTTGTCAGAAGTAGAACTATAATCCAAATAGGCAAGTCAAGAGCTAAGGAGAATGTAGATATGATAGCTGGGTAACTGGCAAGAAAGAAGAAATACAGAGAAAAACAACAAAAAGTATAATACCCAGAGTTCAAAATTATGAATGGAGATGGAAAAGAAAGCATTTTTTAAACTGTAAAGCACTCCCAAAATTCAAACTATGTTGAAAAGAAGAGGAGGGGAGAAGACAGAGGAACCAGGTACCATTGCCAGAGCATTTTGGAGGAAGTACTGAATGCAGCAGAGAAAAAGGAATGAGACATGAGTACCCTCCTTAAATGGAGATTCTAATGGGATACTTCTGATATGTATGATACTTTGGGATGAAGACCTTGGACATGGTAGGGGAAGTCCTGAGCATAGCTAGAAGAATTACATTCAGTGATTTCAATAATTTAAGTGAAAGAACAACAAATAAAAATCCCTGTATGTTGTATAATTATAACAGTCAATTTTAGCTCTGGAAAAGCATTGAGAAAATATGCAGAGGTAAGGCACTGTTGGTGCAGAATTTTGGATATACTAGAAGAATTTTTACATATATATATATACATATACATATATATTTGTTAGATTCATCAAACTACTTTTTTCCCCTTTATTAATCTTTATTGTAAGGGATAGTTCACTGGATAGAAGAATGGGAGGTATTGGTGGGGAGTGAAATTAATGTGATGTGAAAATGAAAGGCAGCAGTAAAACAAGATTTGTGAAATTTTGCCCACCTATGAAATGACATAAATACTAAGATCTGCATTGTTGAAGGAGACTGTGCATGTAGACAAAGGTATGGAATCTTAAAACACTAAAGTCAGTAAATAGTCAAATCACAGAAAGGCAGGAAAAGGGAACGTTTATGTTCAAGTTTTAGAAGAAATAAGATTCATTTTCCTATATATTCTAGGTATGGGAAACCAGGATGTACTGCAGAAACCTGTGATTATTTCCTTAGTTACCGCATGATAGGAGCTGATGTAGAATTTGAACTAAGTGCTGACACTGATGGTTGGGTAGCAGTTGGATTTTCCTCAGACAAGAAAATGGTAAGATTAAAACCAGAGCTGGAAGCTTGATTCATTGTATTCTTTTTGGCTTTGCAATTTGAAACTATAACTTCATTTCCTACTATTAAATGTGTGCTGTGTTCCTTGTTTGATTTTTTGTTTATTTGTTGGGGAGCAGGGTTTCCTCTTATGAAATGAGCTTTTTAGAATTTTTTTAGCAAGCTAATATCTAAATGAAACTGAGGTAAGTATACTAAGATTTGACCAGCAATAAGCAGGTATATTTTTAAGTGTATTCTTTTTCATTTCAATGGGATCCATTTGCAAAAACAGTGTCTCGACATACCATTCTGAGCCTTCTCATTGGCAGGCATTTGGAAATCTCCTTCAAGCTTTCTTCCAGGTCACATTCTTCTCCCCTAAGCAGATTTTTCAAGAATCCTTGGATAAAACCAAGTCTTAAACTCTTGACACCTTATTGCTCATACAGTCTGTTTTCATGCTCTGTTTATCCCAGTAAAACAAAGCTGAAAGCCGAGTTCTATTGATTGTTAACTTAAGGAATGAGCCATCTTTGAGGGACAGTTAGGTTTTTTTCTTTGTATCCCAAGAGGTTAGCACACTGCTCGACACATAGTCAGTGCTTAATATGTACTTTTTTTAAAAAGAGGATTCTGTGTGCATGTGTTTGTATATGTGTGAAAGAGACAGTCTTGATAAAGAGCTTCATTTTCTCAATAGTAAGAATAACTCACATTTATATCACACTCTAATATTTGAAAAACATTTTATATGCCTTTTCTCATTTGATTTTCAACTAAAACCTGGGTGAGAAGTGCTATCATTCCCTATTTAGAGATATAGAGAAATGAGATTCATAAAGTAAAATTCCTTTCCCAGGATGTCTGAGGTAAGATCCAAACCAGGTCTTCTGACTCCAAGTCCTGCACTCTCCTACACAATGCTACCTCTTGACCATGGACTATTCAATTCAGGAATCCTCAGGCAAATCATTTCAATTCTAGTCAGTTTTCTCGTCAGTAAAATGAGTCTCGTCCAGCTTTAATTATAATGCTATAATGATCAAATAAGCTAGAAATATTCCTTCTAGCTCTTATCAAGAGTTGTTTGTCTATGATATTTTGAGGGATCATTAACATTACCAACCTTGAACCAAAAACCAAGCCAAAAAAAAAAAAAACATGATGATAGAATTGTCCCAATTCTATTCTTTATTTTCTTCTTACCCAGGATTAGGCAAGAATGGACAGTTATGTTCCCTGTGGAAATTTCTTTGGGACTGATCTTTCAAAGATGCACCTCTGACTTTTTTATTTTTCACTCTTTTGATTTCAGGGTGGTGATGATGTCATGGCCTGTGTTCACGATGATAATGGCAGGGTCCGAATACAACACTTTTACAATGTTGGCCAGTGGGCGAAAGAGATCCAGAGAAACCCTGCCAGAGATGAGGAAGGTATCTTCGAAAATAATCGTGTGACCTGCAGATTTAAACGTCCTGTGAATGTTCCCAGAGATGAAACAATTGTGGATCTTCATTTGAGCTGGTATTACTTATTTGCTTGGGGACCAGCAATCCAAGGTAAGCCAATAGTTACTAATAGCATTCAACACTATTAACCATTGTTCCCAAAAAAAACTCACCCTTTGTCAAGCTTCTACTACGTGCCTAGGAGTGGAGGATGCAAAAAAAAATATAAAACATGGACCCTGATCCAGAGTCACAAAGCCAATTCTTCCTTTAAGACACAGGAGCAGGTGGGGCTGCCGTCCCTTGACAGAATGTAGTGATCTTGACAATGATCTGTCCTGGAACTTCCTGACTTGTTTCATTCGGATCCTGACTCAAAGCCACCTTTGGTTTCCAATTTCCACTTATGTTTGTCTGTCCAATCTCTTTAACTCTTCTTAGCAACATACTTTGGACTCAGAATTTTAGCATTTACCGGTGGTTATCGCAATGACCCTGATGCCTCAGCTCTCCCTTTACTATATTAATGTTTGCTGGTAAATCTGGCTTTTCCACCATTTTTATGCCATTTTTACAGCAGGGCATCCTAACAGCTAGTTCCCAAAGATTCTTTTTTTTTTTTTATTTTTTTTAAACTTACCTTCCGTCTTGGAGCCAATACTGTGTATTGGCTCCAAGGCAGAAGAGTGGTAAGGGTAGGCAATGGGGGTCAAGTGACTTGCCCAAGGTCACACATCTGGTAAGTGTCTGAGGCCAGGTTTGAACCTAGGACCTCCCATCTCTAGGCCTAGCTCTCAATCCACTGAGCTACCCAGCTGCCCCCCTTCCCAAAGATTCTAACAAGCTTGCATTTAACTAAAACCCCTAATTATTTTTACATAAACTTCAACCTAGCTACATTTGCTTCATCCTATATTTGATTTTATGAACTTCACTCAGGACTTGATCTTTCTCTGTCTTATACTGCATTACATTCAATACCAGTTTCACTCATCACTAGTCTACCACATGAGCCCCAAACTTTCTTATTATAGAAATTGTGGGTGTGCTTTGCAGGGATGAGCCCAGGATCAGCTGCCACAAGCCATAATGAACAAAGGCATTATAGGCATAAGGAACAATTAAGCAAAATATGGAAGCAAGAAAGCATGAAAAAGCTTACAAACTGTACACTTTAGTTAGAACAGAGAATCTATGAAGAAGATTAATTAATAAGAGTATAGAATGAATTAGTTTATTAAATATAATACTTGGAGTATTTGGATACTAATTTTTAATCTTACAGAAAACTCTTATGCCACCCTCTGACCAGGAATATCTGCTCAACTTTAGTAAATTGAAATTGCACCAAAATTTTGGGGACACATTGTATACTTCCCCCTTAGGAGTGTGGCAGTAAGAATGGAGGGGAAAGGATAATGTTGGAAACAGAAGCTTTCGAATGGACAGGATGCTAGACTTAGAGCCCAACTATATAGGATAAATGGATAGTTTACTCCTATGATTAAACCATTAAGAAGCCTATAGAGTGTGTCCCATAGAAGATATCTGGATGAGGGAAGAATGTCAGTGAGTAATGAGAAACCAGCCTGTTTCATTCTTTTAAGTAGTGTCCATGAGATATTTAATTCCTGTGATAACTCCATTTCTTTATTATCCAGTCATGGATGTGAGTGTAATCCAGGTTCCTGAAGCTCGTTTATTCAGCTCTGAAGAGTTTAAGATTCCTTGGCTGTTCAGGTATTTTGTTTTATATCTTTATTTTTTCCAATCCTTTTCTTTTAAAGGATCTATAACTCGGCATGACATAGATTCACCACCTACATCAGAGCGCGTTGTCAGTATTTACAAGTATGAAGACATTTTTATGCCATCAGCTGCCTATCAAACCTTCTCTTCTCCATTCTGCTTGCTTCTTATTGTTGCACTGACCTTTTATTTATTGATGGGAACCCCATAACCACAGCAGCAAGATGGAAAGAACATCTTGTGTATTAATTGGAAATTCTTCATTGTGAATGTGTTTTCTAGTAGAATTCAATATAATTGTTTCCTTTAAAAATGTTCGTTTTTAGCAACTTGTCAGAAGAAAGTTATCTAGCTTATCTTCTATGTAGAAGAAATTTGTGGTAATAATAATACCTTACATTTATATAGCATTTCTTTCTCATCAAAGAACTTTCACATACATCATTTCATTTGTTCCTCACTACAGCCCTGAGAAGTAGATAGAGCAAGGATTAGTATCTCACCATTTTACAAATAAGGAAACTGAGACCCAGAGAAATTGAGTCAATTGGCCATAGACACAGATAGTTTATGAAAGACCCAAAATTTGAAGCAAGATCTTTGAACTACTCTTCTTGTTGGTTCCACAAAAGTTGCTTAAGAATCACCAGAGATTATACATTAAATTGCCATGAAGTCATAAGGCCATTAGACCAAAAGTTGACCTTTTATCCAAAAAGACTTCTAAAAGTCAATGGAAAGCAAGTGCTTTCAGAATAATGATATTGATGCTGAAAGGAAGAAGAGGGATATAATAATGTGTTGTTATAGGTCCAAAGCTGCTTCTGGATATAGTCAACTCTCCTAAAATGAGTCTTTGAAAATAGGGAAAAAATATAAATATAAATTGAAAAAATTTTCACATGATTACCAAATTGAAAATTACTCTGTTTTATTTTTATTTGAAAACAGTTGTTTATATCACTTTAATGATCATTCTCTTACTAAAAATAAGAGACCACCAGATTTGGGGAGAAAGGGTGACTGGTAATTCAAATCAAAATAGGATATTATATTGCTTCCAAATCCCCTTCTCAACAGCAAAGGGCAAAATATTTTGTGTTCAGCCTTTAGTGAGGCAATAGAAAAAAATGAAATCATATTATGGATTAAAAATGGTAATTTTTACGTGAAAGGATCATATAATTACTTTAAGAAACTACGGTATTCATAATTATCTTTAAATTGACAAAAAGTAGTAATTTTTAGATTTAAATGACCCTGTTATCAAAGTCAGAACTCATTTTAAGGGAGTCCAATAGACTGAAGCAACTTAAATATGTGTTTTAGGAAGCAAACCATCTTAATAGTGTTTCAAGATCCATTCAAGAATAATTCACAGTTATATCATGGAAATGGTGCTACATGAAAGTAAGTGTTTATTTTTGATGAAAAGTTTTCTATTTCATCAGGAAGTAGAAAAATAAATGGGGAGACAAATATACCAAGAACTATTCCATTAATTGCTTTGAATATGTGTGTGTGTGTGTGTGTGTGTGCACGCGCTAGACATCCAATATAATAATAATGCTTTGACTTTATTTCATACGTGAGAAGCATTTGTGATTTTTGTGAGCCTGGAATTTCCCTTCCAGGAATTCCACCCAATAACATTGTATCATAGACCACAACCATATATCACTTAAGAGAAATTCTGTGGAGTTACTCAAGACACATAGTTGTCCAAGGCATAAATTACTTGGCCAGGGTCATACAATTGGCAAGTGTCAGAGGAGGATTTGAAACCAGGTCTTCCTGACTCCCAACTTGTCATTTCTACAACATTGACTTCATCTGTGAATATACATCCATATCCATATATATTAATATCCCTAAGTACTTCCTGTAATCTGTCCTCATTCAATGCCTGTTTAAAGGAAAGATATTTGTATTAGTAATTTTCATTGTAGTAGTCATGCTTCACATTAATGTCTTAAGGCAATTTAGCAGCAACCTTGAAATTTATGACTTTTGTGAGATCTTGCTATGATGACATCTTTATCATTTTTCTGATAGCTAAATTTCTTTAAACTGAATCCAAGAAGAACACTCATTACTCAAATTCTAGGTTAGAAGTTATAATATGAGACTATGATATGTTTGGCCTCCTACTCTTTACAAAAAAAGCAAAATGTTTTTAGGAAGATTTTCTGTTTTCTTTTATGTGTTGTTGAATGTTGAATTGTATAAATGTTACTGCTAATATGTCTGCAGTAGGGAAGAATAATTAGTAAATTCATGAATTTTCCTCCCATTTACATTTCAAAGCAATAAGCTAATTGTTTCATTGACAGCTTCTGCTTTGCTTACAGGTCACTTCTGTATAGAGTTAGGATGTCACATGTATGTTTTCATTTCATATCTGTAAACCCATCTAAGCCAACAACTTCATATATATAACATCTGTGATCAACCTGCAAAGAAACATTTTTTAAACAGTTAGCTCAATCTTAAAGCATCAACGAAAGGATCATTTATGAATTTACTAAATGAACTTTCCTACTTTGGACATTAGCTGGCATTTGAATGGCATCATTATTCAGTAACATGAATTCAAAAGATAAAGATTTTAAGTAAAAACAGTTGGACAGCATCCTAAATTTAAAGATAGAAGTAACTATATACATTTCAACCTCATTCAATAATCAGTACCTACTAAATTAAAAGAACTAACTATTGACAAGTATAAAAATGTACACAATATGTGTCTATCTATATATTTACTAAGAACTTAATGATTAAAGCCCCACTAACCAGAAGCCTATCTAGCAATTCGGTGTAGAGAAAATTGAAAATGAAAGAAAATGAACTCATATTAGCAACTTAAAACCAACTTCCAGGTAATTCCCAAGATGGATTTGATTGAAACCATTGTCCAACAAAATCTAAAACCTATAAAAATATGTATTCCCTTGATCCTTCAAAATATTGATCGCTAAAGAAAGACCCAATAACATTCAGTGTATTCTACTTGCATAAGGCAGGAAAGTGAACTAATACATCTTGAAAATATTTTCAACAAGTATTGAAATGACTCAATTAACCAGAACATCTGTTCTCAAAACCTCCTAGTTAAATAAGGGTTTTCTTTATTTTTGTTCACACTTATGACTTCATTGGCAGAAGGAACTCCCATTGAGGAAACTCCCTCTACCAAACCAGATAGGCAATAGTCCTACAACTTACAATCTTAATGGGAGGCACAGAAAAGTTAAATGATTTTTGCCCAGGGGCACAGCTGATATGTATGAATCAGGTGCAGGA
Organism: Gracilinanus agilis; assembly: GCF_016433145.1. Classification (NCBI taxonomy): domain Eukaryota; kingdom Metazoa; phylum Chordata; class Mammalia; order Didelphimorphia; family Didelphidae; genus Gracilinanus; species Gracilinanus agilis. The sequence goes on from NC_058130.1 coordinate 150,460,927, forward strand.
CTTGAATGAAAGTGTTCCTGACTCTAAGGCCAGATCTAGGACATCTCCATCACTCTGACTCTTTTAATTGATTGAGTTTTTATCTCAGAGTACCTAAAGTATATCTAAGATAAAGACCAAACTTGGATTAATAAGTATAAATAGAAAATTGTGATTATCAATTTATTCATTAGCATTATTTTTTATTTTATAGGACAATTATTTGTTTGCTTAAGCCAAATCCTATGCTTACAGGCAAACTATTTGTCTAGTTACCACTAGGGGGAGTGCATGACTTTCACCTACACAGTCATCACTCATTCACTTTGGGGCTAACCAGTTAAATCCCCCCCCCCAAAAAATCTAATTGCCCCTAAAATTCTAATAAGCTAAAAATAACTATCTTCCCCAATAATCAGGCTTTCTGACTCACAGCAAATATAAATTTGTTTAGGGTACCATTTGAACTCATGTATGTACTACAAGATGATAAAAATTATAGTCTCTAATTGACTCTCCATCCTACTTTCCAGCCTGGGCTGAGGGGAAACAGCCTACCCTTCCTTTAGGGCCTGTGATCTTCCCTTTTGTTTCCTCCCTGTGCACATAACTACCAATGAAACCAGTTCAAGTTTTTACCATCATTTTTATAATAGCTGTTTAAATGGCATAAAAACTAAATGAACAATCAGAAGAGAGTTCATCTGAAATCTTACTATCTAGGGCCACGATGGATAGGAAACAAAGTTGAATTCCCTCCCTTCCATATTGTTTTTCCTGTCCTCCTCACTAGCAGGGGGTAATCGAAGAAATTAATCCACAGGAATTTTTTTTAACTAGAAAATTAGAGGCAGTGTATTTATAGCCAGTAGCAGAGAAAAGAAAACTAAAGTATTAGGGACCAGATGTGTTCATCTCACTTACCCCTCTATAATCTTATGTGAGTCTATCTACATTATATTTTTATCCTTCACTCAGAGCTAGCCTTATGCTCTACAAATTAACAATCCAAAACAGAGTCCTAGAAAGGCATTCTAGAGGAAATGATCCCATCACTTCTGCATGGTGTTTCTCTTTTCTGACCATCCTGTTTTTTTTTCCTTCCATGAAGTGTAACCAGAGACAAAGGAAAGACTACAAAAACGTCAGGAAATCTTGAGTAGTTTACATGACTTGCTAGCAAAAGAAAAAAATCTGTGGGCATGGCAAATCTAGGTTGCATTCTTCCCCAGGGCCAGAAATTTTGTAGCCTCTTTTAAAATCACTTCAAGTACACTTGACCTCTGCAAATATATATATATGTATACGTATATACATTATATATCTATGTATGTATATATATGTACATATATATCACAAGCATCAAGATAAACATCAGCTTTTTAAAAAATAATAATTATTATCCCAGGATCCTGAGTAATCATGCCATTATTGCCTAAAATTCATAACAGCATCACACTTGATAGGCATAGGACAGGAATAAGAATCATTTGACAAACAGTTTCAATAACTCAGTCCCTAAATTATATTCAGGACATATTATTTGAGTATATCCTGGTAGTATAAGTATATTCATAGCATATCAGAAAATATGCATAAATAGAAAAAAAGGTAGAAATAATACTATAGATAGGCCTGTATAATAATAAAAATGCATGCACATTAGCATATATGCAAGTAAGCAGCAAAATAATAATTAGCTAACATATTTACTATACTACATGTATAATACTAGCATATAAACAGTAAAATAAAACAGAAATGTAACTCAAAACACACAGTAATTAACATGTACATAAGTAAACAGTTAAAAACACACTCATCATATGGGTAAACATTAGTATTATTGTCAGGCTAAATAGACGACTTTTTCTCCAGTTTCACCAATAGCACCAAAGTTAGTTTGCTCACTAGCTCTCTTGTATTCTGCTATTCTTTCTGGCCCTATACCCGAGTTGGTTATTGGTGATCATCATCATCACCATCAGATCTGAGGGTCTTTATTACTGTTCTTGAATATATTGAGGGATTTAACCTGGCTATCAGCATTTCTAAGCTCTATGAATTGTCTCTGGAGCCTGGAAGTCTCTATAGATGAAGTTCCAAGGTGGAAAGGTGCTGTCTCTGGGTCGAATCTTTTCCCCATGTACTCAGTGAGGCAAAATGGTTGAGTTTAAATACATAGTGTCTCCTTCACTGGAAATGTCATTTCATTCTGATCCAATTCAGACAGTTTTTGTACAGATGGCAGGCAGTCCTTCTACTAAGTGTCCACTGAGGCAAGCATCTATTATTTCTGTCCTCCTCCAACTAAATTGGCTATGAACAACAACTGGTTGCAGTTCATTGTTTATACTGGTCTCCAGCCACAATCTGGAGTTATTCTGTAAACAATCTAGTTGTCCAGTGTCTCAAAAATTTGGTATGGAGTGAATTCCCATCAATCTATCAACTTTTGTGTCCTTTGAACACAGGTTTTGGGGCAAGATTCTTGATGACAACTTAGGCATCTTGCCATCAGTTAATTTCTATCAGTTCTTCTAAACTAAAGTCAGTCTCGTTTGTAGGCTTCCTTCTTCCTCTCAGCTGATAAATGTGTTTTATGATTATGAATGTTAGAATCCCTCTTCTGAGACTCCAGAATATAAATCAATAAGTAGATATGACTCATACCCAAATATTGGCAAGCATGGTTTAAAGATTGTGGCATTATTCCTCCTCGTGAAGTTGTACGCATATATACTACAAATGCCATATTTTGACCCCACTCCATTTTTCATTCTGGTGTCAGCATTCTAATAGTATTCAACAGTGTACAATAGAAATACTTGGGCTATATATAGTCTCTTTTGGAAAACGATAAGATATATTTTGACTTCTTGGTATTTGTGAATGGTAGCATTTCTTTGAGTAACATGCTCTCAAAGTTTCTACCTTGGTCAGAATGGGTCCTAGCAGGAAATTCTTCTGAGAAATATATATACATGTGTGTGTGTGTGTATATATATATATATATATATATACATATATATATATAAATATACTGAGAAATACATCTCCCACAATAATATTGCAACCATAGAAGTTTCTGATGCTTGATTCAGTATGCCTATGCATACCTGGTAGAATGATCAGTCACCACTAAGATATAACTTATGTTCTTGCTCTCTTCTTCCAGAGATAAAGTCATTTAAGACAAGTTCCAAAGGTTTGATTGTGCTTGTGTTCTCCAAATATGAGGCACAAACTGATAGCTTTTCTTTCTACATAATGGACTCCTCTCACACTTCTTAGTATTGCCATCTCAGTATTTTTATTCACTCCAGAACTCTTGACATATATGTCCAATATCAATATGATGATAGAAGTAGAGTGATATAGACAGTATGGTACCATTTGTTTCTTGGTACCATTTACAGGATTAGTGATAGTTCAATATAATGCTCCATTAAACAGGTCTAACTTCTCCTAGTGATTTAACAGAAAGACGATTTCTAGCAAAAGAAACTGAAAGTCCTCTGACCTCACTTTCCTGCTTCTTGGCTTGTATCACTTCTCACAGCCCATCAGCCATCTGCTTTTATTAGCAGTCTTCTAAAAATAATTGAGGCAAAGAAAGTTCAATGAAACAGACTCATGTAAGCCCTGACATACAGTGTAGGAAAAGTCCCAAACTCTTAGCTACACATCGGCTTGGCCCTGACCCTGGTGTCTTGGAACATCATCTAGTTTTTCACTCTCTCCTTTAGTATCACTAGATACCTAGGCTCGGAGAAGCTGTACCATACAAAGCGTCCAAACTGTCTCAGAAAATGTGCTAAACCAGATTGCAGGTAACATGGGTGATTTAGGGGAAAATGTCTACCTCAAGCGTGTGAAGACTTCTTCTGGCGGAATGGGCGGATGAGAACGATTTGTTCCAACGGCCATGAAGGCAGCTGAAGCGGGCACTGTGAAGTGCTTCTAGCTTGGTCAGACATTAAAGACCCCAAAGTCATCCCCTGCATCTGGGGCCATCCCCAGTCCTGACTTTTGTCTTGCCACTGGGCTTGGATGATCTGGAAGAGAGAGTAAGGCTGCCAGCTGCAAATCTGCCTCACTTGAATCCAATTAGCATCACCCTGTGATGTCATTGGTCCTCTTCGAAAACAAGATGAACAAAAAGGTATCACTGTAACTTGGATGTCAGGGGGTCCATGAAAAGGGGCATCTGTGTCCATATTAATCTTCCTTAGCAGTTATTAAATGCTGAATTTTTAGTTAGCTAGTGTTTCTACTCATCTGTAACAAGAAGCATCCAGTTGGTACTCATCAAAATATGTCTCTGTATAATTGTAGATCCACAAGTGGAATTTAATTCTACATTGCAATCTTTGAACTTTTCAGTGACAACCCACTTTAAAGTCAAGAACTTCAATTAATCTTTGGCAAAATGGATTCCACTGTCATTGTCTTTCTGCTGGTAAATGTAATTGTTTCCTAGTGACCATCAGTTTCTTGTCACAGATTGCTCCCAAATCCTTCAAGGTTGGCTTCTGTGTATAGGACAAAGGTTTGCCTGGATTTTCATGGGTCAACACTTATGTATTCCTGAATTGACCCGAGCCTTTGAAAATTATTCACATATGCCCTTTCATGGAATCTAAATGACTTTGGAGGTTTTGAACCAATATGATTTTTCTTGCCCTTCTGCTTCTGGTTTTCTTTGATCATGTATGCAGGAGTGAGATCATTCATTAACTTAGCAATAGCAGCATAGTTCTTCACAAATCTGCAAAAATAAACAATAAATACTGGAAATGTCTTCAGATCTCAAACGTTCTGTTGTGTGCCCAACTTAAGAGCCCTTCCTTCCTCACTGGATTGGTGCTCATACCTTGCAGAGATACTTTTTGACTCATATCCTTGAGAGAGGCTGTGCAAAACTAGAATTAACCAATTGACAGCTTCCTTTTGTGGTTCCAGCACTTGCATTGATCTTTCTCCATCTTCTTCTGTCTTCCTAAAACCAACAAGGTCATTTCTTTACATCAATACTTTCAAGTAATCCATATAGGACTATTTTCTCCCCTCCAGCTAATTGAAAGTGGCAGGTACCACTGAGATGTCTTGGAATGTGAAACTGGCAAAATCCAGCTATAATTGTCAAAAGTAAAACAAAACAGAAAATATGATGATACGGTTTTAAAATAACAACAATTTTCAAATATTTGGGGAAAATATCTTGAAAAAAGGAATAAAAAGTTAAAATTCTTCCCAAAATGCATCAAGAAAAGGTGAACTAAAATTATGTTCAAACTGAAAAAAAAAATTACAGAGTGAGAGACTATCTGCTATTGTTTTTTCACTGCTACCGCTTCTGCCATCTTTTGTGGCTATCATCTTCTGCTGTTTTTCTGCTTAGCTGAACTAAAATTCTGTTCAATTGAAAAAACAAAATTGCAGTGAGAGAGTTCCAGTGTGACTTCAGTGATACTGCACACTCCTACTTAAAGAAAAAAAAACAGAGAAGAAAAAAAATTTAATCCCAGGTGTAACTTTCTTATTTATTACCAAGGACAATATAAGAGTTATGGAAAAATCAAGGAATTATCCTTTGCCATCCATACAGGAAGGGATATATCCTCCCACAAACTCTGATGCCAATGGGAAAAGAAACATTCCCTGTACAACTCATTCTGCCAGGTAAAGGGCTATATTGTACGTAAAAAACTTTTTATGCCCCAACAATTGGCTATGACTCATAATTCTGCTGCTCCAGCTTTGCAGCTTTCCTTTTTACTTACAAAGCTGCCATTTGCTGTTTCTCTGCCAAGCCACCAACACATGCTAGAGCTATCATTTGCTACTGTGGCAGCTGACTTCCTGCTGAGCTGCTGCCACTATCTGCTATTGCTTCTTAGCTAAGTTGCAGCCATCATCTGCTGCTATATCTGCTTAGCGTCTGTCGCCCTCTTCTATTACTTCTCTGCTTAGCCACTGCCACCATCTGCTATAGCCTCTCTGCTAAGCTGCTTTTAGCATCTGTAATTGTTTCCCCACTAAGCTGCAGATGGTCTTCTGCAGCTATCATCTGCTGCTGCTTTTCTGCTTAGCTGCTGCTACCATCTGCTGCTGCTTCTCTGCTTAGCTGCCGCTTCCACCTGCTATTGCTTCTCTGCTTAGCTTCTGCTGCCATCTGCTATTGCTTCTCTCCTAAGCTAGCACCGCCGCTATCTTCTGCAGCTCTCACCTGCTGCTGCTTCGCTGCTTAGCTGCTGCTTCGCTGCTTAGCTGCTGCTTCGCTGCTTAACTGCTGCCGCCAGCTAGTATTGCTTCTCTGCTTAGCTGCTGCCATCATCTGCTGCTGCTTCTCTGCTTAGCTTCTGCTAACTGCTATTGCTTCTCTGCTTAGCTGCTATTGCCATCTCTGCTGCTTCTCTGCTTAGCTTCTGCCATCATCTGCTGCTGCTTCTCTGCTTAGCTTCTGCCATCTGCTATTGCTTCTCTGCTTAGCTTCTGCCATCTGCTGCTGCTTTTCTGCTTAGCTTCTGCTGCCATCTGCTGCTGCTTTTCTGCTTAGCTTCTGCTGCCATCTGCTGCTGCTTTTCTGCTTAGCTTCTGCTGTCATCTGCTGCTGCTTCTCTGCTTAGCTGCTGCTACTCTCTACTATTGCTTTTCTGCTTATACTGTCACACCAGTGCTGGTGTTTTTCTGCGTAGCTGCCACTATCATCTTCTATTGCTTCTTCATTAAGCTACTGCTGCCATCTTCTGCAGCAATCACCTGCTATTTCTTCTTCATTAAGCTACTATTGCCATCTACTCTTGCAACTCCACTAAGATGATGCTGCCATCTTCTGGAGCTATCTTCCTCTGCTGTTCCTCTTCTTAGTTGCTACTGCTGTTTATTATTGCTTCTCTGCTTAGCTGCCGCCACCATCTACTGCCACTTTTCTGCTAAACTGCTACTCCCATCTTCTTAAGGTATCAACAGCTACTCCTTAGCTGCCGCTACCATCTGTTTCTCATTCTTCACCAAAGTGCTGTAGCCTTGTGCTATAAGCTATCATCCACTACTGCTTCTCTTCTGAGGGGCTACTACCATCTGCTAAAGCTCTCATCTACTGCTACTACTCTTCTGAGCTCTTCCTGACAGCTGCTTCTCTACTGCTGTCATCTGCAGTTGCTACTCTTCTATCTTGTTGCTATCATCTTCTATCTGCTTCTATGGCTTTTTCTCCTTCTGGAAAGTATATCAACAACTTCTTGTGAAACTGTTCCAGGCCAACATGCCTGGGAGCTAATCACCACATTTCCATCACTTTAATAGTAACCACACACCACATTGGTCTAATATTCAGATGGTTGTCAATACCTTGTTCTTCTTCATTTGTTTCCCTCTTCCTCCACCTGTCCCCATCCCAACAAGGAAAGGCTCTCAGCCCTCACTCCTAGTTATCAGAAGTGAATTCCTTTCATCTCCCATCATGCCCTTAACACTGAGCAGCTGGCCCATTCAAATTATTTAAAGTTTCAATAAACCTCAAGAAGGTTTTATCAACTTCCTTTCACTTCCCACATCCTTCACTTCTTCCTCCTTCTCTGAGTCCTTTTGCTTCTCTTTCAGCTCAAACCTCACCCCTTCCCTCCTTCTCTGATCCATGTATTCAAGTCTTCTTTCTTCTTGAGCTATTCTTCAGCTGTGTAGCTTTTCCCTTCCTTTAGCTTGAGTATCTTGCTGAAAAACAGTATCAACACCTATCAGCCTACTTCTCTCTGCAGTCTCTGCTTAATCCCTCCTTCCAGCATCTGCCCCTACTCTGCATCCTATCTCCTCTTCTGTGATCCCAACAAAACTCTGAAAAGTATTACCCGGTTACCATGGCTTCCACAATTCCTCAAAAACCCTCAGTGCTTGCCACAAAGCCACTGCTGCTTCCTTTAATCCCCCTCACCACCATAATATGGGAAACCCTCCTTTCTTATAATTCTTAGTTCTCCAGAAGCCCATGTAACCAGCCTGGAACTCCTCAGATTCCTTCACCATAAATTTTGTGCAGGCCTGCTACCTTTAGTTTTGAATTTTTTATATTTCCTCTCTCAATTTTGGCCAATTAACAGTCACTTCTGTAATCATACCTCTTGCTAGGAGGACTGTCTGCCATTCCTTTACAATTTGATAGTTTTCTTCTGTTATGAGTAGATAACCAAGCTTGTTAGCTTTGTTCGTTTAAAAATAGGGCATACAACTCTGAATGAGTATCCAAGGAATAAAGTGTGACTATTGGTAGGGGTTTCTATCAGCTACTTTAGGGAATCAAAGGCCTGTTTCTGGAGTCAGAGAGATGCTCTCGATCATTGAGATCGTAGAAGTCTGACCTCCAGGCTCAGTGGTGTGTTCATCTGCATGAACACTGACAAAAGTCAGGAGTAGGTTGGTAATGAGAATCTATTAAAACAGTACATACAAAATACTTTGCAAACCTTAAAGCATTATATAAATGCTAGTTTTGATTTCAATGGATCTGTGGTAAAGAAGACCACAGCTTACCCATTTTTTGTCCACATCCTTCCATTCATCTTCCACAGGCTAAAATAGGAATTAAGAAACATAAAGGCTCAAAATTCTAATTCTTTATATAGTACTTTATAAAGCACTTACCTCCCAATATCCCTACAAAGTAGGTAGTAAACAAGCATCCTTGTTTAATAAATAAAGAAAATGAAACTCAGAAATGTCAGGTAGTAAGTATTCACTGTTCTTTCCACTACATGTAGTATCTAGCAGCCAGAAAAATATAATTAATATAACAAGAAAATAAATGAGCATAAAAAACCTAAAAAGTGAGCAAAAAAAAAGATTAGTGTATCTATTCACTTATGCTGCTTCCTTCTTTTACTCATCTCCCTCCCTCCAACTGTCTCATGACCATCTCTTTTCAATATCCTGTGAAGAATTTTCACATGGCCTTGACAAAAATGTACTTGGCAAAAGGTCTGGAATACTTAATACTTAATTCGAATTGCAGGAATTAAATTTTATTTGAGCAAATTATCTAGATTACAAATGTTACAATCCCATTCTATGTACAAATAATTTTATACTTTCTAATTTGAATGGAATCTCATTTGATTTATTGAGGACCCTGTTCTACACAAAAACCCTCAGTTACAGGATCCTATAATTTTGACATAAACTTAATGCCATGACTAAACAAATCACTAACTTGACCCCATTACTTTCCCAGCTTTATAACTCCTAATTCTCCACCCCTAGCTCTACAGTAAATTCTAAGCTAAAATTTCTAATACTTTTTTTAGGGTAATGAGAACATTGCTTTGTAAACTGTAGAGTGTGCTTGAAATATGAGCTATTATTGTTGCAGTGAAACACAATTTTAGGATAGACATTACAGGGGGAAACTAGTTCCAGAGGAAAAGCGAAATAAACATGTTTTATAACTTTATGGCAGGCTTTAAAATTTGAAATTAGCCCATTTTGAGGTTGGCCATTATATCTCTTTCACTATGATTCTCCTACATTATTTCTCTAGTAGGTACTAGTGATATTCTTACTAGTGATACCCAGCAGATGTCTGACTGAAGGCTATTTCTCCCCTGCTCTCATTTCTGGAGAGTGGATGGAACCGATAACTACATAAATACAACTGGCTAGAACACCACATTTTCAGTGTGGCAATCAAAGGATTTCCTGGTGGCCCAGAGATTTATTAGCTTTGTTAATAATCTGTATTCTAAGACTTCTAGCATTACACAGAAAAAGAAGCCATGTGGAATTGGGACCCAAACTCTAAACCAGGGGTTCTTAAAATTTTTGTGTCATAAACCCCTTTGGCAGTCAGATAGGCTTATTGACAAGCTCTCTATCAAGGCAGTGTTTTCAAAGGTATAAAATAAAATATATAGGATTACAAAAGAAATCAATTAAATTGAAATTATCAAGCTCTTAAAAATGAAAAGCTCAATGTTAAGAACCTCTGCCCTAGGCTAAAACCTTCATGAGCTAATTTCATTATCTCTCAGCTGACATTTTGAAAAAAGGATCTTTGGGAAGGAGTGGGGACTTTAAGTCCTCACAGTAACTGAATATATTAAATGAAGCCATCTAGAAAGTAAGTCAAGCAGCAAGCTAGAGAAGTGAAAAGGCTCCAGCTACTCTAAGTCTACTATAGAATCAGTCTCGTGGAAAGCATCCTATTTCTGCCCCTTCTGCTATCACCATCATTGTCTAGCTCCCATAGTCCCTCACTTCAGCTCTCTGAATCTCTCTGCAGTGGAAAAACTCAACCTTCCACTTCTGATCCCACACTAGTTTTATCTTTTCCTGTGCTGGGGAAAACTACCATTTCCAACCTATTTAGCAATTTAGCCCCAATTCCAAGTCAGCCAATTTAAACCTTGCTGGAATAACTCAGGCTAACTTGCTCAAACCCAGCATTTGGAGTACTATGGCAGCTTTATCCCAATTCTAATTTGCAAACAATTAGATAATGTATCTTCACTTTATTTAGGGAGTAAATATTAATATATGTTTCTAGAAAATGAGCTTTGTCTTTAATAAAAGAATAATTTGTTCCAATGGGTGTCCCAATAGCTATATAGATTTATTCCTAAATAATTATTCCTAAATAATTACAACAAAAAGGAACCTTCCTGAAGCTGTTTGAATTTCCTATCCCATTTATTTATAAAAAGCAATGCCCTCATATCTGGTCAGAGCACGAGTGTTAAGAATCTCTTTCAGACTGGGAATGGTAATCATTTTCATAAACCAACATTTATTGAATACCTTCTCTGTGTAGGGTGCTAGATTAGGGGCTAGGCTAGGAAGTAACTGAACCCTTCTACATAAGTTCTCTTCTTGAAGAATCTGACTCTAAAGAACAGAGGATGAGAATGGCAATATGATGTAGTGGAATGACAACTATACTTGGAACCAGGAGATCTGGGGTCATGTCCTAGTTCCAACAGTCATAATAGTGTGACCATGGACAAGTCTCTCAACCTCCTTTGGGCTTCAGTTTCCCCATCTGCAAAATGGGGATGATAGCATTTCCACTACCCACCTCACAGGGTTGTTGTGGGGAATGTGCTTTGGAAACGTTAAAACTTTCATAGAAATGTGAGTTACTAATAGTAAGCAGCAGCATAGTGATGTGTAAGAAGCATTGGATTTGAAGATGAGTTCTGCTCTACTGTCCTTCCTCTTCCATTTATAACCTGCCTAGCTTTGGGCCTGTGGCTCACCCTCTCTAGCCTTCAGCTTCATCTTCTGTAAAATGAAGGGGCTGGACTAGAGATGATCTCTAAGAACCCTCCCAGCTGCAGATCTAGGAACGTAGTAAAAGTTTCTTGGTGAAGGCTATTCACATTTGTAGACCCTATCCCATTATTCTGTCTCTAAATGGAAAGAAACAGTGTAAAATCATGGAAAGAGCTCCAGACATTGGTTACAACTCTTGTTCTTCCCCTTACTATCTATGTGTGATGCTCAGCAGGTCATTTAACCTCTCTGAGCCTCAGTTTCCTCATCTGTCAGTTGGGAATAAAAATACTTTACCTACCTCACAGGGTTGTTGTGAGGGAAGTGCTTTGTAAACTGTGAAGCTGTAGAAACATAAGCCATTGTTATTATGAACTATTTCTATTGTATTAGAGTTTTATTGTTTTATTGCTTTTAGCATTGTAAGAACTTTACTGTTATCTTTATCATTTTTATTGCCTTTAGTAAATCTAGATTACCTTTAGGATTCTTTTTATTACATCAGACTGGCTTTAGTATTTTAAGGTTGCTTTTTAGTGTTTAAAATCTTGCCATTTTGCTCTTAACATTTTAAGATTGCCTTCTTATGTCTTAGTTTTACTGTCATAAAGACTATTGTCCTTAAGACTTATGGTCTTAGTTTAACTGTCCTAAAATTGCTATTCGTATCTTAAGATTTCCTACAGTGAATGACTTCGGGTTGTTCTAGGCTGTTCTTTTCATTATTAGATTGCTTTTGCTTTTAGTCTAGACCTTAATCTGTGACCTAGATCTTGAAGTTCCTGTGTTGTTTTCCCTATCAGACTGTTTTAGGTGATCTGCTAAAATGTTATCCTCTCATTCCATCTTATTGCCTTCAGTGTTTTCAAATAAAGAGTCATTTCTCAAAAACCTATGTATGGACATTTTTTATTAATTTATCCCAATTTTAAATATTATTAACAGGTCAGAAAAATGCATCAGAAGCTCAAGGGTATGAGATGGAGAAGCATGGAAATACTTTTCACAATCTATAGGGAAACTGTAATAGTCCACCTTGGGAATGGTGGGGCCATAATAATTATAGCTTGCATTTATACAGTGTTTTAAGGTTTACAGAACCCTTTGCAATCCTCGGAAATATGTTGGGGTGCCAAAAAAGTAGAAAGGAGATAGTAGTATAGGAAGAAAATAATTTAAGTATTGAGATCAGTTGAGTCCAGGAAAGGAGCAGCAGAGATCTAGCAATGATGTCTTGGCCTTTGGTCTCTTCTTCTGCCACAGTGATTTTGATCTGTAGGGTTTTCATGGTGTTTAGTACAAGTCTATAGTATGCCTCCTGTAGCTTTCTAGGCCCTTCACACGGTGTATCCTTCCCCATATGTGAAGTAAACTACAACGAAAGCTGAAATATATCCACTCTAGTCATTTTATCTGAAGTGTATCAGTTGAGCTTGCTCAAAGTTCTCATTCATGAAGGACACCTCCACATTGACAGAGTTGATGTATACACTTATAATAAGAAAATAATTGATCCTTCAAACTAGGCATTTTCCCGACCCCACACAACCTAAAGACAACACTTTCTTTTTCTCTATTAATTCCTTACAGTGCATACATCAAGAACCACTATTTCATCTGTGCAGACAGCAATGAACAACATAACTTCTCTTAGTATCAAGATTTAGTAGAAAGACTTTAGGAATTACTGTGGTGTTCTTTTTGTTGCAACAAAGAACTGGATGTAAAGCAGATTCCTCCTGGGGAATGACTAAACAAAGTGTGGTAGATAAATGCAGCAGAATATTACTGTGTGATAAGAAATTAAAACTTAGGTGAATACAGAGAAGCAAATGAAGACTTACATGAACTGATAAAAAGCAAAATGAGCAGTATCAAGAAAATAATACCTGCAAGGATCAAACAAAAGCAACATCAAAACAATTGAAATAGAATGCTGTGAAGTTATAATGCCCATATGTGGCTTAAAAGAAGAGATATGAAAAGACATCTTCCCCATCCCATTTCATTGGAAAAGGTATACACTATGGGAGTGCAATAATAAATATGTCAGATTTTTTACATATGCTAGTTAATTTTGCCCAACTTTTTCTCCCTTTAAGAAATTCTTTGCTATAAGGTATGCCTCTCTAGGTGGGTAAAAGGAGAGAAAAGTACTGGGAAGTGTGTAAAAATAAAAGATATTAATTAAAAAATTATTCTTAAGAAAAATTGCTGGTTGTATGTGGGGCATGTCCCAATGGCTGCTCTTAGAGAGGTTGAGAAGGGCGGAACACTTGAGTTCAAAGACTCTAAACTTTTCAGTAGAGCTAATACCATTTAGGAGTCTATATCAAATCATCACTAGGATGAGTGGGGGATAGGGAAATGGCAACCAAGCTGTCTAAGGAAAGTGAACTAAACAAAGTTGAAAACAGAGACTATCAAAGCTTCAACATATGGGGAGCAGTACATGGTTTGAACCCCATGACTGGCCACTGCGCTTCCAGGGTGTAATGCAGGGTTGCTGCAAGAATCTCTTGCATTTGCAAAATCAACTGAAACAACCCTGACAGTTGGAAAACGGAATGTTGACCCAGCCTGACTGGTGGTCTCACGGGTAAAAACCATTAGAGCTTGGACTATAAATATTTCTGCAGAACCAACTGTGGGGCTTTGGGCTTTTGGGCTTTTGGCTTTTAGCTGCTTTCCTTTGGCCTCTCCCTTGACATCCTGCTATCCCTTGGATCTCCCCATTGGGCCCTGGGAGGAGGGAATTTTGGTGGGTGGAGATTGTGGGAACTAGTTTCTATAGGCAGGCAGGGACAACCTTAAACCAAACCAACACTTCATTTAATAATCTGCTAGACCTTATTACATCAGGGTAGTGAAATTTATCCCTGGCTGAGGGCTGGTTCCCTCAGCCTGACTTCTACCTTCCCTGACCCACTCCACCCCCAGCACTGGCTTCAACCTTAGCAATTAGTTACCAGACCTTACCCTCCTCCCTCAGCTTACCCTTGGCTTTAATAAACCCCTTTGGCCTTTATTCAAAGAGCTTCTGGTGATTCATTGTACCAAGAACTAGGGCAAAGGTGGAAAAAGGAAAGGATAACTTTCCTTTATTTCCTGAGGGCTAAACCCAGGCATCCATCTTGGTCAGGAAGTGAACCAGCTTGTACTTCCTGTGGGCTAGGAGTTTCTCTCCAGAAGGGAGAGGCTCTTTGCTCCTCCCCTCAAGTGAGCTTAAGATAGCAGGGAGGCTGTTTAAAACATTTCAGCCAGGCTCACAGGATCTTTGGCTGACCCAAGTCATCCTATACTAAAGAGATAGCCTCCCTGCCTAAAGGCCCAACTGCGACCATCCAGTGCTCTCAAATACAAGTCAAATACAGCCTCTTCATTAGCAGCATCATATTTCCTGTATTACAAGGGTAAGATAAGGAGACTGAGTCTCATAAAAGAAAATGTTTTGATCAAAAAAATTAATTACCAATAAATCACAAACCTGGTGATAAACCTCTAAGAACGTACCCAGACTGATCCTCAAATTACTGACATGTAGTCTATCACCTGTCCCATTTAAAAGTATTTTACAAACTTCCTGTGGACATGTGGGGGACTTTGAAACTACATTTTCTGTGATCCAGTGGGTTTCTGGTTTGGGGCGTGGTGATGTCCAAGGTATAACGCAGCTTAAATTCGGAGGACGGCCTTGAGACAACCTCTTCGGGTACTAAGGAAGATGGGAGGAGATGCGGACAGGTGGCATTTTTGAAAATAGTCAGGCGTGGTCGTATATATTTTTACCAACATGGCCATGGAAATTAAAATATTATTTTTCCTCATATATCAGCCTTTATCATTTTTAATCGTTACACACCAAGCCACGCTTGAAGCCTTTCCAGCTTAGAAAGACCTGCCAGTGTTTATACTCCATTACTATAGCATTCAAAAACTCAAAGGGCACCTCTACATCATGCTGGAGCATCAGAGTAGGGCTTTAATGGATCATACATTCCTTAAAAGAAAATAATTTACCAGCATCAAATAGACTTGACTACTGGAATACAAAAAAAAAAAAAAAATTAGTTCTTAGGAAAAAAAAGTTTGAAATTCCATCTTTAGCTTGTCTTTGGGAAGTGGTTAGTATTTTTTCAATCACTTGGACAAATAGTACTTAATAACACACTACATATATACATACATATGTTTGGATGTATATATGTGTATATATGGTCAGATTTGCAGGTGACACAATGCTGAGAGATAATAAATGCATCCCGAATCAGGATCCAAGAATGTTTCTGAAGACTGGAATGGTGGACTGAAGCTAATGAGGCATGAAATTTAAAAAAAATGCTTAGTTTTGCATTCAAATACAAGACAGTGGAGGATTAGCTAAAAAGTTCATGGAGAAATAAATTCTAGCCTTCATTTCTCAATCTTTTCCTCCTACTGTTCTTCCACTTTGGCTTTTTCTTGAAAGCACTATATCCCTTAATACCAAGGGTGAGCTGGTAACTGTTTAACAACTGGTTATCTGAAGAAAAAAAAGTAGATATAATTTACTTTTAAGTTTACTATGCATTATTACCATTTTTTCAAGTGTATACAATCATCAGAACAATAAACCAAGCCCTATAATGTTTGCTGATTCCCAAGGTGTGAATCCTCACAGAGACTATTTAATAATGAGCTCCTTAAATCTCATAAAAGCTGGCTCTAACACACCACTGCTGAATATCAACAGTCTCCAGGACTAGCAGCTCCTTCTCTAACATCTGTTGATTCAAAGGACCAGAAAAAAGAGTGGTATAATTTTCCCCACTGCTATTTTGAGATCTGTGCTATGTAGACTCTATGTCTTAACAATCTCACTTCCTTTAAAGTTCATAGCATTTTGCCCACCTTCTTCAATGACTTCATCATCAATTTTACAACCTTCCTCTCCAATTCCTTCCTAGCTATTGTCCTTCATGATACAAATCAATAATCTTTTCCAATTATCTCCTCACCATGATGATTCCATTCCAGCCAGCATCCCTATCTCAAGTTTAGACTATACTTCCATATCTACTGGCTCATAAGGGTGAGCTCTTGACTCATCTTACCTGGAACCATGCCTCCGTGTCACTTCTATGCTATCTCCACACCATGCTACTATGCATTCAGCTCCCTTTTTAATTCCCTTTAATATGCTTTCTCCTCCCATTAGAATTTTTGTTCTTTGTGGGTAGAAACTGTCTTGACTGCTTGTATTTGTATACCTAGCACTTAGAACCATGGTTAGTAAATAGTTAGTACTTAATAAATGTTCTATCTATACAGCCATCTATCTGTGCATATCTTCTATTATCCTACCAGTTCATCAGTGTCTTCAACTGTCGTGGACTCCATTTCCATTTTATATCAGCCACCACTTGGACAGCTGCCTCCTCTAGGTCTCAAACTGTGAAATTCTCTTCTCTGATCATAACACCCTGTCATCCTTCATCTCTTACTTTCTGCTAAAGTCAGCCATTTCAGCAAAGCACTCTCTTCTCTACCCTTCAATCTGTAGTCCTGTCCTCACTCTATTCATGACCTGAAAATGCTAAACCCTGGGTCCTGCTGATCCAGCTAGCTCCTACTCCTGAGGTATGAAAGGAAGTTGACTGGATCAATGATATTCATGCTTTCTAAGTCCGAAATGGTACTTACTAAAGTGGACTTCAGTACTCAGGAAATCCTTCTCTTCACCTCTCGTTGGTTCCCTCTCACTCCCCACAGCAGCTATTCTAACCTTTTCTTTAAATCCTCAAATCTACCCTCAATAACTTTACAGAGAAGATTAAGGTCATCAGATGGGAACTTTTTCATGTCTTCACAAATCCTCTGCCCTCTTCCCTTGATTATTATAGGACCAAATGATTCTCTTCTTTGCACAGGTTCAGTTCTTTACTTATAGCATACCCTTAATTCCTTCCCTCCTTTCTCCTAAATCATTCTCTCTGTCTCTCTCTTTCTCTGTTGGTCTTTCATATCTTAAATCTTTTTTTGTTGTTAAATTCTTCCTTCCCATCAATTGGCAAACATTGTTCAGGTCTCATCTTTTAAAGATCCTTGCCCTAATTCTGTTACCCACCTCTGGCTATGGTCCCACCTTTCTTCTGTGGTTTTATATTAAACTTTTTCCTTTCTTGCTCCTTCAGTATTCTTTGACTCACTGAGTCATCACTCCCTTTTGATGACACAGCTTCCCTGGCTATCCTTTTCAGCACTGGTTGTACTTTTACTCATATCGCTCCTTTTCCCCTCTCACTCCTAAACTCCTTCCATCCCATACCCAACCCAATCACTAATCTGTGGGAAGCCAATAAAAGAATAGATAAAAATCTGAGACTCCTCTTTTGACCCCTTTTGTGATCCTTGTGGAGATCTCTTTATCATCTCTGATAAGGACAGTTTAGTTGATAAGGAAATAAGGACAGGACAAGGGAAATGTCTTTTACTTCATGCTTCCAGCTCTGGCTCCAGGAGCAAGGAATTTGTTATATATATTTCAAGACTCATTTCACACAAAAGAACCCCCCCCCCCAAACTTTGCAGATGCGCAGAAGTTACAAATTATGTCACATCAAAACACAAAACATTGGCTTCAGAATAGACCAAGGCCAAGGCTGGATTTTGACTAGGTTCTTATCAGAAACCCAAGTTGGGGAGTATCTTGGCCTTAGCTATAACAGGCAGCAGCATTCCTTGCTGTGTTAACAGTGTTAACCCTTTAAATTCAGGTTTGATAGGAACTTAAAGCTTTTGAGTAAGGCCATAATACTTTTCAAGAAGAAATCACAAGGATCACAAAAGGGGTCAAAAGAGGAGTCTCAGATTTTTATCTATTCTCTTATTGGCTTCCCACACTAATCATGGTAAAGGAATTGGAATACTGTCCCCTGCTCACCCTTTACAACTATCACTCAATAACCTTTCCTCTTTTAAGTTCATTCAGTTATATCAATTATCCATATCAATTATCCAATCTTATCCAATCAAGTTGTTCTCTTGACTTTTAGGACACTCTCCATCCATCCTTCAATGAGCTGAGTGACTAGCTTACCATTTGAATTGAGGACTAGCTTCCTCAATTCCTGCCCTCACACTAAGGGACTTGAACATATATTCTGATGATCCCTCAAATATCCTAACTTGTCAAGTCCTCAATGTACTCATTTCCCATGGCCTACTCTTCCAATCCACCTCAGCTACACACACAGAGGGTTATAACCTTGACTTCCCCATACCACAAGTATTCCACTTCTTTGTTCATGAACACTAAAATTCCTCTATCTGGTCACAATCTGCTGTTATTCCACTTCCCTCTGCTTTTTAACCCTTAACCCTGTTTTTTATCCTCTTTGACCTTCAATCCCTCCATGCCCCATTTCTTTCTTAGGCTACCACACCAACCCCTGCTTTGTCAATACTGTCCTCACTTACCCATTTTGACTTCTTGGTGAACCAGTTCAACTCTACACTGTCCTCTTCTCTAAAGTCTTTCATCTCCTCACAATTTTGCTGATTTGGGCCTGTAAGGCTTCAAACTTGGATTATTCCCACCATCCACATTAACTTTACTTCTACTTATGGGCTGCTAAATAATACTGAGAAAATCACAAAACCCTGCTGAGTGGGTCCACTACAAATTTGTGACATAATTTCAACTGGTTCCTTACTGAGGCAAGACAATTATTTTATACTTCCCTAATCAATTCAATATCCCACTGATTAGAATGCCCTATCAATTCTCATTCTTTCACTAATTTTTAATACACCTATTTACTGGCTCAAAGCCCTCAAGGTTCCTACTTAGAAAAGTCTACATTTTAGCCTGGTTTTCAAGGTCTATCATAACCTGGTTCCAGTTACTGCCAAAAACCTTATCTTACACAATTCCTTATGTTCTGGACAAATTTATTACCTACATATGTTTCTTCTAAGTTTCCTGGCCTCTTCTGGTATAATTCATTACAACTAGAATAATCTCCCCCTCCTCCTGCCCCATTTGTTGAAAGTCTACCCATTCAAGTCAAACATCATCTGTTGTATGAAGTCTTCTCTGATCTTCTTCTCCCAGAAAAGATCTTTCTTTCTTTGACCCTTAATTACCACATTGTCTCTATCTCTTCTAAGTCTATAGTCTCTGTGGCTAATCAACTCTCCTGAATGTTAGGATTATTTAATTGAAGGCTTTAAGTTTGGTTAACAATAACAAACACATTAGTAGAAAAATACATGGAGATTTAGAACATATTTACAGAAATTATTCCCACAAGTGAAAAAAATGAAGTTTCTTATGAAAGTAATATGATTTCATTTCCAATAGTTTAATTAACAAAGCAGTGATCCAATGATTGAACAGAGCTACAGTTCCTTTAACTCAAGAATTCAATACAACATGGCACTAATTAATTGTTAGATGATTTGGAAATTACTTTTTTTTTTTAAACCCTTACCTTCTGTCTTGGAGTCAATACAATGTATTGGCTCCAAGGCAGAAGAATGGTAAGGGTAGGCAATGGGGGTCAAGTGACTTGCCCAGGGTCACACAGCTGGGAAGTGTCCGAGGCCAGATTTGAACCTAGGACCTCCCATCTCTAGGCCTGGCTCTCAATCCACTGAGCTACCCAGCTGCCCCTGGAAATTACTTTTAAAAAGAACAGACAGTAGGTTCTATTACAATAGTTCTTTCTCTCCTGTGTTATTATTAAAATTATCTCAAAAGACTAAATTTTCGGTAAGAATATCAAAACATTGATTATATGAGATTACTGGTTTGGCCATCAACATAACCGATAAAGTGCCATAGATCTCTATAGTCCTCTTAAATAACAAAGACCCTGAAACTGGGTCAGACAGCTTAATAAATAAGTTTTAGAAGTTCATTATTCAGCCCCTCCTTTCAACATTCCAAGACATTTCTAATTAATGGATAGATAATTAAGAGGTGGTCTATCAAGCCATCTATACCTCCTCATTTCCAAAAGTGCACAGGTCCAGTAAAGCAGAAAAAGAATTCTTTTTACCTTCATTTTTTAACCAAATTCTGTTTTAAAAAGGAAGACATTCTTTGGGATTCTTATGGACAAAGAAAATGCAAAAAACAATAAGTAGACTAGATGGAATCCCCAACCCAGACTCCAGACACAGAAATACACAGTAATTCTCCTGAATGTATAGGAATTGAGTTAAAGCCTTTCTACTGTAGAGCCTTGACACAATATTCAAAACACTATATGAAAAATAAATTCTCATATCTGTAAGTAGAGTTCTTTATTCAGTCAATTTACCATAGCCCCTAACCAATTCTTCTGAGGCATTGAGATAACATCAGAAGGCAAGTGGATTGTTTTGATCAGTGGCATTTTATTAACGCACACTGAAAGGTAATTTGAGATCTGACAAAATCAAATATAACCCCTCTTCCATGTGACAACCCTTCAGATATTTATAGACCTCTAACATCCCCTCTTATTCTCTTCTTTAGGCTAGATAAGGAGAGGAAGTGTGATTCAGAGAAAAAGAACACTGAATTTGGAGCCAGATGATTTGAGTTATAATTCCAACCATGTTACATACTACCTATGTGAACTTGGGTAATTACTTCATCTCTCTAGTCCTCATCTGTTTCCTCTCTAGTTTCCCCATCTGTAAAATGAAGGAGAATTGAACTAGATGGCCTCTGATGATCTATGATCCTATGCTTGTTCTCTAAGATTATCTACCATTTACACTGTACGTAGATAGTTGTTTGCATGTTGTTTCTCAGTTAGAATGGGAACTCCTTGAGAGGAGGAACTGTCTACTTTTCCATTTGTATCTCCAGCCCTTAGCACAGTGCTTTGCACATAGCAAATGCTTAATAAATGTTTTATTCATTCATTCACTGATTAGTAGGATGTTCTTTTAGAAGAAAACCAAGGGGGCAATGAGGTGGCTCAGGGGATTAAAGATCCTGGCCTGGGGTTCAAATCTGACCTCAGACACTTCCTAGTTGTATAATCTTGGGCAAGTCACTTAATAACAATTGCCTAGCCCTTACTGCTCTTCTGCTTTGGAATCTTAGTATTGATTTTAAGACAGAAGAGAAGGGGAAGAAAGAAGGAGGAGGAGGAGGAGGAGAAAACCGATATGAGAAACTTGAGACTAATCACTCCATAGGAAACATAAACTCTTTCTTAAGCAAGAGTTCTCAACTTTTTTCTGTCTTGGATCCTTTTGGCAATCTAATGAAGGCCACAGATCTCTTCTCAGAATAAAGTTTTTAAATATATACAATACATCAGATTAAAAGGGAAACCTATTGAAATAGTTCTCAAGATATTTCTTAAAAACAAGGTCAAAGATCCTAGATTAAGAATCCCTTCTCTAGAAACTAATGGCAAATTTAAAAGCCTAAATGCTTGAGGAAATTAAAAAAATATAGCCATAAAGTTTATCTATGAAGACTAGAGGTAAAAGAGACCTTAAAGATCATATAGTCTGGCCATCACATTTTATAGATAAGGAAACTGAGGCCAAGAGAGGATATCACCTGTGATAAGTCATTTGTCACCTTGGACAAGTCATTTAAACCATGATCACACATAATTACTAAGTGTCCGTAGCAGGGTCTTTCCATTATGCCATACTACTTCTTTCTTCCTGAATTGCAATCCCCAAAAGTGCAAGCATAATGTCTTATCTAAACTTTGTTGTCTCCTCTAGTAGGCCCTTAAATTTTTTTTTTATTTAATTGATATTAACCCCTGATTTTGGCATTCCTAATCTCTAATTTGGCTAAAATCTATCTTCTCAGCATTAGCTCATACTCTCTACTCTGATTCTCCTCATAAAAACTTAGTGGTCCCATTTTCCATTTTTACACTGACCTTTACAATCTCCAAATTTTTGCTCCCACCAGTTTCCTTACTTAGAATAAATATTAAAGTCTATACTGTAAAAGAAAGAACATAAGGCCTGGAGTCAGAGGAAGAGGGTCTGAAATAGCTCTGTAAATTACTTTCCCTCTGGAGGCTACAATTTCTTCATCTATAAAATCAGTGGCTTAAAAAGTAATCACTAATGTCCATTCCAGCTCTAAAGTCATGATGCTCAGACCTTCTCTAGCTTCAAGAGCCAGCTTAGAAGCTCTCTTCTCCATGAAACTGTTGCTATTCACTCCTCTCCCCCAAATGAAAGAGATCTCTTCTTCCTCAAATTTCTCAAAGCACTTTGCCTGAACCTCTCCTTTCCATACGTCGTAATTATCCATACTAAGATTCAATTCTAAGATTGAAGGTAAAATTTAGAGGAAAAAAGTGTGTGTGGAGGGGAAGGCATTAATAAGAATGCCTACATCCCACGATTGTTGTGAATTAATTGAATGGGATAATATTTATAAAATACTTTGAAAATTATAAAGTACTACATGAATGGTAACTGTGATGGTGATATCATTCAACAGCTGCCCAGGATGCTGCACCCGTCTCCCTGAAGTTCATTGTGTCAAAAGTACTAAAATAATATCTCCTTTTGTGCCCAGAATAAAAAAAAATTTAAGTCTAGCTGTTTTGCATGGTTGGAAATCACTTGGTTATTAGTTGTATTTACTACAAGCCTCTCATCTCTCTGGACAATAAAAAACAAAACAAAACACAAAAAAACTTTCTACTCTAGAAACAAAACTGATTACCTTGGGCAATTTATGATGACATGAAATATATTTATTTAGCACTTTCTTCCACCCAAGTCCTATTCCAGTACCTTACTATGAATATGGAGGTAACCCTCGGTTCCTAAAGGATATGCCAATGAAGCACAAACTTTGGAAGGTCCCTACCAAACTGGTAAAGCTGCAAGAATGGTCCCTTTTATGGCTCATTAAATATGGAGTAATTCCCTGCCAATTAGATGACCATTACGTGAAGGTTTATTTGACATGTTGATCCATGAAACATATAACACTTAATTAGAAAACAATGTATAAAGCTCTAGTCCAAAACATCTGAGTTACATCATTATGAAATGTCAGAGCCAAAAGTCAAACCCAGCTCTGAAGTCCAAGGCCAGAACATTTCCTACCACACCAAACTGATTCTGCTTTTCTTTTCTATTCTCTAAAAGATTCCTAGCAGTTCAAGAGGACAAAAATAAAATTATTCTAATTTTCAACAATTCAATTTGGAGTTAGGAAAACCTGAATTCAAATCCCAACTTGAACACTTACTAGTTTTGTGACCACACAAGCCACTTAATATTCTCTCAATCTGTTTCTTTTCTGTGGAATGCAGATAATAAGTGTACCTACCTTACAGAGTTGTGAAGATTAAAGGAGATAGCAAATATACCACAATTTGACAACCTTAAAATGCTACATAAATGCTATCACTTATTAAATACCTACTATGCGCAAGGCACAATGATACAAAGACAAAAATGAAGCAACCCCAGCCTTCAAAGAGTTCAAGTTTTATTTAGAGTAAATATTGAATGTGATTGTGTGTGCCAGGCTCTGTGCTAAGCCTAGGAACACAAAGTCAAAGGACAAAGTTATTTTTGGAAGTTAGGAAGGGTAATAACAACTGGGGAGAATCAGAATGTGCATCTGAGCTGAGCCTTGATGTGATCTTTCCAACTGGTACACTTGGAGCCTTCCAAGGTTCTACTCAGAGAATCAGCTTCCTCCTACTTAAATTTTCATATACTTCTATCTCCTTTATAACATTGCTCACTACTCCCCAACCCCAAAAAGATCTTGTGTGCCTGCTTCCTCCTGCTTTAGCTACAATTAGTAGAACAAACAGGCCTAGCGTTTAGAGAAGGTATAAATAAATGCAAAGACCCAGTTGTCCTTTCCTGGTTCCCCATCTTAATATAAAGGCTGTTTGAGTAATATGTATATTTATGAAAAGAGAAAGAAAGCACCTGGCAGGTTAGTCTACTGTTGATTTGAGTAAACTCCTAGACTTCTGGTATTGATTGGAATGTGCAAAAACAAGCAGGACTAGGAATGAGTAGGCTAACAGTCCTGCTATGCATTTTATCTTGGGCTTTTCATAGGAGTAAGAACTACCTGAGTAGACTCTGAAGTGAGAAAAGTGGGGCTTGGTCTAGAAACCATGGCAATGGCAATGGCAAAGAGGTTGGGGGCCCAGGGTAGTAATTGGTTTTGCTGCTTTTACTAGGATCAAAAGGCTTAAGAGCCAGAAGGGACCTTAAAGTCATGTTTTCCAATCTCATTTCCTAAATGAGGACACTTTAGTTAGTGACAGAACTAACTAATCGAAGGTAGCAGAGTAGGCAAACTAGGACCTTTGACTAAAACCAGTGCTTTCTGAAGCCTTTGCTTAGGGACCCACAATTTTAATTTTTGGTTTTGCTTAGGGGGCCAAAATTTTAATTTTTGTCTTTACTTAAGGACCCACAATTTTAATATTTGCCATTGTGTAAGGACTCATGATTTAAATTTTTGTTTTTCTTGAATTGTTGCCTAATCAGTTATTCTCAACCTATTCAACCGTTCCTCTTAGAAAATAGGTGAAAGGTCTCAGGACTAACACAAAGTCTGCATTTCCATGGTCTCTTCCAAACCCCAGGCTAGATGGGATAGATTTGATCGCCCAGGATTATTATAGGGCAGCTGCCCCTACTGAGTTTACTGCACCTTGAAGGGTAAAGAGCCCTCAGCCTTTAGGAGATCTGGGGGCCTCTCTTAGAGAGGTGTGGTTTCGCTCCCACCCACTTAGGAAGCCGAGCACCCAGAGAACTACAAGTCCCAAGATGCCTCGCGTCCCCCGTGGTCGGACCAATACCGTTTCCTGCACCCTCCCCAGAGCTCCCTCGCTAGCGAGCGAGGCGGCGCCACCATGGCTGACAGCCGAGGCGATGCAAGTGAGGCGGCCCTGGGCTCTCCCAGTCCTGCCCAGCAGCCGCCTCGGGGAAGGGATAACTCGGAGGAGACGGCGGCGGTAGACCCAGTTCCCGGCGGCATGGAGGGAGGGGCAATGGTCCGGGATCCACCGGTGCTGCCGCTGGGGAAAAGACTGGCAGGCAGCCCCGCGCCCGGGGAGACAGGGGGCGGGGTCCCTCCAGGCGGGCTGGCCCTACGCTTCGACAAGCCCATCAAGCAGGCCTTCTACAACACGGGCGCCGTGCTGTTCGTGTGCCTGTGCTGCGGCGCCGCCGTGCTTGTGTACTTCATCCTCGAGGCCTTCCTTCGGCCACTACTGTGGGCCGTGCTGTGCGGCACCTTCCTGCACCCCTTCAAGAGCTCCCTGACGCGCCTGGGCCGCCGCTGGCTCCGCCGACTACACCGCGCCCACACTCCCATCGTGCTAGCTGCGCTGCTGCTGCCCCTCTGCTTCGCTAACTACGGTGTGGAGGCCCTGGGCGAGCAGGTGCTGAAGCGCCGACGCCTGCTGCTGCTGTTGGGCGCAGGCGCTCCCCTTCTCTACACCCTCTACCACCTGGGCAGCTACCTAGGCGTGCAGGTGCTGCTGGCCCACGTCTGCGCCCTCATCTGTCGGGGGCTGGACTACTTCAACACCCTGTGGGTGAGTGAGTCGGGGCTTCGCCGCAGCGCCCCCTCTTTCCCTCTCCTCACTCTCTGCCCCATGCGCGCTCTGGCAACCGGTGGCCGGAGGTCTGCCCCGAACGCGCGCCCCACTGGGACATTGTTTGTATTTGGTTTTGCAACCTTCCCCCCGAAAATGCTATGGTTACCTTTTTTTTACTTTTTAAAAGTGGGCATTTCGTAAATGGAGATGAAAGGGTTTCTTAAATCTCTTGGACCTCTTTAGCAGCAGTCCAGTGAAGCCAGGAGACATACCCCTTCTCAAAAACATGCATAACATTCCAAAGGAAAACCAATTAATAATAACACTTTAAAGTTTGCAAAGCACTTTGCCTAAGAGAACTCATTTGATTCTAGGAATAACCTTGAGAGGTTATTATCCCCATTTTACTGATGAAGAAACTGAGGCAACAAGATCTGACTTGCCCAAGATAGAACAGCTAATGTATGATGTTGGATTCCAACTCAGATCTTCAGTCTCCAAATCCAGTAATCTTTATGTACTGCCTCTTATGACAGCCTATTCCACTTTTGGACAGTTCTAATTATTAGGAAGAGTTTGTTTTTTACTTTGAATTTAAATTTGCTTCTTTGGAACTCCCACCTGTTGCTCCTTGATCATAGTTCAGCTTCTAGGGACCAAAAGAACAAAGCTAATCCCTCCTCCGTGTGACAGTCCTTCAGATATTTGAAGACAGCTTTTATACTCTTCAATCCTGCCTTCACCAGACAAAAAATGTCCAGTTCCTTCAACTTGAATACCATGGACTCCAGGCCATTCCCTATCTGGACATTTTCTAGCTGATTAATGTCCTCAGTGCCTGGAAACAGTAACTAAGAAACTAAAGATTGTTAGTTAAAGGATAGTACTGGTTGAGAATGGGTTGGCCTACTTATCTGGACATAAGAATCCAAAAACCAAGGGAATTTGAGTAAAAATAGCTTCTAATGTACCTTCTAACACTAGGATATTTATCTTTCTTTTGTCCTAATCATGTTGTTCAGTACCACAGAGTCCTAAAATTTAGAGTTTTGATACACTCTATCCTGGAGGTTTTGTGTCTGTATCCAAGTTGGCTTTCTGCCCAGAACATTTTGATCACATTTTAAGGATCTCTTTCTTGATATATGTGTGTGTGTATTTCAATTTATTGTTTATTTTTAGTATTCTTTTAAATTTTATTTCAAATTCTCTCCCTCTCATACTCACTGAAAAGTCAAGAAATGTTATATATGTGAAATCATGTAACATGCATTAACATATTAGCCATATTTCCCCCAAAATCAAGAAAAATAAAATGAGAAAGTTATACTTTAATTTGCACTCAGAGTTCATCAGCTCTCTCTGGAAAGAGATAACATTTTTCATCATGAGCCCTTTAAAATTGTCTTGGATCATTGTATTGATCAAAATAGTCAAGTCTTTCACAATTGATCATCATTACAACATTGCTGTTACTATACAGTGATCTGGTTCTTCTCATTTCACTTGACATCAGTTCATATAGTGCTGGCTCTGTTTTTCTGAAACTGCTCTCCTCATCATCTCTTATAACACAGTAGAATTCCATCACAATCATATGTTATAACTTGTTCAGCCATTTCCCAATTGATGGGCATCCATCCCTTTGATTTCCAATTCTATGGTATCACACATACACAAAAAAAGCCCGAATGTGTCCATATAGATCCTTTTTCTTTTCTTTGACTTCTTTGGGGATACAGACCTAGAAGTGGAATTGTTGGGTCAATGGCTATTCATTGTTCTATAGCCCTTCAGGTATAGTCCAAATTGTTTTACAGAGTGGTTGAACCAACTCACTACTTAACCAGCAGTTCCTTAGTATACCTACTTTTTCCACATCCCTTCCAGCATTTGTCATTTCTGATGGGTGTGAGGTGGTACCTTTTTTATTTTGCCTTTCTCTAATAAATAGTGATTTAGAGCATTTTTTCATATGACTGTAGATAGCTTTGATTTCTTGTTCTGAAAACTGCCTGTTTATATCCTTTAACCATTTACCAGTTGGTGAATGACCCTCATCTTTATAAATTTGATTCTGTACTATACTCAGTGTATACTTGAGAAAGGAGTCTTTTATTAAAGAAACTTGCTGTAAAGTTTTTGATATTCATTGTTTATGGTACCTTTTTAGCATAATGTAATTTCTCTGATTATCTCTTTCAGTTAGATGTTTTTATTTTTTCTTTGGCTGAGATCATGATTGCTATCCCTGCCTTTTTTATTTCAGCTGAAGCAAATTAGATTTTACTCCAGCCCTTTATTTTAACTATATCTTTCTGTTTCGGGTCTGTTTCTTGTAAACAATATATTGTTGGGTTCTAATTTCTAATCCCTTCTGCTTTGCTTCCATTTTATGGGTTAGCTCATTCCATTCATATTCACAATTATGACTACTGGTTATTTTTTCTTCCATCCCATTTTCTTCTGTTTCTTCCTTTCCCTCTTTTATCCTGTCCCTCCTCAAAAGTCTATTTTTCTTCTAATTACTGCTTCCCTTAATTCCTCCTTCCTTTTATTTCCACCCTACCCTTTTTTATCCCCTTCCCCTCCTATTTCCTTATTGGGTTGTTGTTCCTTTTTTTGTTTTTCAAGGAGGACTGATAGCATCCTAGAGTGATATCTTGGCTCTCTCAGGAATTGAATTTAAATGAAGCAGTTTCACAAGAGTTATTGCCCTTGCTTTCCCTTCCAAAGTCATCTAAATCAAGTGTCAAGACAAAAACCAGGATGACTGGTGATAACCCAAGATGTAATGGATGACTTCAGCATCTTTAATGTCTGACCAGGATCTAAGCACTCTGTACCTGCTTTTAGCTGCCTTCATGGCTGTTGGAACAAATTGTTCTCATTCACCCATTCCTTGCAGGGAAGTCTCCACATACTTGGGATAGACATTCCTCCAGCTTATCAGTGGCTTTGAGGACTGTCAACCTAGTTTAGTTCATCTGCCCAGACAGTTTACCAGGGTAGGCTACTGCATATGCTACAACTTCTTGAAACCACAGATGAGAGTTAGGTGATAGATGGACACCAAAGGTAGGTGACCAACCCTGAAAGAGGGGCTAGGTAAGCCCTCACACCAGAGGCATTGGTCTTTCCTGAACACCCTATACATTTCTATTGGGTAAGCTACATTTCTATATGCAATTGAATATGTATATATATATATATTTCCCTCTTTGAACCAATGCCCATTATAGTGAGGTTCAGGCATTGCCTACCTTTCCCATCAATTTTCCCCATTACTATAAAAGCTATTGCATGCCTCTTTTTTTTTTTATGATAAAATTTTCCCCATTCTATTTTTCCTTTCCCCCTCCTCCTAATGCATCCCTCTTTCTCATCCTTCATTTTTTTTGGGAGATTATTCCAACATAATCAACACTAACCCAGTCCCGCTGCCTATGTAAAGTTCTTTTAACTGCCTTAATAATTATATTCTTAGTTTCATGTATCATCTTTCCATGAACAGTTTACTCTTTCATGTTTACCTTTTTATGTCTCTCTTGAGTCTCCTGTTTGCATGTCAAATTTTCTATTTGGCTCTGGTCTTTTCTTTAGGAATGCTTGAAAGTCATCTATTTCATTAAGTATCCATTTCCTTCCCCCTGAAGTAATACATTTGGTTTTACCAGGTAGATGATTCTTTATTGTAATACAGCTGCTGAATCTTGTGTGATCATGACTATGATGCCACAATATTTTAATTGTTTCTGGATGCATAAAGTATTTTCTCTGTGACAGCTTTTGGTGTGGAAATTTGGCTTTAATGTTGTAGGAGTTTTTATTTTGGGATCTCTTTTAGGAGGTGATTAGTGGATTCTTTCAATTTCTATTTTATCCTCTGGATCTAAGATTTATTTCTTGAAATATGATGTCTGGGCATTTTCTTTGATCATGACTTTCTAGGTAGTTCAGTAATTCTTAAATTATCTCTCCATCTATTCTCTAGGTCATTTGTTTTTCCGATAAGATGTTTAATATTTTCTTCCTTTTTTTAGGCTTGTTTTTTTGTTTCTTAATGTCTTGTGGTGTCATTAGCTTCCATTTGCCCAATTTTAATTTTTAGGAAATTATTTTCTTCAGTGAGATTTTATACCTCTTTTTCCATTTGACCAACTCAGCTTTTTAAGAAGTTGTTCTCTTCATTGGATTTCTGTGCCTCTTTTACAAAGCTGTTAGTTCTCTTGCATAATTCTCATATCTTTTCTCCATTTTTCCTATACTTTTTCTATCCCTTTAACTCTTCCAAGAATTCTTGTTGGGTTTGGATCTAATTAGCTTTCTTGGTAGCTGTTTTCATTTTGTCTTTTCTCAATTTATGTCCTGAGCTATCCTACCATTGTGGTAGCTTTTTATAATCAAATTATTTCTTTGTTATTCATTCATTTTTCTAGCCTATTTCTTGACTTTGAACTTTATATTAAAGTTGGGTTCTTCTCAGTTGGGGGTGAGGAGACACTGTCCCAAACTTCAGACTTTTTTGTACTTCTATTTTCAAAGCTAGTTCTGGGGGTCTTGAAAATGTTGTTGCTTCAAGGTGGTTTGGTCCTGGAAAAGGTTTGTCACTGCACTCTGATCTTTACCCCAGAGAGGTCCCTGGTCCTCTGCTGCTGCAAGTACTACTACTCCTCTTTACTTTGAATTGCTGCTCCCTTGTGACTGACCATCAGTGCTTCTTTCAGCCGTAGAACTGTGTATGGGCAATAGAGTTGCCAGTTAACACCAGCTATACCCAGTTCCAGCAAAGGTGCCCTTATAATCTATTCTCTTTACTTACACTTCTTTGCTTTCACTATCATTATTTTGCAATGTGGCTTCTGACCTCAAGTAACTTAAGTAAAATGGTGCCCTCCAAAATTGCTAGTGATCTATTAATCATGAAAATCCAATGACCTCTTATCAATCATCATCCTTCTTCACCTTGCTGCAACATTAGAGACTGCTGATCACTTTATCCTTTCTAATTGTGATGAGACTACTTTCCTACCTTTCCTACTGTTGCTTCAATCACCTTTGCTTCATCATCATCCATATCTACTTACTATGGTTTACCCCAAGGTTCTGATGTACCTCCTTCACTTTCTGTGAATATCTTTTATGTAAGTCAATCATATTTTAAAGTGCTTTAAAGTTTGCAGTGCACTCTATATACATTCTGATTTTATATTATTTCATGAGCACTGTTGCACAAGTTAGAATAGTTTTCTTGATTGACTAATCTGTAGAGAAATCATATTAATTGGATTTCGTATATAAAACATGTCCTGTTAAATATAGTGTTTCTAATAATACCTAATTAGAACTTAGTATTTCTACTCATGAATTATCTTTTAGTAGTAACACATTTTGAGTTGAAATTAAAGTTAAAAAAATAACTAAAGCTTTTTAAACCAAAAAAATTTACATTTTTATATATTTGGAAGTTTTCAACCAAAGAGAAATTTTTTTTCTTTTTTTCAAAATAAGAGAAGATGTAAGAACTTTCCTAGAACTACTTTCTTCATCTACCAATCTAATATGTATAGTAAAAAACTACCACAATAGCAGTTTTAAAATACAAATACTTGAAAGTTTTGTATAAGGGAATATGTTTGTATTTATTTCTATATACTTGTTTTCTCATCCTTATGTTTTCTGTTCATTTATTCCTAAAGATCTGGACATTGGTAGTTGGCTATGTGTTGGCTGTTTCTTTCAAGTGGAATGCAAGTACTGAACGCTATTTGAGAGCAGTTTCAATTCCTGTCTGGATTATATTACTTTTCCACTTAGGTGGGTCACTTGTTTTTTATTCCAAGTTGTGTCATGTAAATTAAAGCAAATATTTTTAGATTTATTTTATTTAGAATCCTATTAGACTTTTAGAAATGTTCATTTGTAACTAAATGTAACACTTTCAAATTTTCATCTTTTAATTTTGTTAGATTTTTGTTTTTAAGAATTGAAAAGATCTACAACTTAAAATATCACATCATTAAAAATAATTTTTATAAAAATATATTGCTTTACCTTTTTATTTTTCTATCTTCCTGTAATACATCTGTGGTCAGTGTTTTAATAGTATTAAAAATTACCTTTAAAGTCCTTTTCTGCTTTCAATCCATGATCTTCAAAATATGACTACCATGTTCTGGCTTACTTCTTAGAAAATTTATTACAGTAGCCCTTTGGATTTTTTTTTAAACCTATGTTGTTTTGGAGAAATTAATTGGAGAGGAGAAACATAGATATTGTACCCTGTCAACCCTTTAGTATCTAATCCTTGTGCACTAAAAAGAAGAATGGTCTATTTTATTATCTATGCCCTCATCCTTTTCAGAGTAGGGTGGTTTCATTAGAAGTACCAGGAAATCAATTCAGACCCCATATTTGAAGGAACAAATAGGAGCTTTGACTCAGATGATTAGCAGTTTGTTCCTAATTTAGGATGGCTTTTTATTAGTGATTATAATCCTTTAAAATGTACTAGGATGTAGCCTCTTCTGGAAACACTCATTTTTGAGTTCCCTAGAATTAGGATCAAATTCTTAAACCTTTGGATTGGATTTGTATTTTTAGAGCTCAGTCAGAGTTTTGCACAGAAGTACCCTGTTCACTTTTCCCGCCCTCTGAAACCCTATGTACAGAGTAGAGTTTGTTTGTTTGTTTGTTTGTTTTTTTAACCCTTGTACTTCAGTGTATTGTCTCATAGGTGGAAGATTGGTAAGGGTGGGCAATGGGGGTCAAGTGACTTGCCCAGGGTCACACAGCTGGGAAGTGGCTGAGGCCGGGTTTGAACCTAGGACCTCTTGTCTCTAGGCCTGCAGAGTAGAGTTTTAAAAGCCTGTGTGTGTGTGTGTTTGTGTGTGTACACACGTACACATAAATAAAACTGTCCATTTGAGTCTTTTACATTGATTGGCTTAAAGGGCTTAAATTTATTTGCTTTTTATTTTATTTTCAGCATCTCTGGCTGGCTCCTGGAGAATCCCAGTATTCCTGGTCATAGTTTTTCTGATGTCTGTGGGTACTCTTTATGAAAAGCAGAGTGAAAAAGTCTCCTCTGGTAAGAACTTTTAGTTTATTAAAAGTAGTATTCTAAGAAGTATCTTGGATATTAAATGCCAAAACAAAAAACCCTCCACATTTTCTGTTAAAAAATATTATTTTAAAATTATTTAAAATATGATTTAAAAAATGTTATGTTGGTAGTGACAAGTTCTTTGAGAAATTTATAAAAAAAATTATCTTTCTAAAGCCTGCTATCTGTTTTTGTGGAAGTTCACAAAAGTTATACATGCTAGGAAAAGCGGTCATTTGCAAGGGGTGAGAAATATTCTTACTTTGGAGCTCAGACTTAGAGCAAATAGCCATTTGGAATACAGCTAACCATAACCCCTGAAAGTGAATTTAGCTAACTATGATCCTAGGAAAGTGAACAACTGTTTAAGTTGTTTGAGAACTAGATTAGAATAACTCCATCATAGGAAAAAAGTGAAAAGCTGCTTTTTATATATTGCTTGGCTAGAAATAAGATAAACATAACCAGAAACATGAGAAAAACACATGAGATTTCTACAAAACAAGAATACTAAAAAATACCTTAAAAGGTGAGGTGTAAAGAAATAATCTAAGCATTTTAAGTCTTATAGAAAAAGTTATAATAAAGAGAATATAATAGATCATATAGAAAAATTACCTAGAAATAATGGAAACAAACAAGAAAATTCCATTTAGCAAATACAAACACCAATAAAAAGAACCTCCAAGTTTCAATCACCAAGAAACATTACCAGAAACTACATTAGAATGTGATATTATAAAGAGCATATATACCAAAAATTATCCAACTGTTTCCTAGTCAGTGAAAATACACTTTGAATCCTGGAGATCTTTAAACAAAGGCTTGATGACTACTTGTCATATGGTGGAGGGAAACTCTTTTTTCCAGATAGGGTTTGGATTTAGATTGTTCTTTGGGATCCTTTCTATCTCTGAGATCCTGTGACTTTTTTCACCTGAAGAGTAGGGGCCCAAGTCACACAGGTGATACTATGGCAGAACTATAATTTGAACTCTTCATAACCTGACCCCCCTTCCTACCTTTCCAGTCTTCTTAAACCTTATTTTCTTTTACCTACTGGCCTACTTTTAGTTCCTGAGCATAACATTCCTTGTCTCAAGATTTCCCCTACTCTAATCCACCCTCCACAGAACTTCCAGAGTGATTTCCAACTGTATAGGTCTGAGAATGTCACCCTCCCTCCTCGAGGGATAATAAATTCCAGCAACCTCCATGATATAATACAGAGCCAGTTTGCATTTAAAACTCTTTGCAGTATGTTTCCTTACCAACCTTTTCCATCTAATTACACTTTGTTCTTCAGTTATATGTTGTCTCCCTATTAGAAAGTAAATTCCTTGGGGGAAGAAATAGTTTTTGCCTTTTTTTTTTTATATCTCTGCTGCTTAACATAGTGTCTGGCACACAGTAAGCCCCTAACCAATGCTTGTTGTTTGAATGCATTAGATTAGAATGCCGTAAAAATGCCATTCTGCTAGTAAGACATCTGACACTATTATGGTGTGCTTCTAGGTTCGTATGCTAGAGAAACTTTTCAACCAAAGGATCTTCTGTGGTTTCCAGTCAGTTGTGAAGCAAGACTTTAAAATTTTATTTTAGATGGGATTATATAATTTGTGGATTGAGTGATTGATAGAGTAAATGAAATTTAGCAGTTTTTTTTTTACATTATGATAAGATTTGGTTATAATGAGATTTCATATCTCCATGGTGGTACTAACAGCAATGTGTGATACAACTAATAAATCTTCAAACGCATAAGAATATAGTAGAGGGAGCAAGAATGGGATCTGAATCCCAAGAAAAACAGTAAAATTTTTGTACCATTGGCATAAATTAGGTAACACTGGTAAAATGGGACCTGGATTGGGAGGGGGGAGGTGTGTAACATCTCGTTTATCTCTGATGTCCTGGTTTCCTTTGTGGCTTAGCCATCATCCAAATGCAAAAGTTTGTGTGAGGTAGATTGACTTCTTATTTTGATGATCATACCTTGGTTTCTGGCCTTGAGGTTGAAAGCATTGGTCTTTGAGCTAAGAAGGATCTATGCTAAAGTAATGCTGCTGATACTTAATAGAACAACATGTCATAAGATTCGATGCCATTTATTAGATAAACTTTAATGTGAAATCCATGTAAAGTAAAATATAGCAATATATTATTATATTTTCAACTGAGTTTTTTTGCTCATTTACATATACTTTGAAGTTGTCTAAAATCTTAAAACCCTCACTTGCAATTTACATATAACTATATACATTGTTTTGGTGTAAAGTTTAAAACAAAGTATTTTAAGTATTTCTAATTTGAAACAACCTTTCCTTTTTTTTTTTTTTTAAAAGAAATGTATTTATTTTATAGGGACAGAATTACCTGGTCAAGTGATTTCTATTGCTGCTTCTACGTTGGCCACATTTGCAATATCCATCACAGGGTATGAGCCAGGTCAGGAAGAACATAATTCAACACAACAACTGTCAGGTGACTAAATTGTATAAGAATATAAGATGAAATTATAACATCTTATGGCCAAATATGTGGGGTTTATAAAACTTCTTGACTTGCTTGTTTCTACTCCATTTAAAATTTTCTTTCTGCTCTTTCTTAATTTTATGGGGTTTTTTTACCTTATATACTTTTCCTGAGGTCTTTTTGTTCCATGTCTACATTCTTAACTGATCATACCTGCTTTTTTTCCTTTTTTCTTCTT
Source organism: Gracilinanus agilis (assembly GCF_016433145.1). Classification (NCBI taxonomy): domain Eukaryota; kingdom Metazoa; phylum Chordata; class Mammalia; order Didelphimorphia; family Didelphidae; genus Gracilinanus; species Gracilinanus agilis. Next base: position 150,496,544 of record NC_058130.1, read on the forward strand.
CTTTTCTTCATCTTTGCTCCTTTCCCTTTGTTATTTTGAGTGTCTTAAGAAAATACTTAATAAATTATTTCTAAATTTTCTTCATTTTCTTCTTTTCTTCACATCTCAGGTTTTTTTCTTTTCACCTGTAATTTTTTTTTATCCATTCAATTCTGTTATTCCTCATCTTCTTTTGGTTCCCTGAACCTTTACTCTTTTTCTCTTTCCTTAACCCACCTCCTTTTTCTTTCCTCCTTTTGATTTGTCTATTCTTTATTTAGTTTCCTCATTTTCCCCTTCCTTCTGTACCCACCCGCCCCTAATTATCTGTTGTAGAAGTCTTCCCTTTCCTTTTTTTTCTTTTAAAATGGGGAAAGGTACCTTATGGTCAGTACTTCTGTGCTACTTAACTTCAGTAAGTTTCCCAGTGGTTCAGTAAGCTCTTTGCCAATACCTAGATTTAATTTCTGCTCCCTGGGCTTACACAGGCATATACTAATTCCTTTAGTCCAGAACCTCCTAACACTTCTTACTGTGTTTTTCTTGTAGTCTAGGCCTAGCTGTGTATGATGGAGAGTAGAGTTGGGTGACAGTCAGGGAGCCAGTTGGGGGCCTGCAGAGCACCAGCAAACAGTTCATGCCTAAGGGCTATGCAGGCCCAGTGCAACTCTGACCCCAAAGTGTGCTTAGCCACCTCTCTGGTTACAGAAAAAAAGATCCATTAGCATTAAAGGACATAGAATAAAGGAGAAATAGCTTAGGTGGTAAGTACAGTGAAAAGGAGGAAATAGTATTTCTGTCCCTGGTTCAAGCCATTTTCCTTCCTGAAAGGTAAAGGTTAAATTTAGTGGTTGGACTTAAATTATATGAAATAATGTGGTCGCTGAACTTACTATATCTCAAGTCAGAAGTTTATTTACAAAATAGAGGGGAAACAATAAAGTAGAGAAATGTGAGAGGTTAGAGAAAATACCTATACTAGTCCTCAGCCAGGAGGGCTGCTGGTGAGTAACTACGAGGCCTCCTTCAAGATGGAAGCTAGTCTTTTAGGAAACTAGGAAAGGAGTCGGCCCTTTTCACTCACCCAGTGAAGTAGCCCAGGAGTCAGAATCTAAGTTGAAGCCACGATCCAACGTACATTCTCCAGTGAAGTTCCCTCAAAAACTATCTCCAGGAGACACTCTCCACAAGACTCAACTTTCCCAGACTTCCTCAGCCAAAGGATTTTGTGACTTTTATGGTGATTTATCCAGTTCTGCCCTGGGGCAGCGTCTGTAGGAGTGACTTCTCACCTCTAAAGGTGTTAACTCTCCTCCTAGGATTCACACATTTCTGAGTTGTCACCTTTGGATTCACAATTTTCTGAGTGTGTGAACTCTTAAAAGAATTCAAAAGTTTCTGGCTGTTTGAGTTAGAAAAAAGGGTAGAGCTCTCCAAGTATCTTACTGGCTTCTCACCTAGCACTAAGTAGGGTGTGAATTCACTAAATGGTTTTCAGCTCCTCCACCTAGTTCAAGTTCGTGTTGATTCAATCAAAAGGTAGACCAAGGAGAGTTAATCCTGTCCTCACAATCTAGGGAGGTACTAAGGAGGGGTATTTAAGTTATTGTTAACCAAAGTTTTAACTCCAACTAGGCAAGGAGAATAAAGGATTCCCTTTTCACAAGTATAAACTCAGAATAGACAAAGAGAACCAAGTATTTCCTTTCACACTACCAACCCTCCTCTGAAAATTACTTAGAGGCAAGTCATGTAACCTTCGTGGTCTTTAGATTTCTCACTATAAAAAGAAAAAGTTTATTGGAGGCCTTTGAGGAACCATAATCCTATGATCCTTTCTACTAGTTTCTGTTTTGTAATCCCACTGCCTCTACCCCCTCAGCCAGACTTATAAGGGAGCTTTGACAAAGTTCCTAACCCCTACTGAGCATAAAATTTGCTATGAAAGAAAAGGAGTGGCTTCAGAAGGTACTGCAAATACTTTTTTTTTAACTCTTACCTTCCATCTTAAAATCAATACTGTATATTGGTTCCAAGGCAAAAGAGTGGTTAGGGGTAGGCAATGGAGGTTAAGTGACTTACCCAGGTTCACATAGCTGTCACATGTCTGAGGCCACATTTGACATAGAGGTTACTTTTGATGTGTGCGAGTCACAAAATCTTCACAGACTGACTTCTTAGTGATGTTATATGTGATTGGAAACCAGAGTCCCGTGTCATCTTGGTCACAGACATAGGAGATGCTCCTCAAGTAACATCCAAGATACAGCTTCCTAATCAGCTTCTTGGTAAGGTTATTGACATTAACAGAAACAAAAGAAAAGATGAGAGATCCCAGTCTGTCATAGCCATGTTATCTTGTAGTAGCAAAAAATAGGTCCAACATTGTGGGTTTTCTCTCTTTCCTCGTATTTAGCTGTTTTATACCCACAGTTTATAGGTTTGCTTAAAGATAGTAACAGCAGTATCTTATTGTTGATCTATTTAAGCAAAGGTATTGGTATACTTCATTGTGAACTTTACAATACTGATTATACCTGTTCCATTCTCTTTCCTGAAGGTCAACTGTTTTGTATTTCTTCTTGAGATGACAGCCAATTAAGGAGTAGAGGAGTCAGGTGCCTTCTAGATACCTTCACTAGACCAATAATCAACCTAACACTTTTATCTTGTGGAAATCCATTCTTTACTCATCCCCAGAGTATAGACCTTTTAAAATTCTAACAAAGTTTGATAGACATAGATGGGCCAATAGAAAAATAGTTGGATACATTTAATTAGTAGGACTAGGCAAGGGTAATAAGGATGGCTTCAATAAAGATGCCTTCTGAGATCACTGTTAATAATGGATCAGAGGAGTGGGCAACATCAGTGAAAGTATGACCTTAGAACTACCATACAGGTACTTAAACTAATTAGGGTTTTTTTTCTCCCTTAGGAAAAGAGTATAGTTATAAAAACTGTTCTTTTATAGATCATACCCTAAAATCATACTTTAAATTTGTATGCCTTATTTGTCTGATCAGAGAGACTATTTGACCAGAAGATGTATTTGATACTTAATGTTTTTATTATCTTTACACTGAAACTACCTAGAAATTCATATTTTTAACTTAAAATTGAGATTTTTTTCTGTTTTGATTCAACCGTGCATTGCTTTATTTATGTAAGGCACTATATTACTGGGAACACAAGATTGGAAATAATACTTACCCTCACAGAACTTACATTTTATTTGGATGAAATGGGCATAAAATGTTTATACACACACATTAGAAATATAGTAAGATATAAAGCAGATATAAAGTAAATATAAAGTTATTTTAAGGGAAAGAAAGTGATAACAGATGAGTTATTTCCAGATGTTGGAGACCCCATGTGCAAAGGAATATTCCTATGGGATTTAATGTTCAGAGACAACCAGTTAGACTTTTAATTTAACTAACATTTTAAAATTTTAAATAATATTTCACATCTTTGCCTTAAGAAGTATGACAAGTACTAAATTTTAGAAAACTTCTAATAATTTTACTTTAAAATTTTATGTTGGGGGCAGCTGGGTGGCTCAGTGGATTGAGAGTCAGGCCTAGAGACAGGAGGTCCTAGGTTCAAATCTGGCCTCAGACACTCCCCAGCTGTGTGACCCTGGGCAAATCACTTTACCCCCATTGCCTAGCCCTTACCACTCTTCTGCCTTGGAGCCAATATACAGTATTGACTCCAAGACAGAAGGTAAAGGNGAGTCAGGCCTAGAGACAGGAGGTCCTAGGTTCAAATCTGGCCTCAGACACTTCCCAGCTGTGTGACCCTGGGCAAATCACTTTACCCCCATTGCCTAGCCCTTACCACTCTTCTGCCTTGGAGCCAATATACAGTATTGACTCCAAGACAGAAGGTAAAGGTTTTAAAAAAAATTATGTTCTCTTACCTATAAAAAAATCAAGTACAATTGAAATAAATCCCATTTATGTTAAAAGCAAAAAATCCAGGGTGCCAGTTGTATCAGGGCATATTTGTTAAAATTCATACTCCTATTTGCTATTTCAGCTAAACATCTCTGTCACTAGTGTCTGAAAGCCTAGACAAGGCAATATACCCTACTTAGAAATTCAGATCTTTGAAGAAACGAATAAGCCTTTTGAAAGTTGGGGTTGTAAATAAATATCTACGAAGAGCTTTCTCTACCTTGGGATTTATATGTGATAAATTTATGGGCATTTTTAACAATTAATAAATATTGTACAGGTACAGTAATTTGTTTATAATTAATTGCTAAAATCACAGAATGATAGAACTTTAAAAGGAACTTTGTCAACCCTTTTTATTTTACTAATGAGGAAACAAAGCCAGGAAAATTGTAATTTGCTTAAAGTTTCATTGTTACTAGTATAAACAGATCTAAATGCCAGATTGTCTGACTTCAAGGAGTGTTGTTCCCAATACACAGAAATATGTGTTAGTTGATATTCTTAATTGTTTTTGTTTGACAGAAAGTAAAACAAAACATCAAATGAAGATAAGAGCAAATGTCAAAAGCCTGGCATTTATAAATGCTAATTAATATACCAATCTACTATTACTAGTAGAAATTTATTTTTTATGGTTGATACAGCTTATATCAAAATTCTTTGTATTTTTCTATTTGAATAATATGTGTGCATAAATTTAAAAACTTAAAATGGCCTAGGTTGATCAGTTGTCCAGTACTGGTATTTGGTAGAAATTAATTGAATACATGATTTTGTTCCTCTTACAGAAACTGCAAATGATGGAGAACCCATTCATACATTTTCTTCGTCTTCCTCTGCTTCCTCTCCATCCCCCACTTTGGGCAGACAGAGGCCCGAGATTGGAACATTTCTTAGAAAAAAGAAAACTAGTGATGTATACTTCGTCACCCTTGTATGGGCCATCATTATAGTCCAGATTTGGTTGAATTTATGGATTGTCCAGTTGCTTCCAGTGCCTGTTGCAGGTCATTACTTAGTTTATTGCTCTGTTTTCCATTCCCGCTTGATCTTTTGTGAGTTTTAAAGTAGTATTTGAGTGTAGAATTAATGTGCAAGATATTAGGGGTCTTATTTGTGCTAATGCACAGTGTGTATAATGCAGAAGAAACAGGAAAATGAACAAATGGCCTAGTTTCATATAAGAACTAACCTTTAATTAATTTTAAAAGTCACATCTTTTTTCTTTGGATAAGAAAACAATTTCAGCTTAAGAAGTATATATTTATAGAATTTTTTAAGCAGAGATATATGTTGAATTAAAAGTATTCTCACACACATATATCGAGTTATATTCCTTTTCATAGATATTCTTTAAGTACAAATACCAATGTTTTTGGATTTCCTACCTTAGCTTGATGGCTTTCAGTCAAACTTTTAATGCTTTGAGCTTTTAAAGGACAAGTTATAAGGCATAGCATGAATTCAGCAGACACCATGCCCATACATTATTTCAGGAAATCCCTAGAAAGCCATTTGTTGAATCTGGAATTCCTTAGAATATGCTTTAAGTACTGTAATTGTAAAATCCTCTCTCTGAATGGTTCCAGGAGGCAACATAAGTAGTAACATAGAAACAAAAGACATGGTTACTGCTGGAAATTTTTATTATTCATTTATTCCTCTAAGGTTAGCCATATCTTGACTGTATCTCCAGGCTACACCTTGAACTACAAGGTGATCATTGGCACTTTGGGGTGATATTAGGGACAGAGGTTGTGATGAGTGGAAACTCACTAAGGATTGTGGGTCTTTTTCAGATTTGAATTAATCCTGAAGACTTTGTAAGACCTGTCTTTGGACTTAGAATAATCTGGAGCCTCTTTACCTAGCTCAGACAAGAAAACTTTATTGGAATTCTTCCACTCAGATGTCAAAGTTCAGTGCAATAAGCCACTGTAGGATTCCAAACCTAGATCAGGAAAACAAGTCCTTGTTTTGGTATAGGACAGTGATTCCCAAAGTGGGTGCTACCGCCCCCTAGTGGGTGCTGCTTCGATCCAGGGAGGGGTGGTGATGGCCACAGGTGCATTTGGGGGCAGTGAATAACTGTAAGGGGGCACCAAGTAATATTTTTTCTGGAAAGGGGGCGGTAGGCCAAAAAAGTTTGGGAACCACTGGTATAGGACTAAAAGAAGACCAAGCTAATACTTGTTTTAAAAAGCAGGTAACCGTGAGCAAGATTAGCAGGGCTGAATCACATGGCTTCCTTAAGTATTATAACACTTTTGGCCCATACATCATCAGGCTTGGTAAACTCCTACTTTCATAACCTAACAGTAGATTACAAAACACAGGAAATTTTTTTAAGTATGTAAGATATGAAATTAAACTATCCTACAGTAGTATGAGGTCATAGTATATCCATATCAATAGCACTGTATGCTGTTTTAGTTGATATATAGCTCAATATATAAAGGAGCTGGAAAAGATCCAGAAAAGAGCTATTAAAATTTTAATCAGGTGTTTATGGGACTTCATTTGAGGGCAAATAAAAAGATACACATTCTTCCTTCTGGAAAGATGATAGCTGTGACATTTGTTTGAAAATAAAGTCTTTCATTTAATCCTAGACTATTGCAACCAGAATGCACCTCTTGAACCTTGAATGATGTAAGTTCAGGACAAATAGGAAATAACCAGTTCATTTATTCTGCATTTGTTTGTTCAACAAACAGTCATATACAAGAATAATAAGTAGTGTATATAATTTAGTACTTTGAACTAAAAAAATATATAAAATATATAAAGGGAAAAGTATAAATATATTTTAGAAGACTTCAATAAATTAATGAATTTTAGTATTATTCCATAAAAACCAGATCAAGCTTTAATTACAATAGAAACCAAGTTAATTATTTCTGAACTTAGCATTTCAAGGATTATCTTTCTGGCCATCATCTATTTCCTGTCACTTTCTCATGACTATCTTCTAATATTTGAGGGGCTGTCATGTGGCAAAGGACTTGGATTTCTTTTACTTGACCCCGTGACCAGAGCTAGGAGCTGTTGAGTAAATGTTGCAGAAAAATAGATTTTGGATTTAAAAACTTCTTTTCTTTTTAGATATGAAGAAATCCAATTTGGAATATAAAATCCAAAAGTGAAATGAACTTCTTTGGTAGCTAGTGACTTCCCCCATTACTTTAAGTCTCTAACTGTAACCCAGAAGATCCTTTGTCATTGTTCTAGAGAGAATTATTTTTTAGGTACAGGTAAGTTTAGGATGCCTCTGAGGGTCTCTTCATACTTGGAAGATTCTATAGTCATGTAACTGCAACTGAACTCTTGACCAAGGATGGACCTTTCCTTGGCACTCCTAAGTGTACTGTTGTAAACATTAGTTTAATTGGTGAAATTTTGTAAAAATGGCTTTTTAATTGAAGTTTAGAATTAAATGCTAGGTTCTCTAAATGTTCTTTCCCTCCTGCCTTATGTCTGACTAAAATGAAATACATACTTAGGAATGATAGATCTGTATATAAGTTATTCTTTTTATCCAAACCTAAGATTCTTACTGTTCTTTAAAAATTAAAATTGAGGAGGGTGTTGGTAGAAAATACATTTGCATATTAGATTATATCAGCAAAAATTATGTCTATATTTACCAGTTCAATTTTTGGGGAAAATCTTTATACGTGTAAACAAAGGTTATCCAGCGTTTGATTTGTATTAATTGCTGCCAAAAAATATGATTGTCATGATTTTTATTTCTTTTGGCAAAACTAATTTCTCCTAAAAGTAGACAAAAATTTATTCTGAATTTGTAAGATTTTATAACCTAGAAACAAAATTTTAGAGTTGGAAAGAACCTTTGAGGTCACTAATTAGAAATATCAGAAAGGCCTAACTATATAACGTGGTCCCATAGCTATAAAATGATTTAAATTGATTCTATTAAATACTAAATACATAAATATACTTATTTTCTTTTTTGTGGAGCTCTAGATAAAAGTTAAAAGTATAGAGGTTTTTCCTTTTTTAAAATCTTTGTCTTTTTTATTTTTTAAATTGATTTCAGTCTGGATACTCAAAAAACTTTTTATACATTTTGGAGCTGTGAACTTCTTAGAGAAACGCTGCTCCGGCTGGTGGCAAATTCTGGAAAAATTTTTGAAGGAACGGCAAGAAGCTCTTGCACCATGGCCCATTATAGGGCTTGGAAAGTTCATGTTAAAAGTTGATAGCAAGGTACAGTATTTCAAGTGTGGGGAGTGGTTTTTTTGCTGTTGTGTATTTTTTTTTTAAATACTTCAAAAGCAAGCATTTTGCTATTTGAAAGACAATTTCAGAAAAACTACTAAACAAGTTCTATGTTGAATCATGTTTTCCTTCTTGTAGTCAGTGGTTTCATCTTTTATTTCTTCTAGTAGTATGTTGAGGGACTTCTTTACAAGAATAGCAAAACCAAGATGGAATTGTGATCTGAATGTATTGTATTTATAATTTCAGAGGAATGTTATACAAGAAACATCTTATAAAAGTCACAAACTGGAAAAAGCCTAATTTAATATTCTTTCTTTCAAAAGTTCAGTCTTGTTTCTGCAAGAATCTTAATAACTATTTTTCAAAGCCCAGAAACAGATGTAGAGTTTAAAGACAAATTCTGCACATTTTAAGGATATTTAATTTTCTGTTAAGTATAATGAAAAAAGCATAGGGCTTAGAGTCAGATGACTTGGGTTCTTCTCCTGGTTCTTCTATTCACTCTGTGACACTGGGGATATTGTTGATTCATATTCCTTGATGAAAAATCATCTTATCTTAAATCCCTAGTTACTTTTTGCTTTGAAACACAGTGGAAGAAACAGAGGCTGAGTGTGCTGGACTTTGACACCCAAGTCAGTCATTGGCATAGAAGAGACTCAAACCCAACTTTCCTGACTCTTAATTTTATGCTCTAAATCTTTTCGAACCTCATTTTATTTATTTGTAAGATGAAGATAATAATACTTATAGCACTTACCTAACAGAGTTGTTATAAGTCCAGCATTTGGAAACAGGAAAGAAAGGATTGTTTTTATATTATTATTATTTTATTTTTCACATTAATTCCTCATTTACATCAGAGAGTTAAAGGAGCTCATGTCATTTAAATCAAAACAGACATTTGAAGTAATTAGGAGTTAAATCATTTATAATTTAAGTTTATCGTGGATATTCACAAGTTGTTTTCACTATCACCAAATAAAAATTTTAATTACCTCATTTAAAACAAACTTACCTACTTTAATATTTTTCTTTGGCATCAAATACATAATTAAGTAAACTGTTTTCATTACGTGAAATACATATATGCATTTAAGGTGAAAATGACTTTTGATTAGATCAACACTGAAACCCTTAACATATTTGATTATCAGACAGCTCAAAATTCATTATTTCCTTTTCAAATGAATATGCATGTAAATTTAACCTGAAGAGCCTACATTCAAACTCAGGTCCCCAACTCCAAAATTTTCCATTTTCAAAGACACTATTGACACTTAGCAATGTCCAGATTTCTTCCTACACCTCTTGATATTTTTTAAAAGTTCCATATTACAAACATCATAACATTTTAAAATAATTAAGCTTGCATTATATTAATTTGCATACTTTTTGTGAAAGAATGCCTGATATGCCTTTTGCAACCAGGCCTATAGGAACTAAAGTAACATCATCTAGATTTGTCTTTCATTTAGATTTTTTAAATGCATGAAATTATTTATAAAAAGAATGCCAAATATAAGCATATCTATACTTGTTGAAAAATGCTTCGAAAATAACAGGTAAACATTAATTCATAAACTTCTTGAATTATTTCTATCTATTGCTTGTAATAACCTTTACAAATATAAGTCTAATCTTTGGGATTTTAATACAATTGATAAAAAAAGAAAAGTCCTCAAACATTTCAATTATGTGTTTATAATTATTTAATTATACTAGCAAAACTTTCCCCTCAATATTTACTTAATTGAGTGGTGATTTTTAAGCTGTAAAGATACTGAATTACAAATTTCTCTACTTTTTTTTTCTTGGTTTCTCTTTGTTCAGGAATAGTTTTATTCTCATGTTGTGGACAGATTTCTTTTTCTTTTCTCTTCATTGCATTCTCTAATAATCTTCTGCTGTTCTTCTCTTCTCATTAAACCCCAATCTACAAGCTGTGGCATTGGCTTAATAAGAAGGTAAATAAACATATTGATTGCTACTAATGCATTGTGGGGTTTTTTCCCTAACCTTGCTTTTCAAGTCTGTTTCCTTTAAAAATCCAACTGTCATCATGGTTTTTTTGTCTAAGCTATGGAAGGTCATAAAATCCCAATATTGCCATAGTCTTTATGATGATTTGTTTAAAATGAGAGATGTGATGAAATCCCTATCCCTAAAGAGCTTAAGAATTCCTTGCTTTGTCATGGCCAGCCAGACCCAGGTCTGTATAATGGTTCATAGATCTCTTTTGCCCTAGGATTCTTTGAGAGTTCACTAATAATATTAAACAGCATTTACTGAAAAGAATGCAAATCACACAGGCTCTTCTGTTGGTGTTAATTTCTTTTCCTAGTCAACAGGAACTTTATTAATAAAATAGATAAGTGCCTGCTGTGTGCCAGACTTTAAGCCAAGTGCTGGGTATACATAGACAAAAATTAAAGAGTTCCTGCTCTCAAGGAGTGTGCAATCTAAAGGGGAGGCAGGAGGAACCTATATATGTCATAGGATCATCTGTTTAGTTCTAGAAGTCCAGACGGATCCTCAGTCCAATTTCATTATGTTACAATTAAGGAAACCATCTAGTCCAATTTCATTATGTTACAATTAAGGAAACCATCTAGTCCAATTTCATTATGTTACAATTAAGGAAACCAAGGCCCAGGAAAACCAAATGATTTGCCCAAGGTGGAGCAGGTAGTCAACATCAGGGACAGGATTTCAATCCAGGTCCTCTAGTTCTAGAGTTAGTATTCTTTCCATTGTATTGTGTTGCCCCTCAAAAAACAGGAACAAATTGTGAAGAGGATGGTACATCAGGAAAGGCTTCATATAAAAGAGGGAGAGGGGCACAGAATGAGGCAAGTTTGATCCTTAAAGACCATGTTAGAAGTTCTTCAGATTGTTTGGAATTTGATATTCAGAAGACCATATTGTTTCTCTAGTAGCCATTCATTGCTGAATGATTACAAATAAACTGAAGATCAAAAGTAAAAAACACACACACACACACACACACACACACACACACACACACACACACACCCTGTAGCCGAGTCTTGAAGGAAATTAGGGATTCCAGAGATAAGCATGTTCCAGACCTGAGGAAAGGCCAGTGCAGGGGAAAGGTGCAGCAGTTTGTCTTTGCTTCTTGGTTCTGCCCACTTTGCTCTGCATCAGGTCCTACAAGTCTTCCCGGTTTTCTCTGAAACCATCCCTTTTGCCATTTCTTATGGTATAATAATATCCATTACATTCATTTATCATAACTCATTGCTTTGCTTTTAAAGCCCTTCACAACCTTCTTTCCAGCGTCATCAAATGCTGTTTCCCATCCCACACTCTACTGTTCGTCAGACTGACCTTCTCTCCCTTTTCTTCCTTCATAAGAACCTTTCTTGAACCTTTGCACTCTCAGTCCCTATCAAATGTTTTTGACATAGCTCACACTTTTCTTTCTACAGAGACCTTTCTTGAGACCCCCAACTGCCAGCACCCCACCCTTACCCCAGCTATCTTGTATTTAACTACTTTGTACTTATTCCATATGTATTTATATAGTTACATGTCGTTGCTCCAGTTCCTTGAGAGTGGTTCCCTATTACCTCCAGGACCAAATATAAAATCCTCTACTTGGCTATTTTAAATCCCTTCATAGCCCAGCCCTTTCCCTCCACGTACTCTGCAATCTAGCAAACTTGGCCTTCTTAACTGTTCCTCACACTGGACACGCCATTTCTCAGTCTGAGGCATTTTCTCTGGCTATTCCTGGAATTCTCTCCCTCTCTATCTGTGCCTCCTGGCTTCCCTGACTTCTTTCAACTCTCAGCTAAAACTCTCATCCTCTTTAATCTTGGTGTCTTTTAACCTGTATACATTTTGTTTGTTCATAGTTATTTTCATGTCTTCCTCCATTAGACTGCAATATCCTTGAGGACAAGGAATGTCTTTTACCTTTCTTTACACTCCCAGTGCTTGGCACATTTTAGGTATTTAATAAATACTTGCTGATTGATTGGTTAAAGGAGAATGAGGAATCAAAGATGATATCAAGGTTGCAACCTTAATTACTTAAAGGTATCATTCTATCTTCAGGAGTGATATCTTTGACAGAAATAAGGAAGTTTAGAAGAATAAGTCAAATTTAGATTGATAGCTTCCCTGGGTGTGTGTTTGGCGACAATGAGATGTTTTGAACTTATTGAATTTGAGGTACACCATTCGAAATGGCCAACAGTCAGTTGGTGATACAAAACTTAATTTCATCTAATCTCTGAAAAAATGTCTAGAGGTAATATACTAGATAAACACATCATGATCATAATATACTTTCTGGAAATTCTTAAGCTCTAAAATGGGCGTGTTATTCACTTTCAGTTGCAAGCTAAGAGTATACATTAGTTTGAAGAGTAAAAGAAAAGAGAGGATCTATGAATATCTGAACTTCTGAAGATTGAGTAGGCAATAAAAATATTTAATTTAATTTATAATTGATTCAATAGAATCATGACACCATAGTACTGTATTCCATTATATTGATAATATTAGCAGTTTTCCAGTTGATGTGCACCACATTAATTTAAAGTTCTTTGCCACCACAAAAAAAGTTGATAAAAATATTTTTACTCATATAGCATTCTTCTTTTTTTAAGGGTCCTTTTCATTTCTCATTTTCTATGATTCCTTCTGTCATTTTACTTCTTGTTTTTTGGTCCCCTTTGCTTCTCTATCTGACCCTCCATTAGCTTTCCATTTCTGGCCCTTTTTTTTTTAATCCTATGGCCTAAGAACAACTTATTGGTCACAGACTTATTAAAAAGACTTTACATGCCCTGAGGTTCTTAATTTTTTTAATATACAAGTAAAACATTTTCTAAATCTTAAAAACAACAATAACTCAAGTTACTTTTTACTTTTTTAGCTCTTGGTTGATTTTTTCTGGGGGGCTATGGTTTTTAAGAGAAAAAAGTTTCCTCATGTCTAGTCTAAATGCTAAGGATGGATATAAATAGAGATCCATTTTTATAAAATTAAGATATACTTTTACAGATTGTAAAAATTGAATTTTATGGATATTCTAAATGTGTACATTTTAAAATATCCATAATTATAGTATTTATGGATCATTTATTTCCTGTTATAGATATATAGATATGTATTTATAATTTCCAAAGAATTTATTTTTTTAAAATACCACCTAGGAATGTGAAACCTACTGTCTTTTAAATAGAAAATATGATCATTTTGTTCAGTAGATACATAATGTAAGTACCCTCAATTTCAGATTGCTTAATTTTACATAAATTTTTATAGCTTCCTTTTTTATTAACTTCAAAATTTTATATATTTTAAAAAGACCTTCCATATCTTAAATGTTTGTTATCCTACAGTTGCTTTTGTCTTGAATGTTTTGACAGCATGCATTGGAAATTAATCCTTATAATTTAATGTCAGCTTTAATAAAACTTTTAGAGCTAAATTTTATTCTCTAGGTTAAATCTAATCTTGATCTAGCTACAGCAGCTTCAATTATGTGTATAATTACCTAGAAGAAATGGGGGAAGGTAGTTTAAAAACCAATTAGTCAATAACCTTCTAATAATAATTAAAAGTTTGTATTCTTTACAGGTATTCCTGTCAGAAATTTTAGAAAACTTCATAATACTTTTCATCATTATTTTGTTTTTGTAACTCAGGTAGTTTTCACATAGGCCCTTCTGGCAAAATACATTTCATTATACCAAATTTAAATATTACTAATTTAACAAGTGTATAGAAACAAAACATTACTATTATTACTAACAGAATCATTTTGGTTCACTTGTAAATATTAAAGAAGCTTAAAATTCTGAATATAATCTTTTTCCTCAGAATGACTGGTAATAAAGGAAAAATACTTCCATTTTATCTGCACAGTTTTATCTTCTTTCTGAAATGTTAAATATCTTTGGGTAGCAGAATATAGATTTCACTTAAAGAATTACTTAGCACATTAGTCCCTGAAAGGAATGTAGAGTTAGTTTACAGTAACCACCAGTACTGTAGTTTAGAAATAACCTTTATAGTGAAAGTGAATGACAGGATCTTAGTTTGTAAAAAGGTGAAGTATCAGCAAAAAATGTCACATGTGTAAGACATTGCCATATTTTTCAGATCCACTTAACAAAGAAAATATTATTGATTAAACTTCAGGAAAATATGATATATTTAGCTTTTTTACATTAAATAGCACTTAGGGGAAGAATAATTATAATTAATCCAAAAGAAAAATCAGTGAGTTAATGCTTTTTTTAATAAACATTTTTCAATCATTTGAACTTATTAATTCCTATAGTTTTGTCAGATCAGATTTTCCCACTGGCTTTTTATTTTAATGAGATAGAAAAAAATGTTATTTTCACATTGAAACTGTTGCTTTTATTTTCTTCTTAACACAACTGTGTTACAGGTAGTATACATAATAATTCTGGACTCTTGGGTGGTTAAATTGATTTTAGTACTATAAATATTTCTCAAATACAATTTTCTTTAAACTTTAGTTGAACCTAGTAGTAATTCAGGCTTATTTTTAAATTACATGTGTGTGTGTGAATTGATAGATGTTAATAAAAAGTTAAACTTTGAAAATTAAATATACAAAACTATATTTTCCCAAATTTTTTGCAAATGCGCTGCAAACTCTTCATAGTAACAACTCAAGAACAAATAAATATAGGTGATGTTTAAATTGGATGTCATTTTTATATGAAAATTTCTAAGGGGGATTTATGATTTAAGTTCTGTGTTGAGTGTATGTTATTTAATTTGCAGGATTGCTTACATTCTAACATTTCTTCAAACGCCATATTTTATAATGTCAAGAATATAGTCTACCTTGCATTAGTATAAATAAGCAAAATTTGAAGGAATATATTTTGTAAACCCTGTTTTCCACAATTTTTTTTTCACAGATGATCGTGTGGTTGGAAAAAATGCTAGATAAAATAATCAGCATTTTCATCATATTTTTGCTAGTGATAGGAACACTTCTTCTGGCCTTACTCCTTACAGCAAAGGTATAGTACAACAATAAATACTTCCTATCAATATACTCTTATGTGTTATCATTTTAGTTTGAACCAGAAAAATAATCAATGAACAGTAGAAGACATTTAGTAAATATTTGAATTTATTTCATCTATGTAGTAATACAATAAATACCTTTGTATTACATTTATGATAGCTTTTAAATGCTTCCTGATTTTTCTTCTACTGATTACATTGTTTTCTGTTTCCTACTGCCTTTAATCATCTAGGATCATGGTTCAGTTAGATTAAGATGGAGCTTAGCTTTTTTCCATGCTGATCCCTGCACAAAGTTTCCTCATAAAGTGATCTTCCCTAATTCTGATCCCAGTGTTATTCCCTTTTCATTTTCAGAGCCCAAAAGAGAAAGTCTCCCTAAAACTAGTGGGCTAGTCCTGTCACAGTGTCCAACTTCTTCATTACTCTCTTTAGGTTGAATTTGGCACATAAATCCCTATCTTGACTCTCTAAAGGGAGAGATTTTACTCAGTTGCAGCTCACATTTAGAAAATATTTTTCATTGATTGTTCACATTAACAGAATATTTCCTTCTCAATTCTGCCAGCAGCCTGGCCAGACATGACATTAAAAATAAAGCTAAGCTTTCTTCACCATACAGTAGAAAACTTCTCTGTAATTTTTAGTTTTGGAGAGCTTTCAGGGCACTGAGATATTAAGTGACTTGCCTGTGCTATCATGCCCATCTGTGTCAAAAGCAGGATTTGATCCTGGGTTTGAGAGACTTCAAGATCAGACCTTTAGTCATTTATTTGTTGAATGATCAATACAAGCTCAGTTCTAAATATAAGCATTCTTCTAATTGGTAATTTTTAAAAAAGGTTAAATATTATTTGTTTTTCATTCTAAGTCTTTCTTTTTAACCTAGGTGCATCAAGAAAGTGTACATATGATTCAAGTCACAAGCAGCTTAATCAATGAGACTGTTGCCAACCACCCAGAATGGGCGAAGTAAGACCACCCTCCTGAGGCCTGAGGTTTGACCAGAGTAGTAGGAATAGTGAAAGAAGTTCGGCATTCCTCCCTTTATGTAAAGACTTGTTTTTTAAAAACTGAGTAGAATAGGTGCTGTGTCATGTAGGAATGACAAAAAATGCTCTTCCCAAACATTGAAACCTTTGGAAATCTTTGCTTCTGGTGCAAACAGTGGCCCATTATAAAATTAATAGTTATTCAATACCTCTCAACATGTTTTTACTTTGCCTAGAAGGGATGGAGAGAGGTCCTGGGCCTGAGATTTCACCTTCTTCTACTAAGGTAGGCTGGTACCTTCTTTGCTACTTCAGGTGCAGAGCTTAGAGCATTTGAGGTTAAGTGACTTGCCAGGGTCACACTGAGAGAGTATACGTCAAAAGTGGAACTTAGACCTTTCTCAGACTCAAAACATCTTCACTCCAAAGCTGACTCTCTCCATCCACTGTGTCCCACAGCCTCTCAGTGTCACCAACAGGGTCACTTGATATCATTATTCCACCAGATTTAAACAGAATAGGAGAGGCATAGTGACTGGAAAGCTGGCTTCAGTGTTATCAAGACCTGGGTTCAGGTCCCGCCTCTTACACATGTTGGCTTTATAACCCAGGACAAGTCACTCCCCCTAAGACTGTACCAGTATGGACTCATAGGGGGAGTTTTCTCACTTGGAGTTTCCAATACCAATGAAATCACAGGTCCAGTCCTTCCCTCCCTCCCTCACAAAAAATAAAACAATGAACTCTAGGAGAGCACAGTTTGTTGTAAGATTCCTATCACCTGTCATTGGAATTAAATACATATTTATTTAATACATAAATACATAAACAAATTAAATACAAAAGAACATGCAGCTGTTCTTTTCCAGCTCACTTCTAGTTCTTTTAAGTCTATTCAGAAGAACAAGAGCATATCCACCAATATCTGCCTTAGGTATCAACAGAAAACCAATTTTGAAAAAAAAAAAAAACCACTGAATCCCAACATTCATAACCTGCAGAAGCAGAAATGGTATTTTTGTGACATTTTTGTAGTTGTATTGTACTTTTTATTTAATGTAGTGGCACTGAAGTGCTTTGATATCAAAACTAATGTAATATACAAAAGATTTTACTTGTATTTTTTTTTTACAAATTATTTGGAGAGAAAAGATTTCTTAGCCATTTAGGGATAACTTATCTTTATTTTTTAAATTTCATAATCCAAAATTTCCCATTTTTTTAATAATACCTAGCTTTGTAGAGCACTTACCTTGAGCCAGCCATTAGCCTATGTGCTTTACCAATATTATCAAAATCAGTCTTCTCAGCCACCTCAAGAGGAAGGTGCTGTTATTATTATCCCCATTTTACACTTGAGAAAACTGAGACAAACAAATGACTTGCCTAAGGTCACATGGCTGGTAAGTGCTTGAGGCTGGATTTGAACACAAAGGTACCTGATTCCAGGCCAGGTGCTCTATCCATTATGCCATCTTATCTTGTTGTCTCTTTAAGAAAAAGATTTTTAAAAAAAAGAAAGGAAGAAAAAGTTCAATATTAATTTTGAATTAATCCATCCAATTGCCTCAGCAACTAAAAGGAAACAAGTCTAGATGACCCTAGAGAAATCCTAGATGACTAGAAGAATAAAGTATAACTTGGAAGCAGAAGATTCCTGTGGAGAACTTAGGCCAGATCCAGGAGACAGGGTTAGAATAGACAGAATTTCTTTTTCTCCACTAAGGTAGCCTCTGTGTATATTCACAGTTTGTTGTTTACTAACCTTATACTTAAATCTTTTTTCTTTTTTTTTCCACTCAGCTGGCTTCCTGAAGCTCAGGTAGTTCAAAGAGCTCTCAATTCTGCAGCTAATAATGTCTATCAGTATGGACGAGAATGGATAACACATAAGGTATGGAGGAAAGGATTATCTTTTTTTCTGCTTTCTTTTTGATCATTGTATTTTTGGCAACTCTGCTTTATTATCAAAACAATGGTGGATACAGTTTAATCAATTTTTTGGATAAAATAGAGAATAACTTTTGAATTTAAAGTTTCAATGTTGTTATTGATCATAGCATGACTTTATTACTTAATAACATTAATATATAATTATATTTATCAGTTTAACCTTAATTCATAAATGATGTTATCATGCCCTATAATGCTCCAATTGGGTTTAGTACGTCTTGGGTGTGGATATTTATTTTTGTTTATTGGATTATTGAGTACCACCATGTTATGTGCCTCTAGAGGCCTACATTCTTGCACAGACCAGATATAGGAATGGGAAGTGGAAATCCTGAAATCATACTCAAAAAAAAAAACCCAACCTAAAACACAAATAGCAAAACCTACAAAAAATGGAATTCATGTCATTTCCCCAAAGAAACAGTAGTTAGAACTGAAAAATGCATTTTTGGAAAGCCAAAGCAAGAAAGAAAAGCTGTTACGTAAAGCAAAAACCTCTTTTAAAAGATCATTTGGTTGAGAGTCAGGCCTAGAGACAGAAGGTCCTAGGTTCAAAACTGGCCTCAGACACTTCCCAGCCGTGTGACCCTGGGCAAGTCACTTGACCCCCATTGCCCACCCTTACCACTCTTCCACCTAGGAGCCAATACACAGAAGTTAAGGGTTTAAAAAAAAAAAAAAGATCATTTGGAATGAAAATAATCACTTAGAAGCAATGGTTGAGAACCAGCTATATGTCAAAAACAGTATCTGGCACTGGAAATAAAAAGAAGTGTCTCCTGTGTTCCTGCTCTCTCAGGGGGTCTGGCCAAAAGTGATACAGTTTCACATGAAGGAGAATAGGAACTGACATGGTGAGCAAAATTTTCATGGAAAAGAATTTCCAGAAATATTAACGATAGGCCTTAAAGGGAAGGACACTTTAAAACCTTGGGCAAATAAAAGCCATCTTCCAGGTGTAACAACACAGAATTGTTGCTAGACCAAGGGTACCCACCTTCTGCCCCTGAGGAGGGCACATCTGACTCTTAGCTTATGCTTGTTGTCCAGATTTAGTCTTGGGCGATCCAGGACTTCAGAGAGAGGGTTAGACTCTCATTATCCCTGATTCTTTATGCCCTTATCCTCTACCCCTGCCTGGGGAAAATAACTTGAAATTTATATCTAGCTTTTATCAAGGGTTTCCCCAAAAGAAAGAAATGAGGTACTTAATATACAATGTGGATAATGTTTAAGACAAAACTATACTGCTGTATTTTAATAAAAAACTGAACCATACAAAAGAAATTCTACACACAAAAGATTTACAGAGATGGATTTTAAAAAATTAAGATAGTAACTTGTAACTACCATTATACTACTAGGAATTTTACCAGGTATGTGACACTGGGCAAGTCACTTAACTGCCATCTGCCTCAGATTCCTCAACTGTAAAATGGAGAGCATAATAGCACCTTTCTCCCAAGGTTATTGTAAATATCAAATAAGATGATATAAAGTACCTGGCACATAGCAGACACTTAATAAGTGCTCATTCCCTTCATTATTATTAATATGTATTATTACCATATGATATATGTGGCTAGTCATTCCTGGACTTGTGAGGTGTGGGTGTCATACTTGGCTTGATGTAACTGTAACTGGTCTAAGAGAAGCATATCTTCTGAGTGATCTAGTGAGTAGGATTCCTTTCAAGACCCTACATATATTCATGTGTATCGGGGCCTACTGAGAGTCAGGCTAATTGGAAGAAGTTAAATTGTCTGAGGTGAGAATTTGTACTTAATATGATTCATTCTTAGATACCTTCTCTAGAATCTAATCTTTAGTTACTATTAGAAGACATAATGGAAAAGAGGCACTGGCTGTTGTTTTACATGTGGATTTCAGTATAATGTTTGGCATTCTTTGTCAGAGTTTCTTTGTGGACAAAATGGAGAAATATAGGCTAGATCAGTATTTCCAAACACAAAATATACTGCAGAATTTTTTTCCCCTTTAAGCTGTGAAATACTTCATCTTTAGTCTCAAGTCGGTAATTCTCAGTTATCCTGAGAGGAAGAACTGGCTTGGTTTTGGTTTTGTTACTTAAATTTATGGGGTTTAAGAAATGAGGACACTAGGCATTAAAACTTTTGTGAATTGGCAGTTTGTCATGGACTAGTGCCCAATGATAAGTAAAACTATTTGGACTTACGATGGGTTGAGCAGTTGTGCCCCCAAATACTGCATAATCTATTTGGATAAAAATGTAGAGAGCTTGGTCATCAAATTTCCGAATCATAAAAGTCAGAAACATCTGTTAGATGGCACAGTTAGATTTCAAATTAGGAAAAGAGCTAAATAAGTAGGGGTGATGAGCCAAATCTAACAGATTAGATATAAAATTAAAATTTGATATGAATGTTATCTTAAAAATAAGTGACTGAACAGCTTTGAAACTAATATGTTGAAGTTAATATATTCTTTTAAAAATACAAGCTGTACTCAATACATTTGTAGTTTCATGAATTATCTTTTTCTGTTCTCTATATAGAAATTCTCATGTTTAATGTTTGTCATTTACAGAATAACCACCAAAAAATTTTTTCTAAAAATAAGGACCTAAAGATAAATAAAATAACTGACTAAATTAATTTTTAAAAGTTTCGACATGTTATATAATTTTTTCCACTAGACATTTCTTAATTTCATTCGTTGGTTAACATTTTTATACACAACTATTTTAGCTTTTGTTCGTAATTAAAAATTATTTTGTGCTGAAAATAATCAGATAATTCAAATACAGATATCCAGGCGCCTAATATCTGTGATGCCAAGGAAAATACACAGACATCCCTTCTATATTGCAGGATTTAGGGACTTGGCACCCCCACAATCTGAAAAATCAACGTAAAATTTTTGTACCCTTTTGCCAGAGAAGTGTGAATTTTTTCTTTTTCTTTATGAGGCGTTTACAGTACTTCATTGTAAAATTTGGGTCAAGTATTGGATCGTAGGCTATTTATAGGCTAGTGTTAAGATAGCTCTACATTTCTAGTCTTTCTGTGTTGCCTGCTGGCTTTTGCATTCTTTTCACAAACTAGCTTTTTCCTTATTTTAACTTTTTTAAAAAATGTATATTTATGGTTTTAAACGGTAAAATATGTTGACATCTTAGAGGACTATACATATATTTTATATATTTCTGAGTTCCTAGCGTTTTTCAGTCTTGTCTGTGGCTTCCACAAAACTCTTAATAAATTCCCATTTAATTTCTCATGACAACATGCATGAGAAACTATGATGAGGAAAGTCACAGTGTGGAAGGGATACCTTTTTGTTATTCTTAGAGCAGCTAGGTGGCATGGTGGATAGAGCATCAGATCAGGAATTGGGAGGGCCTGGATTTAAATCTGTCCTCACATACTTCCTAACTGTGTGACCCTGAGCAAGTCACTTAATCCCATTTGCCTCGCCCTTGTCTTTCTTTCTTAGGGTTGTAGTAACAACTTAGTAAAGTCAGGAAGTAAGAGTTTTAAGAATGTGTGTCTAAACATACATACACATAAAAAAGTCTTTAAGTTTATAAAAACTTATATAGGAATTACTTCTACTCTTAACAATAATCATAATGAATAAATATCACTCACAGTGACCACAATAACAGACATCAACACACCATGGAACAGAATTTTTCTGGACAAAGTTAACTATCCAATATGATTGTTTACTCTTGACATTTTTGGCAGCATGTTCTAATGAATAAAGCTAACTATCCCAGATACCTAATGAAGTAATAAAAGTAAGCAGAAGAATAAAGAAGGAAAGAAGAATGTTGCATTGGAATTTTGAGGTGTTAATTTTTACTATTTATATATTTTTTAATATAAAAGTTTATTTGGAACATGTAAACAGATACTAGAAATTTTTGCTTTCATATTATTTTCTGTAATACTAAACCTGTCTATGTACCTATTGTAGCTTCACAAGATTTTGGGAGATAAAGTAAATAATACTGCTATGATTGAAAAGCAAGTACTAGAACTTTGGGACAGACTGTATCATTCTTGGTTTGTAAAGGTAAGTAATTGCTGAAGATTTCAAAGATACAGAATTTTTAGGAAGGTAGATTTCATCTTATCATAAGGAAAAAGTCCCTCATAGGTCCACTAGTCCAAAAAATAAAATAGGCTTCCTAACAGGTAATGAGTTCCACATCACTGGAAATGTTCCAGACAAGTCAGTGTGATTATTTGCCAGGGATGTTGAAGAGAGTATTCATTCTTCAAATAACATTTAGACTAGATGATCTCTGAGATATCTTCTGACTTTTAAGATTCTATGTCAGCTGCAAATTATTTAAAATTTTTTTAAATTCTTCTCACATATGGGATCTTGGTTTAATTAATAAATTATTATTTTCATTTAATGAGTATAAAGTCTCAAATTAGGCTTCACAATTAATCAGTAGCAATTGACTAGTCAGTATTAGACCCTGATCTGGTTAGTCCCTTTATTTTTTTATTTTTTGTGGGGAAAGGGGGGTGTTAGTCCCTTTAGACTTAAATATTTCCTTGTATAAAATAAACTTCCTCCTTTGTCACATTCAATTTAAGCCCTTCTATTTTTTCCGTACCTCAATCCCTGAAAACTCTGTCTGAAACCAATTTCTTACCAAATCTCCTTCACAATTTCCTCCTTTCCTTTTATTTATGCTTAACTTCAAACTGACAAACATAAAATTGCTTGTATAATATTAGTAAGCGAAAAATAGTAGTATTGAAGTAGCTACTTGAATCAGGTATGTGCTTGCCCAACTAGTGCTAGCCTGGCAGGAATTAAGAGCTAAGGACAAACCACAGAATGAAAGAAGGGTTAGTGTATATGCAAGAGTAGCAGAAGCTCAGCTTTTGTAAACTCATCAAGTTGAGAGAAAGAAAGCAGTAAATGAAAGCCATTGTTTGTCTTAGTGACCTGGCTATAATTTAACAGCATTTGTCTAGAGCGGATTTTTGAAGAGCAAAAGTGAAGTGCTGGTATTATGTCTGGCTAACTCCAAACGAGTTGACATCTCAAGGGAAGGAAATTGTACTTTTTTCTCTCATGTGGTGACGGGCCAGGAAATTAATAAAGTCATTCTCTCTGCTTTTTCTTCCAAACAGATAAGGAATGAAAAGAATAGGAATGTTTATCCACAAGGACTTTTTACATAGGTATTTTATAATGCCCCTTTTGTTTCCCATTACAGGATAATATGTGCCTGTATTTTTACTTTGCTTTACCTCCTTCATTGAAACTTCAGATTTAACAATCAATCAGGGAGCATTTATTACGCATCTAACTATTTGCCAGGCACTATTCAAAAAACTGAGGATATAAAGACAAAAATAAAACAAGGAAATATGTACATATATAAGTATATATGAAATATTCATAGGGTAATGATGAGAGGATTGGGGAGACCAGGATAGGCTTTCTAAAGAAACTTTCACCTGAATTGAGCTTTAAAGAAAACTAAAGATTCTGAAAATTGAGTTTGAAGGGAGAGTGCATTTCAGGCACCAGAGGGAGATCACCACTACAAAGGCACAGAAATGGGAGATAAGCATGTCTTGTGTGGGGAACAGACAAAAAGACAATTTGGTCCGAGAGAGAGTAAGGAGCCATTGAAATTTACTAAGCTATAATGTGACATGGTCAGAGCTGTGCTCTATGAAATTCACTTTGATGGTTGTAAGGAAGATAAATTGGAGATGGGAGAGACTTAATGCAGGAGAACCAAGGAAAATTATCAGAGAAGGGAAGAGAGCCTGAACTAGAGTGATCATATTTGTAGAGAACTGGGGATGGATGTGAAATATTTGTGGAGGTAAAATCAATAAGGTTTGGAAACTGATAAGATATGTGGTATGAGAGACAGTAAGGAATACACTATGACCCCAAAGTTGGAATCTTAGGTGACTGAAAGATTATTGGTGCCCCTAACAGATATTTGGAAGTTTGGAGGAGGGACTTTTGGGGGAAGATTATGAGTTTTGTTTGGAGCACGTTGACATTTTGAAAGACACAGAAAATCCAATGGGAAATACCCAGTAAACTTGTTGGAGATGTGAAACTTGAATTCAGAAGAGAAACTAGGGCTGAAAATATAGATCTAGAAGCTATCTGTATACAAATACTAACTAAACTTATGGTAGCTGACGAAGTAACCAAGAGAGTATAGAAGAACAAAAGTTTGCCCAACAAAGAGCCTCAGCATAGACCAAATGGAGGATGATCCAACAAAAGAGAGTGAGAAGTGGACAGTCAGAGAGAAGAATCAAGAGACAGAGCAGTATCCTAAAAACCCCATGAGGAGAAAGTGGCCACCAGGGTCAAGAAGAATGTGTATCAAGAAAAATCTGTTTGATTTGGTAATGGAGAGATCACTAGCAGCTCTGGAGAAAGCACTTTAAGTTTAATGCTGAGGTAAGAAGCCACACTGGAAAGGACTGAGACGTGAGAGAGGAGCATGTAAAATAAAGAGGAGTTAACTTTTTCTAGGAATTTGAATATGAAAGGGAAGAATTCTATAGGATCATAAAGTCAAGAGAAGGATTTTTTAAGTGTGGAGAAAAGTTAGTGATGTTTATAAGCAACAGAGAAAATTAAAATCTTTAACCTCTATTGTAATTGACAGAGAAAATAATTGTATCCTCAGAATTTGGGGAAACTAATCAAAGACAGAAATCATGCCAATAAGTATTATTCTTTTTAATGGTAGACATTCTCTGAACTACTTTTTAAAACTTTTTTTTACATTTAAAAAATTTTTTTGAGTTACAAATTCTCTCCCTCCTTTTTCTTTCCCTCCTTGAGAATACAAGCAATTTTATGTAGGTTGTATATGTGTAATCATGCAAAACTTTTCCACATTAGTCATGTTGAAAAAGAAAACACCAAAAAAAGCCAAGAAAAATAGTTATTAAAAAAAAAAAGCCAGGCACAATCCGCTTTCAGATTCCATCAGTTCTTTCTCTAGAAGAGGTTATCATTTTTCATCATAAGTCCTTCAGAATTGTCTTGGATTATTGTATTGCTCAGAATGATCATTGTACAATATTGCTGTTACTGGTGACAGTGTTGCCCTGTCTCTGCTCACTTCACTTTGTACCAATTCACGTAAGTCTTTCCAAGCTTTTCTGAGAGCATACTTGTTCATCATTTCTTATTGCACAATAGTATTTCATCACAATCATATACTACAACTTAGGCATTCCCCAAATGATGGACATACCCTCGGTTTCTAATTTTTTGTCACCACAAAAGAGCTGCTATAAATATTTTTGTAGATTCCTTTTTCTTTTTGTTTTTATCTCTTTAGGTTACAGCCCTAGTAGTGGTATTGCTGGCAAAGAGTATGTGCAGTTTTATCTCCCTTTGGACATAGATCCAAATTGCTCTTCAGAATAGTTGAATCAGTTCACAACTCCACCAACAGTAATTAGTGTGTCAATTTTCCCACTTCCCCTCCAACATTTGTCACTTTCCTTTTCTGTCATATTAGTCAATCTGATAGGCAAGTTGTTTTAATTTGCATTTCTCTAATCAATAATGATTTAGAACATTTTTTCATATGACTAAAAATAACTTTTAATACTTTGTCTGAAACCTGCCCATTCATATGTTTTGACTATCAATGGGGGAATGACAAATTTTTTAAAAATTTGACTCAATTCTCCATATATTTGAGAAATGAGGCATTTGATAAAGGAACTTGCTATACATTTTTTCCATATTTATTATTACTTTGTATTTCCCTCCATCCTATTCTTCCCCTCTGTTTATCTTTCCTTTCATCTTGTCAGTTCTTATAAATGTTTTGCTTCTGATTACTGCTTCCTCAAGTCAGCCTTCTCTGTCCTTTCTCTGAACTTGTTTTAGCTGTTCTCTTTATTTCTTCTAGTCTTAGTATATTCCCATCTTTTTTCAGAGCCAGCTAAGAGACGCAGTGGATGGAGTCAGGGAGATCCAACTTCAAATCTGGCCTCAGACACTTACTAGCTATGTAACTCTGAACTAGTTACTGTCTCTTTCTTTACCTCAGTTTCTTCAACTGTAAAATGGAAATAATGACACCACCTAATTCTCAAGAGTTTCTGTGAGAATTACATGAGATATCCAGGAAACACTTTGCACATATCTGGCATGTAGTAGGTGCCATGTAAATGTATGTTCCTACACCCTTCCCTTACCCTATTTTTAGTCAATCACATATCTCTTAAATTTTTCACTCTTCCCAACCCAGCCTTCTAGTAATATCCCTTTTTTTCCTTTAACCTTACCTTCTGTCTTAGAATTGTTACTAAGTATTGATTCTAAGGCAGAAGAGAGGTTAAGGGTAAGGCAATGGGACGTAAGTGACTTATCTAGGGTCACACAGCTAAGAAATGTCTGAGGTCAAATTTGAACCCGGACCTTATCCACTGGGCCACCTAGTTGCCCCTCCTTATAATTTCTTTAAGTATGATTACCTAAAATAAAAATTGGTGGTTATGGCTTTCCTTCACCTTAACAATTATTCATACAACTGTGATTCAGCGTGTGATGATTTCAAAAGTCAAGTATAAACTTTGAAATGCTTTGAAAGATGTGAGAGGAGGAGATCATTTCTGCCTTGCAGAAGGCTTCAGCTTCTTGGAGGAATTGGCATCTGACATGGGCCTTAAAGGAGGAATACTCTTCTACAAAAGGAGTTTAGGTAATTCAGGATATGGGGAATTAGGGTGAAAAAAGACAGAAACAGAGAAAACAACATAAAAAAAAAGTAGAGCAGTCTAATGTAAATATACAATGTAGAATGTAAAATTTGTCATGGAGTGGAAGGGTGTAGTATGAAATAATAGTCAACAGATAGGCTGAATCCAGATGTAGAGGGCCTTAAATTTCAGCATCAATTTATACTTAATCAGTAAACAATGAGGATATAATCTCTGTTTTTACATACATATAAACTCAGACATGTAAATTATGCAAACACATTCACATGTTCACATCCCCCTGAAATAGAACTATTACTTCTTTGGTATTGTTGTACCCCAAATGACTGCCCCAATAGGTCTTGCCTGCCATGCCTAACTAGTAGAATTCTAGCTTTCCGGTAAATATAGAAGGTAATGGAGACTAAGAACGTAGCTACAGTGCAAGAATAGACATCATCTCTCTGAACTCCATCACCTGTACACCTTAGCTTTTCAGCCATCTCTGGTAAGCCTCTCTGCAACAGCCACAAGATCGTAGCTGCTCTCTCCAATGTTTCTTCCTTACAGTGATGCTGCAGACTTAAAAGCAATATCATATACAACTCATATTAAAACAGTCATTTCTTTCTTGGCATTTGTCATTTCATGATAATTCTTGGGTAGGAAATATATGTTAAGCCCACAAGAGAAGGAATATGAGTGGTCTATCCATTCCCTACAGTAAGTGGTTGACTACTGGGAAGGTGAAGAGATGTGACCCAGCATTCTTGTGTTCTGGCTTCTTTGAATCCAAAAGGAAAAGAGAGGAACTTAGAAGATAATAAGGAAGAGAAAGAAGAGATGGAGAAAGTGGGGGAAAATGGAGAAAAATATGAAAGGAGAGGAGTAAAATATGGTCGTATATGTAAAGTATAAACAAAAAATTATAAAATACGTAAAGTATAAACAACAATAATAACTAGCATTTATATAACTTCAGAATTTGCAGAAGACTTTGCATGTTCTTTTCCTTTGGTGTGCATACTAACCCTACAAGGTGAATGCTATTATCATTCCTAGTGACTTACCTTGGGCCAAACAGAAAGTGTCTAAGGCAAGATTTGAACATGTCTTCCTGACTTCAAACCTAGTGTCCTATCCAGGATACCTCTGCATTGTCTCAAATAATATAATTGATATTGCCAGGAAGACATAATCCATTCTTAAACTTAACTGTGAGTAAAGCAGGACTTCACTGTGCTCAAACAAGAATTAAAATACAAAAAATATGAGAGATCTTTGATCTTTTAGGTGGTCGGCTATTAGTTTCACTTCTTATAATTAAAAGCTTTTTATCTCTAAATATTTAATTACTTTTAAATATGCTTCTAAAAATCCATTACTTTTTTAAAACCTTAATTAACTTGATTTAATATTCATGTTTTGTTTTACTTTGTAGAATATAACATATTCTGGAAGGCACAAAGGTCACAAGATGAATATAACTCGTCAGAATAGCTGGCTAGGAGATATTTTGGATTGGCAAGATATTGCTTCCTTTGTTCACGAGAACATCGAGACATTTCTTTCTGTAAGTAATTTTGTTTATGCTAACGTGCATATAAATAAAAAGTATAGGAGATACACTATGAGGGGTAGCTTAATGGCTCTGAGTGGATAGAGAGCTAGACCTAGAGACAAAAGATCCTGGGTTCAAATCTGATACTTCCTAGCTCAGATACTTCCTAGCTGGGGGATACTAGGCAAGTCACTTAATCCCAGTTGCCTGTCCCTTATATATGGAACTAATACTTAGTATCAATTCTAAGACAAAAGAAAAAGGTTTTTTAAAAAACTACTTTGTGTCTTATTATTTATGGAGACTTTTATTCATTCCATTATACTTGACCTTGTTGTATGGAGCCTGCCTTTATTGCTGAGGCATTTATATTCTTGAAAGTCTTGGAAGTAGTTTCTTTGTCACTTTTTCTACTGGCTGACCTAATCTCAGAAATGTTGGGAATCATCAGTAATTGAGATACCTGTAAAAAGTAAGTGATTGTATTGTCAATCAGTGTCACTCAGTGAAAAAAGAGGAATCAAACCCAAGCTTGATTCTTAATAATTTCTTTTTCTTTTCAAGGATACAGTTTCTTGTTTATGCTTATGGATAATGGCTCTTGCCAAAATGTTTACATTTTTATTGATAAGAGGAGAAGACCATAGTCTTGTTTTTATAGATTTCCAGGATTGGTTGTATTTATTATTCTGACATAGAAGATTGGCAAGTGCATTCATCACTATGAAAGAAAATTATTTCTAATAAAATTAATTGCTCAAGGACAATTTATGTTTACAAAAATCTAAAGGCATCGTTTTCCAAGGAAGGCCTGCCTTTTGTGAGCTGTCTTTTGCAGTGTCTTTTAAGACAAACTGTTTAAACCAAACACTTCTCACCTTTTCTCCCTAGATATACATAAATCCTTATTGTAGTGCGGTTTGTTACAGGGTGTCCCAAAAGCCTTAATTCAATTTTAAGCTATTAAAGATTAAAAGACAAAAGACACTAAGACTTTTGGGAAATCCTGTATTATGCTACACTGAGTCATTCCTTCAGTTAGGCACATACTAGTTTACATCCTTTCCTTTTCCTGAAGCTCAAACTGCTATGGAAAGATATCATTTCGTCCTGTAGGTGGTGTTTGCGTAAGGCTCTAGTAACAAGAGTTTATTCATTTATGAGATAGGTTTAAAACCCTACATTTTTAAAAGTGATCTTGAGTATAATCTTAAAGCAGCACTTTTAACTTAGTTTTCCTTAAAATAAACCACAAAGTTGGAATTCCTAGAACAATAAAGAGCTGATTAGAGCACTAAGGGGTTTAGTGACATGCCTGAGATCAAATGGCCAGTTATGTGTGAGAGGCAAAAATTTGAACTTAGGTCCTTCTGGCTTTAAGGCTAGTTCTCCATCTGCTGTGCCAGCCTGTTGTTTTTTTTTTTTAATTTTTTTTTTTAATTTTAAACCCTTAACTTCTGTGTATTGACTTATAGGTGGAGAGTGATAAGGGTAGGCAATGGGGGTCAAGTGACTTGCCCAGGGTCACACAGCTGGGAAGTGTCTGAGGCCGGATTTGAACCTAGGACCTCTCATCTCTAGGCCTGGCTCTCAATCCACTGAGCTACCCAGCTGCCCCCCAGCCTGTTTTTTATAAGCTACAAGTTACCTTGAAGGAGAAAGAGATCAAATCATTGCTCCCACCTTTACCTTCACCTTTCTTTAGGCCCATCAGGTGTAAAAGAATCTTGGGGATAGTGCTCATCATGCTTCCAGCTTGGATCCTGTAGAACATTGTTCAGGGAAACAACCCTTCTGGAGAAAGAGCCCAGCATCCTCATTGCTGGCCCACTGCCACCTCTGGGCAGATCAGCTACACTGTCCCTGGAATAGCAATGCAATCAGTCTTCCCTTCCCTCCTCTTTTCTCCTAGCCCCCATTAGTTCCACTTCAAGCCAAGCCTTTATATAGGAGAATATCATGATGGTGATAAGGAGTATAAGGAATAACTCTTATGGTGATGCAATCTAGTATATGTACTTGCAGGTGCTATAACCCTTAACTTCTTAGCTCCTGAAGACTCAGAAAAGAAAGTTCTCACCACCAGAGTCCTTGGAACTCTCAAATGCTTCAACATCACAAACAGGTTTCTAGTGACTAAAAATAACTCCCTCACCATCTTTCCTCCATCTCTGTTTGACTTGTCTTGTACACTTAATGGCATTCCAAATTGTAATGAGATTTTTTTTGTATATTTATCCCCCACCCCAACTAAACTGTAAAATTCTTGATCGTTTTTGGTCATCTTTATAGCACTGTCTCACCTAGCAGAGACTCCTTCCATGTCACAGGTACTCAAACAGATGTTTTTTTAATTGAATAGCAGAATCTTTCTTTTCATCTCTCAACTCTGTTATCTTCCCTGCTCCATCACTATAAACAAGCCTTCTTCTATAGAATAAGATGTTCATCCTCTCTCTATGTAATTTTAACACTTTACAGCCAACCTCATAATTGTCTGATAGTTCTTCAACCTGAGTTCATTTTAGAGATTCTCCTTTATAGGGTGGAAATTTTCCCTTTCGAACAACATGAGCAGAACACATCAGGAAAGTTTTTATACATTACTAGAAGGGTATGGTTTCCTCACATGCAGAAAACACTTTTTTATGTCTCTTTTGCTATTTTTTAATAGAAAGTTGCTCTCATTAACCTTTCTTAATTAGTTCTGTAACCTACAACTGAAAAGTTTGATCAGTTTGGTAGCTAAGACTTTACACCAATGGGTGGCTAAGACTCAGAAGCTTCATTTTTACTACATACACTTTTTGGCACTGTCATAATTTGCTAGGTTCTTATAGATAAATAACATTTGTATAGAATTTCACTGAAAAAAACCCATAAATATCTTAAGATAAATGTAAGATTTTGGATAGTTTATGTGTGAAATCATCTAGTATAGAATTTTTAGTGGAATAGACAAGAAGCAAATGTATTATCTTATTTCTTCTAGGAATTCATTATTACTCATTAGAAGCTTTTGGAAACACTTGTCCATTTTTCAAATCTTTCAGGTCTTTGGTAATCCATAAAATAATCTGCATGGCATTAAGCTCTTGAGTCTGGTTTTGTATCTTTTTAAGGCAGCATTCCTCATATACTGATCTTTCTGCATATTATTTTGTCTGGGCTATTATGAAAACAATGAAAATCCATTGGAATGTGTTATTCTGGAATGTTGCAAATTACAGGCTACCTACCAGTAGATTCTAGAAATCACTTTACTAAACCAATTGAAGAATATGTTTCTCTCATTCAATAAATACCCATTTTTCTCTCATAAGCTTCCTTTTTAGTGTTCTTTCTGTTATGTCAGTTGTTTCAGAGAGAGTGCTGATTATATATTTAATACTCTTCTACTATATTTTAATTTTTAGATAGTGAATACTTGAAACCAAGACCTTGAATCTTGAAACTAGGCTATTGTCCAGTAAATTTGTTTTTAAGTTTTCATTTTTATTTCCTTTTGGCCATCAAGTAATGCCAGCCAGCAAGCAAGCAGTGATATTCATTCCTATAATGTGTCTTGTTGCTTTGGTGCATACATGCTATACATTTTTGTGTGTATAATGGTTAACACCTTTGTGACATAAACATACTGATTCAGAGAATAATTAATTTATATTAGAGGTTTGCCTATTTGCAAAAATGTTTTTCTAAAAAAATGATTCCTCTATATGGGTTAATTTTTATTTAAACTAGAATTAATAAATTAGGAATAATAGTAAAAATACTGAAATTATGTATTAGAAGTATTTTTTGGAGCATATTTCTGCATGGTGTGAAGCTCTTGGTTGTCAGCATTCCTAATATGATGTCTTTTTCTGTACATTATTTGATCCAGGCTGGGCAAAAAGCAATGAAAATTTGCTAGTAAATTACTTCCCCTTTTAGATTACCTTTCTGTATTGTATGTGTATGTGTGAATATGTGTGCATGCATGCACGCCTTGTACATCCACTGTGCCTGGTATAGAATAAATGCTTAATAATTGCTTATAGACTGAATTCAGACATTTGATTCTCTTCTTTCCAGATCCTGGAATCCCTGTGGATAGTGATGAGTCGCAATGTGAGCTTGCTTTTTACCACAGTTACAACATTACTGACTATTCTTTTCTACAGTGGGACAGCACTCCTCAATTTTGTGCTATCTTTGGTATGTATGTGCCCAACACTTTAAAAAAAACATTTTAAAGAAACAATATCAATAAAGGCTAAAAAGCACAGGAGAATAATGAGTAGGATACTTTGGCTAAAACTTTAAAGGAGTGATAGGAAATAAAACTAGAGCTAGAGTGAAGAGTGAAGAGAGCATGTTAGGTTGAGGAGTGTCACAGGACCATAGCATTTGAGCTGGGAGGCACCTGAGACACCAGGTAGTCCAAACCTCTTGTCTTACAGATAAGGAGCTAAAGCACAGTCAAGAGAAGTGAATTAACTTGCCCAGCATCACACAGGAAGTAAATTGCTGCATGTTCTTTAGGTATTGGGCTTTTGAGGTAAGGGAATGGCATGGTTAGATTAATCTAACAGTGATATATAGGATGGATTGTAGAGAGAGACTCTAGAGTCTGGAAAGGAGTTTTGTTAGAAGACATTTATCCAAATGAGAGGTCCAGATTAGGAGTTTTAGAAGAAAAATGCAGAGTTTACAATACTTTCCTCACAACAGTTGTGTGAAACAGATAGTATAATTATTATTCCCATTTTGCAGATGGAAAAACTGATAGTCAGAGAGGCTAAGGGATTTGTTTAATGTTTATACCTAGTCACAGAACCCAGATAAAAAGGAATTTTAAAAAGAATATGTAGTTTTTAGTAGCTAGTAAAGCAAAACAAAGTCATTTGAATGTCCAAACTAAGAAAAGGAAAATAAAGTATTCTGGTACCAGACTGTTCCTTCCTCAGCTGTTTAGGTGGAGCAGTACTGTAGGGCCTAGCATGAGGTCATGGAGACAAAGCACTGGTAGGCGACTGCTGGTGATACTTGCTGGCCAATTTAGGGAAGAAATTTAGCTGAACTTGCCACTGATCTAAAACACAGAATGATCTGGTTAATATATCCCCCAGTCAGAGAGAAGGAGAATATTCAAAATGTTTCAAAGTAAGTAAAGGGGCCAAGTTAGTTGAAGATACTCAATGCCCTGAATCCAGCACATTATTTGGGATGGCAGAGCCTTAGAACAAAAAAGATTCATAGCTGGGTAATTTCTAAGCCTAAATTTGAAAGAAATTTGGTTAGTCAGAGTTTAGGGTTAGCCCATGAAATTGCCTTGGTGAGAATAGAGTTTTCTCTTCCTTTCTCTCCTCTCAATTTTTTTGTTTTATTCATCCATTTCCTTTCTTTTTTTTTTTAAGCTTTATCTTCTGTCTTATAATCAATACTGTGTGTTGAGTCCAAGGAAAAAGAGCAGTAAAGGCTAGGCAATGGGGGTTAAGTGACTTGGACAACTAGGCTATGTCTGAGGTCAGATTTGAACACAGAACTTCCCATCACTAGGCCTGGCTCTCAATCCACTGCCTCCCATCCATTTTCTTTTAACATGTCAGTCTTCCTAACTTGATTTAACGTTGCAAACTTCCTAACAATTTCATCCTACCATGTTTACCATAGTATCCTCCCATACAAAAACTAAAAAGTACATATAACCATGTGTTTTAACATCAATTTGGATCATTCTAGATGTTCCTGAATAACTGGTGATTAAACATTTCTCCTTTATAGCAAGAGTATGGGACTACTTGGACAGAATATTGTGAACTTTGTCAGAATCTGTCACCTAACCAAATAGTTTGCTTATTTTTTCTACTTAAATATGTTTTATTGATGCCATTTGTCTTTATATCAGTCATTTTAAAAGTTCTAATTCTTTTCTGAATTCTTCCCCACTCTAGACTGAATAGTCCCTTATAAATAACACAAATAATTTACTTAATTTGTTTTTCTTGGTTTCATGAGATAGATTTAATATGATGAGAAGAAAATACTTCCCCCAAATGACCATGATAAAAAACAAAAGGCATTAATTTAAAATATTTTAATATTTTCATCATAGTATTTTATCTGAAATCTGTTTTCATTAATATTGTCTTCACATGTATTTAAGGGATTGTGTTATTGGTTCTGCTTTCTTCATTTTGCATCAGTTTGTGCAGCTTTTCCCAATGTGTCTCTAAATTCCTCATACTTTGTGATTTTTTTTAAGCCACAACTATCCTCCATTACATTTATATACCACAATTTCAGCCAGTTCTAATAAGGGGGGACAGAAGACTTTGTTTCCAATTTTTTGTTACTACAAGTACTGCTATGAATATTTTGTGATAAATGAGACTTTCCTTTTTTGTTGATCTCCTTGGGGTATATATTTAGTAATGGAATCATTAGGTCAAAAGATAGAGTTTCGTAATTTTCTTTGTAGAATTCTAAATTGTTTTCTGCAATA
The DNA here is from genome assembly GCF_016433145.1 of Gracilinanus agilis. Classification (NCBI taxonomy): domain Eukaryota; kingdom Metazoa; phylum Chordata; class Mammalia; order Didelphimorphia; family Didelphidae; genus Gracilinanus; species Gracilinanus agilis. Next base: position 150,531,502 of record NC_058130.1, read on the forward strand.
ATGAGACCATTCTCATCAGTAGTATATATTATTATGCCTCTTCCTACAGCTCCTCCAAAGCTGATAATTTCTATCTTTGCCAATTTGATAGATGTGTATTATAATGCCCATCATTGTTTTAATTTCATAGAATAACAAAATCTAAGCGTTGGAAGGGACTTTGTCTTTTTTTTTTCTTTAATAGCTTTGAAAGAAAAGAGAAAGAAGTGTGTCTGGTTAATCTTTAAAAATCTTTTGAGCACAGGGCAGCTGGGTAGCTCAGTGGATTGAGAGTCAGGCCTAGAGACAGGAGGTCCTAGGTTCAACTCCGGCCTCAGCCACTTCCCAGCTGTGTGACCCTGGGCAAGTCACTTGACCCCCATTGCCCACCCTTACCACTCTTCCACCTATGAGACAATACACCGAAGTTAAGGGTTTAAAAAAAAATCTTTTGAGCAATATAGTTGTAAATGGCTATTATTTCATTGACATTTTCTGGTCCCCCTAAGTGGTACATTTATTTTCATGTTATTTTCATGGTATCTTCACAAATTCTGATTTGTTTTACAGGTGATTTTCTTGACCACACTGTTTTATTTATTAAGTTCCAGTGATGAATACTACAAACCAGTGAAGTGGGTAATAAGTCTGACACCACTGTCTCAGCCAGGCCCTTCATCTAACATAATCGGTCAATCTGTGGAAGAAGCCATAAGGTAGGAAGGTAGTATCTGCTTTTCTCATCACATTCAAAAACTACTTAATCATATGAAACTAATTGATTTTGTCTTCTTGTTAATGCTCTTCTGTTAAAAGTCAGCAAAGAGCAGTTGAACGCTGTATTTATAAAATCATTCATGTAACAGGATATAATGAGAAATGCAAATTTAATTTTTCAAAAGTTTGGCACAATTCATTTTTCTCCTAGATCTGGTATTAGTCAAAGGATTCACTGTTTCTACCTATAGTAGTACTGAAAATGGGGACCATTGCATGAATTAGAAGAACATTATATTTTTCTAACGTAACACTTAAAAATAAAAATACAGTTCCAGAAAGCAAATAATGCCCTAATAGGGAAAGCCCATTATTTAACCATTCATGAGATGAGAATTCATTTCAGCAAACAAGAAGTACTACTGTATGTAAGTATATGCTCTAGTTTAGTTTCTTGAGGTTCAAAAAAAAAATGGAAAGCAGTCCCGGTCTTCATGGAATCTAGGTTAGGGGATGTAAACAGGCCATCTAGCATATTCTTTTGTCTTTAGCTATCACAGACAAATGAGTCTGCCCTGTTTAAAGAGTTACCAATAAGAAAGCAACATAACATTCTTTAATAACCCATTTCATCAAAATTCAGAGATGGCAAACATTTTAAAAATCCTTAATACAATATCCCCAACAAATGGTCATCAATCCTTCCTCAGAAGATCTCTGAAAGAGAAATTCATTACTTCCTGTGGTAGCCCATCATCATGCTTTCAAGTAGCTCTAATTTTAAGCTTGAATCTTCCTTTCTCCTGCTTCTATCCATTTCTTCTCTGTGCCTTCTGAGGCCAAATAAAGCAAATTTAGTCCCTCTTCCAGGTGTTCTACTATTTGAAAACTATAATTAAGACCAGTGATGGGCAAACTATGACCCAAGGGCCAGATGCAGCCCCCTGAAATGTTCTATCTGGCCAAGCGACATTATTCCTAATCCGACGAATACAATGAGTAGAATACAATACAATGAAACTTCGAAAGAGTTGCCTGAGAAACAGACTGACAGATGAGCATTTCCTTTCCTTTGGCCCCCTCTTTAAAAAGTTTGCCCAACACTTATTAAGACTTTTCTTAAAAATGTTTTTAAAAAAGACTTAAGTCTTTTCTTCCCCATGATTTACTTCCCCTAACTTTTCTTTTCCATGTTAAAGGTCTACCATGCCTTCACCCAGTGATCTCCAAGATCCTTCACCATCCTGGTTCTCTTCTTTGAATGCTCTCCAGTTTGTACTGTTATTCCTAAAATGAGGTGCCTATAGCTGAACACAGCACTCCAGTTGTGGTCTATCCTGACAGCAAAAATTGAGGGTGTCACCATCCTCATTACTGACATTATGCCTTTCTTAATACATTATCATATTGCACTAGCTTTTTTAGCTGCCATGTTATACTTTTAATTTTCAGACATCTTAACATGATTCATTTGAACCCAGTTATTTAAAGAAATTTACATTTATCTCTTCAATTTTGTCAGATTCAACCCTGTGTTCTATACTGACAATATTTTGAATTCTTATTCTGTCATTCAGTTTATTAATTTTCCCTCCTCTTTTCATAAGTTTTATATATTTGATAAATATACCATTGATTCTTATCCAAACCATTGATTTTGAAAAAGTTGATTAGTACAGAGGCAAAACAAAGGCATGGAGGTATGGGGATGTATGGACCCACACCTCCATGCCCTCGTCTAGGGGACATGTCTTTGGCATGTCTAGGGAACAGTAGGTAAACCAGTTTGCCTAAGTAGCAGTCTTATATAGGGGAATAGGCCATGAAGACGTGGGTACAAAATATTGTAGAAATACTCAGATACTCAAAACCAAATAGACTGTTCTTTTCTAGCTTGGGGTGGAAGGGAGAAGGTGAGAGAGGCAGGACTTGAAAGCCTATATTTCTCTATTATTAAACTACAATGGAGTTGAGCCCTGAAGTCTGTGCTGGTCATTATGAAGAGTACAGGACAAAGAGGCATGGTTCTTGCTTTCAAAGAGTTTGCAACTTAGTGTGACAGATAAAATTACATAGCAGTTATAATACAAAATAGAATGTTGAGGTTCATTCAAAAAATATAAATACAGTGCTATGAAAGAGATGATATCTCTGGGAGTAGCTAGAGGTCAGAAAAGGCTTCATGAAAGAAATTAGATAGAGCTGGAGAGTGAAGGCCATTCTTTTTCTTTTTTTTAACCCTTACCTTCTGTCTTGGAATTGATTCTAAGCATTGGTTCCAAGGCATACAATCAGGAAGGGCTAGGCAATTGGGGTTAAATGACTTGCCCAGTTCACATAGCTAGGAAGTATCTGAGGCCAGATTTTCAACCCAGGTCCTCCTGATTCCAGGCCTGGTACTCTGTCTACTGGGCTACTTAACTGCCCCTGGGTTAAAGCTGTTCTTGAAACATTTTGTGAAAAAGGAAGATTTTAAAAGTAGCTTGGAGTATTGTTAGGATCTCCCCCTGGATCTGCCTTCTTATTAAGTACCGTATTTCATAGGAGATGAGGGAGAAAGATTGGTGGGAAAGAAGAAGGTTACAAGAGTATTGTATAAAATATAGAAAGACAAAGATACCTTATTTCTTCACTTGGCTCTGTGGCAGCCATGAGGACGTATGACACCTACGTATGACATCTAATTCCCTGACTGAGTGAAATAAAAAAGTCATAATGCCTAATACTTGTACTTCTCCAATATCTTTCTTTAATAAGAGTTTATGTGTAATACAATGGTAGAATAAGCCATTAGATAGCAGAGACTGTATCACAAAAATCTTCCATATGGAACATTTCACATTGTAGCCACTCCAAGATGTATATTAAGCAACTAAAGTACTTTCAGTTATCTCCTAAATCCACAGAATATCTTTATTATATGGTTTCAATTAGTAATTTGACCCATGATTTACCTTCACAATGTGTGGGAGGTGCTAGGGAGGAGATAAGTTATTTCTTCCTTCACTACCTAGTGTGATGTCTCAGGTTTGAGAGAGCCAGGCTTCAATAGAGCTTTTTTTCAGTTCTTTACATCATGACTGATCCTTGACTAATTGTTCTTTTGTGTTCATGTTATTCTGCTCAGTTAATCTTCTATATTTATCACTATTTTTGTTAATCCTTGCAGGAGATGAAATTCAAAGCCTCTTCATCCCAGATGCTTAAATTTGACATCCCTGCCCCCATAGCCAGTGTAAGCCAGAAAGCTACCCAGCATAGAGAGATGCTAACTTAGGTTGTTATTTTTTTTAGTCCAAGTTGACTTTGCACATCTCCACAACAAAACACCTGATAAGTTTCACAAATAATTTTAGTTAAATGTTTTCTCTATTCATTAAACTATTGTTACATTCCATATTTGGGGGGAAAGTATATGTTTTGATGATTAGTTTCCTGTACATAATATCAGTTATCTCTATACATTTATTTATAGCAAAAGAAAAAAAGGAAGGAAGAGATAGAAGAGAATTTATCACCAGGTGGTCACTGTGCTTTTCTCCCTTTCTATAATTAGCTAAATTTTTTTATGAGGACTATACTCAAAGCCATGTCAGCTTTATGAGACTTAGCTTGTGTTCCACTGGAATACATTCTGAGAACCCAGGGCCACATTCTTATTACAATGAATTATTAGTGGATGACTTATTGAAGTCACTTCTTTGATGACACTGGCATTGTGGGAGGATGCTAAGAATCAATTTTAGATCAAGAAATGTGGCCTGGTCTTCTCCAGATGTAAAGTCTTTTCCCATTGATCATTGAGTAGACATTGTGAAAAGAAGTATAAAGGTGTTGATACTCTTGCTCTAAACAAAATTAGACAAGGAAGGACTTTACACCTATAACAGATGTAGTGCTCACAGATAATCAGTCCTTAGAGAGGCAAAGAAAATAACTGGTGAACTGGATTTTATTGAATTCTTAGTGACTACAAGAAATATTATTTCATTGGACATCTGATCATCATATATTACACTACTAATGATAAGTAGTGGCTATATGAATGGAGAGAAGGGGGCAGATGTTGCAGAGGAAGCACAGGAGTTAGAAAAAATTTGAGATCTAGGTCACAAGAAAACAAGTTAACCTTAGCAAGAAGAATGGACCATCTCTGCCTCTTAGACTAGAGAATGAGGGGATGATACAGAAAAATTTGGGGGTGTGGAGTTGAAAAGAGGGCATTCATAGGAGATTGTCTCAGTTGTCACAAAAATGTGTTACTCTATCAGTTAATATATATAAAAGTATGGTTATGCATCAGTAAGGATCTAATTGATATTTGAATACAGAAATTTGTAATAGATCCATTTGGCATAATTGTATGATTTGTAGCACCATTTAGCAACATTCAGAGAGAATAAGAGACAATAGGTGGAGGAAGTAACTGAGAGTTCAGGGTTAACAAGTTATAAATGCTAATAGGAGAAAGGAACAAGACATTCAGTCAAGCATATGTTAAGTGCCTGCTGTGTACCAGGCATTTTGCTAGATGCTAGGGATACAAGAACAAAAAGAAAGTGAAACAATCTCTACATACATTAAACTAACATTCTAATGGAAGAAACAAGTTAGAAATACTCCTATTAAACTACATATTCCTTGAGGGCAAGGATTATCTTTTGCCTTCCTGTGTTATCCTCAGTGCTTTAGCAGAATACCTGGCACGTAGGATGTGCTTAATAAATGTTTATGGACTGACTACATATAAATATATATATATATATAGCATTAATATAAAATTAACAAATATACATATATATACACATACATACATACATACACACACAAATAGTTAAGTAGAAGTCACCCCAGGAAAAAGAAGCACAAGTTGTTCAGGGGATCATGAAAAGCTTCATTTAATGATGCTACCTAAAGCAGTGGCTTAAAGGAAAAGGGGAACATTTTGAGGCAGAGGGAAGGAAGGATTGCATTCCAGGCATAGAGGGCACCTAGGCAAAGACACAGAGACTGGAGATGGAGGGTTGTAAGTGAACAACAGAGGCCAGCTTGACCTGGCTATAAACTGAAGTCCTGTAAGTGATATCCAATGAGGTTAGAAAGGTAGGTAGGGTAGGTTCTTTAGTGCTTTAAAAGCTAAACAGAGGAGTTTATGTTTTATTTTAGAGGCAATAGGAAGCCACTAGAGTTGATTAAGTGAGGAACTTTACATGGTCCAAACTATGCTTAAGGAAAATTATTTTAGCAGAAGAGTATAGAACAGACTTGAGTGGTAAGAGACTTGAGCCATAGGCTATTATTGCTGTAATGCAGACCAGAGGGAGGAGGGCCTGAACTAAGATGGTAGCTAGTTGTGTGAATAGAGAAAAGGGACTGGATATGAGAAATGTTGTTAAGGTAAAAAATGACAAGATTTGGCAGCTGATGGGATGTGTGACATGAAAGAATGAGGAGTCAAGGACAATGCTGTTTATGAACCTGAGAAAATGTAAGGATATTGGTGCCTTCAACAGAAAGAAGGAAATTTGGAAGAGAATAGGGTTTGAGGGGAAAGATTTTGTTGTTGTTCAGCCTTTTCTGAATCTTTGTGATCCCATTTGGGATTTTTTCAGCAAAGATACTGAAGTGGTTTGCCTTATCCTTCTCCAGCTCATTTGACAGATGAGGAAACTAGAGCAGAGTTTGGTCACTTGTCCAGGATTACAAAGCCAGTTAAGTGCCTGAGGCCATATTTGATCTCAGGAAGATGAGTCTTCCTGACTCCAGGCCCAGCCTTTTATCTATTATACCACCTAGATGCCCAAGGGTGAAAGATTTTTAATTCATATGTCCAAAAGGCTACTTAAATTGTGCAAAACCTTTGACTCAGAAGTCCTGTGACTATTCCCCAAAGAAATAAGAGAAAGAAGAAAAGGAACCATGTGCATAGAGATATTTATGACAGTAGTTTTTGTGGTAGCAAAGATGAGGGAATTCCCATCAATTGGGGAAAGTCTGTGATAAAGGATTGTGAAATACTATTGTGCTCAAAAATAATGATGGAGATGATTTCATAAAAACTTGGGAAGACCTATATAAATTGCTGCAAAGTGAAGAGGGGCCTGTGATGGCAGAGTAGTGAAATGCTATCCTTTCTCCAGACACAATGAAAATGGAAGGTTAGAGAAAGCAGGATATAGGATCCTGAATCTGTTTTGGTTAAGTCCTTGGTATTCAGATCATTCAGGACCTAAATGAACTCTTCCTTAATGCTAAGGTTTTTTGTTTGTTTTTTGCCTTATCTCAAGATGGTGGAAGATAAAACCCGTTATTCCTACTTGGATCAAGTGTGCAACATGGTCATGGATGGGACTTTGGCAACTAAATTTCAGTTGTGGACACTCAGCAATTATTGAAGGCTGATATTGTTATTCAGTGATTTGGTGAAGTAGGATGAAAAATATCATGTTTCTACATATGGCAGTAGGTTCCTAAAGCAAGCAAGTCTCCATGTGTAGACCCTGAGTGGATCTAGGACTGCAGAGTTCTGGGCAGAGGCCCAGGTGTCAGCATTGGCCGCTAACTACCTAGGTGCTTAGTGATTATGAAGGGGGTAATGTGCTGGTTTGGGTTGGTTTGTTTGTTTTTTCTCATAAAATAACAGGCAGAAGGCAGAATGGGTCTCTTTCCCATATGTGACAGTCTATTCTCCTGCATCTGTCCCCCACCAGCCAACACTCTCCTTAGTAATGTTAAAGGAAATTTATAGATAGATTTATGATAGTAAAGTATAGTAAAATATAGATTTCCTATAACAGTAATGAAGAAATGATTGGTCTGTTTTCTCAAACTGATTTGATGGCTGAATTGGTAGTTTGAGCTCCCGTGCATGTCAATAGGTTTTTTACCACAGTAAGTTTCAGGGGAGGAGGGAAGGGCCAGAGCTGGAGCATCAGTCATTACTGGTTGAATGATACTTCTTGTCTTCCCCCAAACTATCTTTACCTCTTTCTTGCTCTCCACATCCAGCCATGAGGTCAGAAATGTTTTAAACATTCCTTCTTTGAGGGGGAAGGAGGTGCTTATGTCCTCTACTTCTAACTCCTTAAAAAATTTTATAATTTTGTGAATGTGCTTGCAGGCTCTCACATGTACCTATTGCTTTCCATTCTCACTCTCCTTCCCCCCACCCCCAGCTCTGACCTTTATTGCTTATCTGGGATGTAGCAGTAACTCATCTCTAGTTTCTACCAATTCATGTTTATCCTTCACACTGACTAGTTCAGCCTTTATAGAATGTTGGGGAAAGAGCTTCAGATTAGAAATCAAGTGAGCTGTGTTCTGGCTCTACTTTGCCTTTAACTAGGAAGGCAGCCTTTGACAAGTCAGTTAACTTCTCCAGCATCAGAGGTTTCTCTAAAATAAAGAAGTTTAAATCAATCATCTCCCAGATCTCTTCAGTTTTAAATTATATATTACTTCCCTGTACAAAAATAACAGAATGCAAACATCAAATAGTCTCCACTCATTTGATTTCCCAATATCTACCAAATAAAATCCAAACTCCTAACCCTGGCAGCCAAAGCTCTCAACAGTCTCTAATCCTACCCTGTATTTATACTTTATCTCCCACTATTCCTTTTTAGAAGTCCTCATCCCTAGCAAACCTGGAATGTGCTTGGAACTTTCCTGCCTCTTTGCCTTTGCTCAGTGTTTCCCTTAGGTACTAAAAATTCATCTCCTTTTAAAGTTCAATTTAAATGACATGACATTTCCATAAAGCTTTCCATAATCACCTCATTCCGGTATAACTTTCCTCTGTGCTGAATACCTATAATATTTACTATCTGTAGTTCTCATAAAAGTTTTATCTTGATTTGTATTGTAATTATTTGTGAATGTGTCTTATCTTCCCCACTAGATTGGAAGCTCCTGGAGAACAAGGGACTATGTCCTTTACATTTTTGCATTCCCCACAGTTCTTTGTGTTAGTTTCTGGAATGAATGATTTCATTGTGAGAGATTCATTCAACAGACTTTAGTTAAATATTTGCTATTTAGAGAACTATAATAAGATAGGAAAAAAACACAAATTTATATAAAACAGTCCCTGCTCCCATTGAACCTACAGCCCATATATATAAGCAGTTATAAGGTATCACATGAAGAATGCATTTAGAGTGTCTAATACAAAGAAAAATACTATATCTGGTTCCCAGCAAAAAAAAAAAATTGCCAATTGGGATAATTACAGATGGCTTCACATAGGAGATAGAATTTGAATTGTACCTTAAAGAATGAGTAGAAATGTAATAGATGATCTCAGTGGAAAGACTGTTTTGACATAAAAGGTAGGATTCAGATTATTGAAATGGAGGGAATAGGGTACATAACAAACATTGAATATTTAGAGAAACCAGACTTACCTAATGTTACTGAATTTTATATTCTGTTTAAGACTCTTAAAACAAGATTTTAGTTACACATAGTACTTGCCATTTTTTTTATACTTGTGCTAGATATTTGGTGATTTTGGTTAAATGGAATAGAATATTTAAGAGTCAGCTTGAAAATTTGGAGGCCAAAGGTTATTCTACTCACTACGCTGAAATTTATGATTAATGATGATTACTAAAATTTTGGCTTATTAGAAATATCATGCTGTGATAATAGAAAATAACCAAGTTTTCAGATTTTTTCATTATTTTTTAAAGTGAAGCTATATAGCTTTTTATAATGCAAAATCTCCCAGTTTAAGTTCTCTAGTGGATTCCATGTTTATTGCGTACCTGTTTTTCCAGAGATTTCCCTTCAGGTAAGGCAGTATATATAGTTTAATACCACTATCCTGTAAATCCAAGACATAAATTATGTCAAAGTAAAATCCTTTTCTGCTTTGATCAGTTTAGTTTTAATAAACATTTAAAATACCAACTGTATTTCCTTAAATTAATGCTCATTTATATCTTATGTCACGTAGATAGATTTTGAAATTTGGGAGGTCAGAATAATAATTTTAAGCATTAAGACTGAGCTACTCTAAATTTGTATACATCTCAGAATTATAATCATTTTTTGCAGTTCCTAAGACTTTATGGTTAATATTTTTACTATCTATATAAAAGAAAGAAATGAAAGAAAATTCAGTATCATGAAGACCAGAGATTCCACTGAGGCACCTTCAGCCATAACCATTGATAGCTCTTGTGGCCAAGATATAATGAGATCCGTTTTCAAGAGAAATCTAATTCACCTTCGTGGAAGCTTGCATGGTGCTTCATTTTAAAATGGGGGATATAATCTCTTGAAATAAAGCTTTAAACATACTATACAAATAGTTATCTATACATCATATAGATTATCATCATTGTAATTTCTTCAATGTAAAATTTGGCTTTAGAATATATTAGATGTTCATAATCAGTTATTAATCCTAATGCTTTGGTAAAATGGAAAATTTTGAATCATTTGTAACCCAATAAGTGAAATGGGTTATCATTGGGAGTTAATTGATAATTAGACATTAAAATACTTCAAGATTTCCTTTCTGAAGTAGTTATTTGATATACTCATTAATTTAATTGAATCTTGAATCTTAATTTATTATTCTAAATTTTTTAGTTGATAGTTTGCTGAATGAATAAGATTTGATTTTTAGTTCCTGATCTCACTTAGTTAGCGGCATGCACATCTTTCCCTGTACCATTTTCCTTTCCACTAGCAGCATGTCATTTTCCTAAATGTGCATACCTTCCCTGATGTTCATTCTGCTTGCTCTGGTGGAGATATTGCACATTACTAAGTTGCATGTTGTCACGGCTTTAGTGCAATTTAGTATGTGTGATATTTTCACATGAGTGCATGCACACGGGTATGGCTGTGGCCTAAAATTATTATAGTTTTTGTTGGGGGAGGAATTTCCTTACATGAATCAAATTATATCATTGTATAATATCCTGGTTAATATTTATATTGTACCTTTTGGAGCTTACTAGACATATGTAATATGTTACATGAGTGTTGTTAAAACAACATTTTTCATTTGATAAGTTATTGAAAGGAGGGGTTCCATTTATGAGTACCTCAGATTACTAAGTTTTTGTTATGTATTTGGGGTAATCATTCAGGAAACAAGGTTTTTGCTTTCTGTTTAGAGCAAGTTAAACCCTCTTTCCTGAATGATTATTTATTTACATGTGGTTTCCCCATTAGAATGTGAGCTTTTTAAAGGCAGAGACTGTTTTTGCTTTTCTTTGTAACCCCAGCTCTTAATAGAGAGCCTATTACATAGTAAGTGTTTAATAAATGCTTTTTTTTTTTGGACTGACAGCCCAGCCATGCATGCAGAGTAGGAAGGAGGGAAGGAAGGAAACATTGTTTAAGAGATCACTTTGTTACAACCCTGGAGATGCAAATACAAGCAAAAAGAAGGGCAATCCCTGTCCTCAAAGGGCACACAAAAGGGATCTAAAGCATACAATTTTTAAATTGTTTATTTGAGTTTATGTTTTGGGGTTTGAGTTTTATAAGATTACTCACAAAAGTGAACAATATGGAAGTAAATTTTGCATGATAACACATGTATAACCCAGATCGAATTGCCTGCCTGCTCTAGGAGGGACAAGGAAGGTAGGGAAGGAGACAAGTTCTGTCATATTACTTCAGAAAACTTGTGTGGAAATTTACATGTAATTGGTAAAAAAAATTAAAATATAAAAAGTTTTTAAATTAAAATAAAATTTTAAAATTTTAAAGAAATCTATCTTTAAAGGCTGAAACAGAGGGGAGTGGGGTAATGGTTTTGAAATTCAGAGGAAATCTGGAACTGGCCTGGGAGAAAAATGAAGGCATGATGACCTGGGCCCTTTCACAAAATAGATATTCCAGGAAGAATTGAATAGTGGGAAAGAGTGGGACAAGTGTTACACAAGATATTGCATGGTGAATGGGCTACAAGGGCGGTAAGTTTATCCAAAATAAGAGGTTTTTAGTAGAAGAGACATGATTTGGAAGTCAAGAATTGACCTGAGAGAAGAATGTAAGCAGCCTTCTGAACTGAAAATGCAGTGCTTCTTTGTGAGATAGTGTGTTCCTTGTCACATTTATTGTTCAAGCAATGATTTGTGGATTATTTTTCAAGGAAATTATGAAAAGAATTAATTCACTGGATAAGAAGTTGGACTAGATTACTTTCAAGGTTCCTTATACTTCTATAATCCTATCAATATGTATATCCTTATATAGGTCATATTCCATTTGTTGTATTTTTTTAAGATGGCAGTAATAAATTTGATTCACGTTGCCTTGTTCTTTATAGTTTGTTGTTAAAAAAAAAACAACTTTTAAAAATTAAGAGCATTTCTTCTAAGGGGTTTATACTGTCAACACAACCAACCCCAACTCTAGCCACCACCACAGTCACCCCACCCTATCCTGCCATCATCAGTCCTAGAGCTTTAATTCAGTCATAGATGAGCATTATACATAGAGTCGTGGTACTGAAAGAAACCACAGATCATCCAGTTCAGTTCCCAGCCTGTAAACTAAGAGTCTTGAGTGGCCTTTACCTTTTTAAGTAAAGCATATGTCATAAGTACTTTTTTATAAAGTATAAAGTAAGTGTTTTGAAATGTAAAAAACATTTCTTAGTTTATGGGCCATACAAAAACAGGTGAAGTGGATTGACCTGGGGCTGTAGTTTGCTACCTCTGATCTGGTCCAGTCCTCTCTTTTTCTAAATGAGGAAGCTGAGGCTCAGAAAGGTGAACCTACTTGCCTATGGTCACAGAACCAGACAGTGGCAAAAGTAATGAGTTGACAAGAGTCCGGGTTACTTTATAGATCTGCCGAGTTTTTTCATTATATTATGGTGTTTCCCATAAGTTGTTTCTTACCAGGAAAATGTTAGGGACCCATGATCTATTCTGAAGATTAACTAAACTTTATACCAAGTTATTCCCTAAAATCTTTTGAGGGTATTTAGCAATGATTGTAGTGGGAATATATCTTAATCAAGCAGTTAAGGGGTTGCTATGCTATATTTGGAAAAGAAGGTTAGGAAAATTTTTCTGGTGTGGCAGATTGGTTTGTTTCTTTCCTCCTGCTTAGGAATATCAAGACAGATCTGTTTTTCCTTCTGCTCTTATCTCCTTTCTACTATGTTGATACCTTTCTTCATTGAAACACCTTGCAGTGAAACTGAGCTGCTGCTCAGGTCTCCTAATTTCCCTATCCTGACCATTGTCACAAGGAAAAGAATCGACTGTGGCAAGTCCTTATTCTCAAGAAGTGCCAGCTGGGATTATTTTTTTTTCACTTAATTCTTTATTTTCTCATTTAACTCCCTCAGTACCCTTTGAAGACATTTAAGGACATATGGGGACATTTGTTTCTTCATCTCTTTTAGAATGTTAGTACCTCATCATCATATAGCTTCTACCAACTGCTCAAAAACATTTGCTTTTCCAGCTTTCTCTTGATTCTGGTGTTTGCATTTCAAAATGCCTATTTACCTCTGATCTTTTCATCAGAAATACTTGAGAGTCTTCTACTAAAGATAATTTTTTCCCTAGTGGGATTACACTCCATTTTGCAGAGTAATTTGTTTGTAAGCCTCTATCATTTGCCTTTTGGAATGTTGTATTTCAAGATCTTCATTCATTTTTAGTAGAAGCTTCCAGTTCTTATTTGATCCTAATCATGGTCTCTTGGGGTTTGAAATGCTTTCTGGATGCTCAATATTTTTTTTCTTTGATGTGGAAGCCTTTGGACTTTATCTGACATTCTGGGGACTTTTCTTTTTGGACTTCCTTTCAGAAAGTGATTAATGGGATCATTCTATCTCTACTTTTTCCTCTGATTCTACAATATCTGAAAAGTTTTCACTTTTGATTCTTGAAACAGTGTCCAGGATTTTTTTTTCCTTTAATTGTGGTTTTCTAGAAATTTAATGATTGTTAAATTATCTCAACTTATCTTCTAGGTTGTTTTTGTTTTTTTTTTTTACCCTTAATTTCGGTGCATTGTCTCATAGGTGGAAGAGTGGTAAGGGTGGGCAATAGGGGTCAAGTGACTTGCCCAGGGTCACACAGCTGGGAAGTGGCTGAGGCCGGGTTTGAACCTAGGACCTCCTGTCTCTAGGCCTGACTCTCACTCCACTGAGCTACCCAGCTGCCCCTTCTAGGTTGGTTTTTGATATCAACTACATTATTTTTTCCCAGTCTTTTTATTTTGTTCTAATTTCTTGTTGTCTCAGTGAGTCATTATATTGTTTGGTCTATTCTAGTTTTTAGGGAGCCCATTATTGGATTTAAGGTAACCATTTTTCTCTCTTAAGCTCTCTGTGATCTCTCCAATTTTTCCCTTATTTTTAATTCTTTGCTCCATAAAGGCATTCATGTAATCCTTGTGAAAAATCCATTTTTCCTCTAGTCTGTTTTCAGTTATACTACTCTTTGGAGGGATTTTTTTTTATTTGCACTAGTTTTTTGATACAATTGAGGTGTTTTCTTTGATTTACTCATCTAACTTTAGTTTTGTGGAGGTTTGTGCCTAAACCAGAGTACACATTGCTGGGTTCAGGGAGTGGGGTGCTTCAAGACTCTCCCTACTCTAGTCCATATTGCATTCAGCTGCCAAAATTATCTTCCTAAAGTCTGACCACCCCACACTCTATTCAGTAAACTCCAGTGGCTCCCTGTTTGGCATCTAAAGCCCCTTCCAATCTGATCTTTTTCTTCCTTTCCAGGCTTATACTCTACTGGCCCAATAGCTGTTCCTCCCACACAAAAATCCACCTCCCAACTCCATGGCTTTTCACAGGCCATTTTTTTTTTTGGACTGACATGCATGCAGAGTCTTCTTCCATGTCTGGAATGCTCTCCCTCCTTTCTTCTACTTCACATCTTCCCTGGTTTTCTTCAAAATTTAACTTAAATCCTACCTTCTGCAAGGGGTCTTTCCTGGTCTCTTGGCTCAAAACCTCCCTCACTAATGTCTTCCCCCTGAAATTAGCTTTCATCTACTTTATATATCTTGCACACTTAAAGTTGTTCATATGTTGTCTTCCATTAAACGTTGAGGGCAGTGACCATGTTTTAACCTTTCCTTGTATCCCTAGTACTTAGCAAATTGCCTGATACATAGTAAGTGCTTAATATATATATTTGTTGACTGGCTGACTTCAATTCATCTACTAAATTTATGAACAGATTTTCCCATTGCTATATTCTTTTCTCTCCACATGCTTTTTCTACCTAGTGGACAATTGCTTATTGCTTTGCAAACCTGATTAATTCAGGTGAAGAAGTTAGATAATAAAAGGAAGAGTTTAAGTAATATTCTCCTTTTCACTTGCTAAGTGTAACATATTACAGACTGGATCTCTTACATTCTTCTATGTCAGCAGCATCAAGTTACCCACATATCAATAATTTCTTTCTTATAGTTTTGGCAATAAAATATCTGCTGGGATAAAAAATAAGGTGAGTGAATTACTTAAGTAAATAAGCAGTTTCTTTTCTTAGTTGGTGACTCATTGTCATATCATGGTTATGAGAGCTGGAAGACACCTTATAATAAAATCACCTAAAAATGTAGAACAAAGAAAATAGTTCAAAGAGAAATCTGAAATTTATAAATAGGAAACCCAAAGAGCTATGGGAAATGACTTTCTAATGTCTATTAGCAGGTAATTAGTTAATGGGAAAATTAAAATTTGAAACCAACACTCCCATCACTGATTCTTCCGGGTCAGTTTCTGATTATCCATTTTTGTGAATACAAATGGTACAGAACAAAAAATAATCTGAAAAACAAAAGTAATTCAACCCAAGTGGTCCTCCTGAAGTAGAAAGTTTAGGGATACTGTAAAGATTTTTCCTATAAGTAGCCACAAAAAATGAGCTGCTGCCCATCATTGTTTAGTCTTCTGTGTTTTTTTTTTTAATTTCAACCTAAGGACATGATCTAAACTGTAAGAAAGTATATGAAATTAATAAAGGATAGGTCTTTATGTTTGAGGTTATCTTTGTTTAAGAAGCTAACCCCACATGTGAGATAAGGAAGCCAAAAAGTAAAGCAAAAGACAAATTGCAGAAAATGTCTAATAAACACAAATCATTTGGGCTTTAGAAAATGGTATCAAGTGTTTGGGTTTCTATAGAAAAATATAGCAATCTGAGTTATTAACCTTTGGTACATAAGAAGAGGACTAATTAAGACTTTTAATTTTGGAATAAGATGTCTAGAAACTCCATTTTATTACATAGATACAGAAGTTCTAAGGAGCTATTAATTTTATTTTTCGTAATAATGTAGTTTTAATACTCTGACAATAATGGCATTCACCTAATTATAATTGATTTTTCCAAGTTAAAATGTGAAAGTGATTTTATCTCCTTTGTTTTCTTTTTGGTCATCTTAGAGGTGTGTTTGATGCGTCCCTCAAAATGGCTGGGTTCTATGGATTGTATACTTGGTTGACTCACACCATATTTGGAATCAATATTGTCTTCATCCCATCAGGTAACCATCATACCATGAACTCAACTGCATTCTTTTTTTTTTTAAATATTTAAGAGCATTTTATAGACAATTTGGTATTTTGGTTAGGAGCAGGTGTTATTCCCCAGATTTGAAGTATTACTTTTTCTAATTGTAGCTCATAGAAATCTTTGGGGAGTATGACTCAATATGTTCTAAAACAATTGTGATGGTTATCTAACAGCAGACATTTTCGTAGCTTCATGAGTATACCCTATAGAATGTTGTTGTTATTGTTACTTTCTGGGATCCAACACTCATTATTCCTCTAATGCTACCTCACCTCTTTATACATCTTTTCTGAGTTCCAATAATGCCTGGAACCATTTAACACTCTCTTTATAGCTGAACTCTCTTCAAGTTTATTCTGTGTTACAAAGTTAGAGATAATCTAGTCCAGGCCCCTTATTTTTACAAACAAGGGTACTGAGACTTAGAAGGATGAAATAACTTGTTTTAAGATCACACAGCCTGATAGTGGAATAACTGAGACTACAACCTTATTCCTTTTGCTTTCTCATTTCCGTTTCTATACATTATACCACTATCCTCATTTGTTCTGTCCTCAGTGTAGAATGGTCTGAATTCTCAAGGATTTTTTTTTTCTGTAGACCCTTATCATCCTGAAGGGATCCCACCTAGAACTTCTCAGTCACTGATATCTTCTTTTCTCCATTTATTCATGCTCAACAGTGTACCTTATCTAGTGGCACTAACCCCACCCTGTTCTAACCAAAGAACACATAGAACCAAGAATTCAACTGCCTCATGAGTCAGTCTATTCTATTTCCATACAGCTCTGATGATGAGGAAGTTTTTTTATTAAACCAGAATCTGCCTCTTCCTAACTTCTATTCATTGATCCTGATTGTTCCCTCAGAAGCTACATGGATCAAAAATATTTTTCTTAAAGGAAGTTTCTATACTCCACTCTCAAGTATTCTTTAATGAATGTTAAACATTCCCATTCCACTTTTTTTTTAACCCTTACCTTTGGTCTTAAAATTGATACTGAGTATCATTTCCAAGGCAGAAGAATGGTAAGGTCTGGGTAATGGGGGTCACACAGCAAGGAAGAATTCAAGGTCAAATTTGAATCCAGAACCTCCCATCTCTAGGCCTAGCTTTCAATCCACTGAGCCACCTGGCTGCTGCCCCCCTACTTCCTTTTAACCATTCGTCCTGTGATATAGTTTCAAGTCCCCTCATTATCGTGCTCTGTTTTGCCTTCTATCCCTGGATGGGAGATTCTGACCAAATAGCCTTTTGTATTTTTCATTGTAATCTGGTTTTAATACTCATAAGGGCATTGGTCTAAATTGTAATCAGATACTATTAAAACAAATTTCCTTGCTTTATAATAAATATTTAGAAATATTACTATATCTAGAAATAATTTCCATTACTGAAATAGCAAAAAAAAAAGTAGATTATATTCAGACACACAAAAAAGCACATGAAGCAAGAATCAAAGGTCACCTTAAGATTATGAACATGGAAAATAGATTTAGACCAATAATTTTTATGTCATGGATCCCTTTGGAAGAAGCCTGTGTACCCCTTCTAGAATTAATATTTTTAAATGCATAAAAAACATAGGACAAGTTCATGTTGTTGTTGTTAAAGTCATTTCAATCATGTCTAATTCTTCATGACCCCATTTGGGGTTTTCTTGGCAAAGATACTGGAGCAGTTTGCCATTGCCTTGTCCAGAGGAAACTGAGGCCAAAAGGGTTCAGTGACTTGCCTAGGCTCACACAGCTAGTAAGTATCTGAGGCTCGATGTGAACTCAAGAAGATGAGTCTTCCTGACTCCAACCTGGGCACTCTATCCTGTTCTAAGTTAAGAAGGGTTTAGAAAGATAAGTTTTTTAGACATGTTGCACTTGAGGTATTAGTAGGACCAAGCAGCTAGAAATGTTGTCCTGAAGCTCAGAAAGAGAGGTCTGGGCTGGAGGGATAGATTTAGTATGCGGAAGTGGAAGAGGGCCAGAAATAGACCCTTTGGGAACACCTACATCTCCAGATCAGAAAGTAGACAAAGATCCACAAGAAAAGTTTAGAGAGGCAGGAGAATGCATCAGCAAGTGTTTATTAAGCACTCTTTCTGTGTTAAGTATTGGAAATATAAAGACCAAAAAAAAAAGTTCCTTGTGCCAAGGAACTTCCATTCTGTTGGGGGAAGTAGCATATATACATATAAACACATACAAAGTAATTTGGTGGGGCTGGCAAGGCATTAGCAGCTGAGGGAATCAAGAAAACCTCATGCAGGAGGTGGCACTGAGATATGAAAGGGAAGAGCACCATTCTAAACCTAAGGGTCAGACTGTACAAAAGCATGGAAAAACATACAGTGTTTTCAAGGAGTCCAATTTGACAGACCCAAAGAGTTTATGAAGGGAGGGGCAATGTGTAATATTCCTAGAAAAGCTGAAGCCAGATTGTAAAAGGCATAATTTTTGGAAAATAAATTTTTATTGATGCCTTTTTATGATATCACCATAGTGTCACCTTAGTACCCTCCCAGAGAGTCATCCTCTCTAACAAAGAGTATTTTTTAAGAGAGAGAAAAAAGAAGAGAACAGAAATCAGTATAATAAGACATTGAAAAATCTGAGAATGTGTACAATGTACAACATTTGGGGACCTCTCAACTCTGTAAGGGTGGGATAGGAGTATCTTCTTATCTCTTCTTGAAAGTCTTGCCTGCTATTTATATTTTGCAACATTTGTGAAAGGCTTTCAGAGCTAAGAAAGGAGTTTATATTTTATTCTAAAGATGAGAGGGCCAGCAGAGCTTATTTGAACTTGGAAGTGACATAACCAAACCTGTGCTTTAGAAATATCACTGTAGTACAGTGTGTGTAACTGTATTTATTATAAAGAGAAAAGTGTAAGGAAGAGCTGCTAATTTAGAAGCTGTTACAGTAACCTAAGCTAGAGGTGATTTCAAGCCTGAACCAGGCTTGAAAGAGGAGAAAGATGACTATTGCAGGACATGCTATGGAAATATGAATGGGTATTTGGCATGAAGGGAAATTTAGGAATGAAGATGACTCCATAGTTGTGAAACTAGATAACTAGAAGGGTGATAGTGCCTTTGACACAAATAAGGACATTTAGAATAGTCGTGGATTGAAGGCATGGGGAGAGGAGTTTACTTTTGGGTATGCCTACAGGACATCAAGTTGGAAATGTATGGGAGTCAGTTGATGATATGAGAGCCTAGAAGAGAGGCTAAGGTTGCATATGTAGATTTGAGAGTTATTTGAGAAACAGTCTTGGGACTATATATATACTTGGTGAGTAGGGCACAGATGATAATTCAGCAAAGGAGATTGGACAGGGAATAGCCAGATAAGTAGGGAGAGAACTGAGAGAGAACAATGTCTTGAAAACACAGAGGAGAGAATATCAGGAGATAACTGAGGAGGAGAGAATGGTCATTGGTGTCAAGTGCTTCTTGCAGAAAAGTCAAGAAAAATGAGGAATGAGAAAAGGCAACTGAGAGATCATGGATCTCTTTGGAAAAGAAGTTTGAGATGATAAGAATTATGAGATCAGAATGTAGATCAGGAGTTTAGAAAGGAATTAGAGGCAATGAGTAAAGGTAGATGTTTCTGGTCATT
Source organism: Gracilinanus agilis (assembly GCF_016433145.1). Classification (NCBI taxonomy): domain Eukaryota; kingdom Metazoa; phylum Chordata; class Mammalia; order Didelphimorphia; family Didelphidae; genus Gracilinanus; species Gracilinanus agilis. The sequence goes on from NC_058130.1 coordinate 150,551,352, forward strand.
TGGCCGTTAAGGGAGGAAAAAAGAAGGATAGCATGAAAGAACACTAACTTCAAGTGAGAATGTTATAAAGATAGAGGAAGCCTGGGCTTGTGTGTAGGCAACAGTGACGTTTACAACAGATAAGAATAGACTGAGGATTAGAGAGGATGAAAGGTGATGGATGGGCAACCAAGAGAGGAGCCAGCATCAAGGAGCCATCAGAAGAGGTAAAATCCAGATTCATGGAACCAAACATTTCAATGACAAAGATAGTCCCTCCTGAACACTGCAACTTAAATGACACCTTGCTGTTTAGTTTTCAGACATCTAATAGTCACTTCTACCTTGTCTAGCTTCAAGCTTTTTCATTTCCTGAATCATCTATAGTAACTCATTTGAGTCATGTAATGTCACTGAGCTTCCATTTCCTTCTCTGTAAAATTGGATTAGATCAGTGATTCCCAAAGTGGGCACTACCGCCCCCTGGTGGGTGCTGCAGCGATCCAGGAAAGCGGTCATGGCTACAGGTGTATTTCTCTTTCCTATTAATTGCTATTAAATTTTTTAAAAAATTAATTTCCAGGGGTCTAAGTAATATTTTTTCTGGAAAGGGGGCAGTAGGCCAAAAAAGTTTGGGAATCACTGGATTAGATGATCTCTGAATTCCCTTTCTTTTTTAAATCCTGTGAATCTGAAGTCACAGCCACGCTTAAAGTTTGTGATATAAAGGACCAGCACATTCTACCATTCCAGTTTTAGACTGGCATAGGCAATCTTCAGGCTGACATGGGGCCCAGGCCCTGAATTTTTTCTTATTCCCCTACATCCCCAACTGTTACAACCAGTTATGGTAAACTGAGGCCAAAGTTCCAGTCTCAACCCCCTTCAGAAATGCCAAGACCCTGAATGAGGGTGACAACTTTCTTTTATAGACAGAAGGAGCATCTAAAATAGAAAACAGCATCATAAATGGGGAAAGCATCGTGATAGGTTACAGAGTTTAGATTACACTTTAGTTACATTAGTTAGATTGTAGTTTAGTTACAGGATTACAGGTTACAATATGATTGACTGGAAATTGAGTTTGAGGGACTAGTAACAATCCCTCCTTCCATATTGTTGCTAAGAAATGTTCATTGTTTGAGTCAACCTGCAAGGACAATTTGGCAAGAGTGGACCAGACTTCTTTGGATATCAGACCAGATGCCCTGGTATCCACCTGCATCATTCAAGGACAGACAGATTACCTTGAGGCAAGAATAGAACAGTGATCAACAGGAGAACTGAACTTCTAAACTTAACTCACAGTCATTTAAAGATTCACAGGAAGGCTGAATCTCCAAACTTAATTCTAAGGCAAAAGAAACATGATTTATGCAGTTAGAAAAATACTGACATGATACAAAATGAAATCTGCAACAAACAGAATGAATTTGATTTTCCCAATTTTCATAGGTAAGTAGTAATGACAAGGCAGCCCTTAGGGACTGCCTTCAGGAGGAAATGCCTGGAACTTACCATGTTCCAAATATATTTTCACCTTTTTCAGAAGCAAGCAATAATGTCCAGGTGTGGGAAAGAAACTTGGTCATTAGCAGTTTAGCAGAGAAGGTGTTCCTGCTACTACTGAAAAGTTATCATTAGCATTTAATCATGATTGGCACCTCTCCCATTTGTTACAACTCCCAAAAGTGCTTCTCTCATTGGATTCTTTCAAAAGCCTTTTAAGGTAGGCAGAGCAGGGAATGTTGTCCTCATTTCACAGAGGAGGAAATTGAGGCCTAGAGAAGTGATGAGACTTGCAGGAGGTGACAAAATGAATTAGTGCAGACCTGAACTAAAATCTAATCCAAGTGTTCTTTCCACTTCACCAGCCTCTGTGTGTGGGAATTCTTTAGTAAACACTATTCCTCCAGTTTACTGAAGCTTGACTTCAGTTAATCAGTTTAACCTTCAGTTATATTTTTAATCCATTAATCCAGTGCACTACATTCCTTGAACATTCCAATGAATTGAGTTATTTTGCTGTGAATTTGGAGGGTTCTTTTTTTCTTATTACAAAGAATCAACAACTATGTTTACTATTTTGCTGTGGTATGAAATTTATTTCTTTTGACTTTCTTAGCATTAGCAGCAATCCTTGGAGCAGTACCATTTCTGGGGACATATTGGGCAGCAATACCTGCAGTTCTAGACCTGTGGCTTACTCAGGGAGAAGGATGCAAAGCAATCTTGCTTCTGGTTTTTCACCTCTTACCAACATACTTTGTAGATACGGCAATCTACTCTGACATATCAGGGTAAGTATTTCACAAAACCAACAGCAGTGATACTTGTAATTATATCAATGTCTTCACATCTTGATAAAAGGTTTCTTTCCTTTATAATTTAGAGGGTTTTTTAGGCTTTTTTACTCTAGCAGCCTTTATATTTTTATTGCCATTGTAAAACATTAATAAAAACTGACAACATGAAACAAAGCTATGTTGCTGGGAAAACATATTTGGTGCATTAAAAAGGCTGTGCAAGAATTACCATAAAAAATAACATTCAGGAAATGCACGATGGATCAACAAGCACTTATTAAATGTCTACTCTTTGTTGGGAAGTATATTAGACACTGAAATGGAAAGTGAAATGAGCCAGTCCTGTGTCAAGTAATAGGGAGGCTGGGGACTGCGGTTACCGACGAAATGTTCAAAGGCCCAGAGGAAGACATCCAGTTTATTGAGGGTGTGCAATATGGATTCTTTAAAAGAAGATACAGATATGAATTGGCTAGATTGAAAAAGTGGGAATGAGTTTTAATCCAGACCCTTGGAGTGAATGCCCATATCAGTGTGATCACAAATCATTTGAAGAATTAATGTAAGGAAAGATATAACTGAATATCAAAATAAATGAAAATTACAGGTATACTCATGTTTTAGTGGCATCTTACAGGAGAAATATTATCTGACATACATCAAAATGAAGTCAGTGTTTTATTTTAGAACTTTTCCATTAAAAAAAAAACTTTTAAAATCAAATATCCACATCTTTGAATAATTTCCTTGTCCCTTCCAATAATTTCAGCTCTTTTAGTGGTGTTTAATTTTGGTAGCAATTCCACTGATGCAGATCAGTAACTTAAGGTCTTAGTGTTGCCCAGGGCAACAGAGGTGAAGTGACTCTCCCATGGTCACAGAGCCAGGATGTGTAGCGGCAGGGCCCCAGGTGTTCCCTTACTTCTTTCCTAGCATTCAGCTCTTTACATCACTTTAACTTTCAGTTTAAGCATAACCTCTAATTTTAACATGTAGCAATTCCATTTCAACCCATTCTCTGTTATAATGTTGTACTTTCTGGGGAGAAAGAACTGAATCCTCCTCTTTTTAAAAAAATTTTCCTATTCTAAAATGTTTGTAAATGTTAAGGTTGGGGGGGGGGCAGGTAAGGCAAAGAACTTTAAAAGGTAGTTTGTCAGAGGTCTGTGACAGATTTTTAATTCTGCTAGAAACCCGCTACAATAAAGAAAACATTTCTAATATTAATTAAGCATTAACCAGAGTGGGAAGGTTGTTTAGAATTGGCATAACGTTAAAGAATAGGAAACATTCTCTTTGATTGTAAAAAGATAACCACATTGTTTTGCCCTAATCTGCAGACTTCCACAGTCTCTTGTCTATGTATGTATACACACAGTAGTAATCTGTGTTACATCTGAGGAACATGAAACAGAGAAAGCCACAGGAGGAATCCTTGTCCCCTAAAGTAAAGGTCAGAAAGAGATGATTATTTTAAGCAGGCTCCAAATTGGTTAGGTAAGCTAAAGAGGCAAATCAGTGTCTTGATTTCTCTCCAGTTAAGTCGGAAATAAACCAATTGCTACTAAATTGCTTTGAAGAAAGATCAGGGCAGTAGAATAGGCCACAGATACGCAGCACAAAGGCCTGGAGAATTTTGATACATCAAGCATGAGAAAGAGAAAGTTAAAGGTTTCTCAAAGTACAAAGAATTAGAATTGTAGCAATGATTGCTTAAGATGTAAAATATACAGATACTTCCCAGCTGTGTGACCCTGGGCAAGTCACTTGATCCCCATTGCCCACCCTTACCACTCTTCCACCTAGGAGCCAATACACAGAATTAAGGGTTAAAAAAAAAAAAGATGTAAAATATACTAGAAAAGGATATTTTATTTTTATCCTGACATTATTGTTCCTCAAATCTTACTCTTAATTTTTGTATCATGTTATTTGTAAGAAGGATATCGTTTGGCTAGCATCATTGGGGAATGAAGTGAATTTTCTATGTAATTGAAATGTACTCTTAAGCTCCCTATCTTTTTTTTTTAAATATTGACCATTTTTAATGGAAATTTTTGTTTTTTCACTCCAGACCTGTAACTTCGTTAGTATAGGGCACTGCTGATCAGAAAACTCACTCTTCTTGGGCAAATGGGCAATGGTCTGCAGCCTTTGGTCTCACTTACCTGAGATTCTAAGAAATTGCCAGTATATAACAAAGACAGGACTTGAACCCAAGACTTCTTGACTCCCAAAGCCATCTGCTTGTTCTCTATTTCACTCTGCTTTATGAAAATCTTTATATAAAATGTATATTACATATCACCCTACTTTTTCAAATACAGCATTCTAAGTATAGTCTTTTTTTTTATTCCCCAAAGATTATCATTAAGAACAGAGTTATTGGCAATCTGTGCTATATAAAGAAAAGTATATGGAAGTATATGGAAGAGGAATAGAAGGAAAGAGACAAAGGGAAGAATAAGTATTTATATAGTACTTACTCTGTGCCAGGCACTCTACAAAGGGCCTTAAAAAAAAAGAAATATAATCTCATTATAACAAATATACATTACATCACCATTTTAAGGTGGAGGAAACTGAGGCAAACAAAGGTTAAGAAACTGGTCCAGGGTCATACAACTAGGAAGTATATAAGGACAAATTTGAATTCAGGCCTTCAGCCACTGAGCCACCAGCTGCCTCCATTATACTCTACTATACAGTAATATCTTCTTGGTCTATATAGTTTCTACTTAAACTGCTTCAACCTTTCATGCTAAAGATCGAGATATAAAAAACACTCACTTTTCTGAAGTGCTTTAGAGTTTACAAAGTACTTTTGTCACAACAGCCCTGTGAGGGTAAACAGTGCTAATATTATTATTATACTTTTAAAGATGAAGAATGAGGGTGCAGAGCAGTGCCTTGTCTTGTCCTTAGTTACTCAGGCATTAACTGTCAAAGCTGAGTCTTGAAGCTAGAGCTCTTGATTCCCAAGGTTATTATTATTTCCAGTGCACCTGGTCACCTACAAGAGAGTGGTATGATACTATAGAACTAGAAGAAAAACAAAAAATGTTTCTCTGGTTCCTCATTCTCTGTTTTCTACTATTATTTACTGGGTGTGCTCTATGTGACCAGCTGTTACAATTCGATACCTTTTTGTTGGAGTAATGTTCCAAGGATGTTGTCACTTGCCTGATACCATATTCCCACTGGAAAGAGCCCTGGACTTTAAGCCAGAGGACCTGGGTTCAAATCTACTTTCCATTACTTACTATTTGAGTGCCTTGGGACAAATCTCAATTTCTCAGAATACTTGAGCTTGTGTCATTTACCACTTTTCAGACTTTCCCACTTACCTTCATTTTCATTGCTTGATTCTGAATGGTTTGGATTGCCAGACGTCTAATCACCAAAGAAATGGAGGGAGAGGGGGAGAATTGTTTCTGTTTTTTGGAGGGACTGGTCCTGTAGTTTCTTTAGCACAAGAAATTGTAAATGAATAAACTCCCTCTGATAATACAGCTGCCCTTCAACTTATAACCTTAAAGACTTCCCCAGACTGTGGGTCATTATTATATTTTTTCCCATTAAAATAACATAATGGAAATGTTCTGTTGACTTCCACTGTTGCACTGACACTAATGATTCAAATTATGGGAATAACGTCTAGGAGCAAATTATCAATTTCTCTAGATCTGACCTTCCCATTCAAACCTATAAAGTTAATAATAAACCCCACAGACTTCATTGGCATGAAACTTCTAGAAATAAACAAGATAACAGTCAGATCACAAATATTTAGATGAATCAGTTATCTCATCAATTTGGATATTCCATCCAACAGTGCATATTACACACCATCCTTGGCTGTCCCATCCTGTACAACTCTTGCCCATATAATCCTATAGTCAACCCAGACGGACCACCCACCCAACCCTTTTAGAGAACAAGTGCCCAAACTGCTAACTGCATGGAGAGGGAGAGGGAAGCAGCCCAACCCTGCATCCCTCTGGCTTCCTAGTGATGATCTCTGGTGAACTCTGTGCTGGGGTGATGGTGTGCCCCCTCTGGCATGTGTGCCATAGGTTCGCCACCATGGTCCTAGAGGCTTTCCTTCCTTTCTCAGATTTCAGTTGCATGCATTAACTGGGGAAGATGTGGAGAAGTGAGGACTAAACATTTCTATGCTGTTTTTTGGGTTTTTTTAAACCTTTACCTTCCACCTTAGAATCAACACTGTATTGATTCTAAGGCAGAAGAGTAGTAAGGCCCACGCAATGGTGTTTAAGTGACTGGTCCAAAGTCACACAACTAGAAAGTGACTAAGACTAGATATGAACCCAGGATCTCCCTTCTCTAGGCCTCTGAGCCACCTAATTGCCCCCTCTATTTTGTGTTTATATTGTATTCATGATTTAAATTTACTCTTAAAATTTATTCTTTTTACTTCATTTAATTTGAAGACTAAGTTCATTTAGCTTGCTTTCAAATTGGCATGACTTTTGTAAAAAAATGTTTTCTTAAAAGGTAAATTTACATTGAATAGTAATACAACTAGTGAAACTTGGTAATTTTTGGCACTTAAATTAATCTTAGTGCATAAACTATAGCAATTTTTAAGAAATTCTCTGTACGGTCTCCTCAGTATTCTTTCTCATTCACTTTTTTTCTTATGATTATAGATTTTAATTTTCTTACATTATTTTGTATAGGTATTAACAGATTTTCTTGTATGCCTCATACCTATTGGTCTTAATTGCATAACAGTGGTTCTGAACTTTTTTTTGTTCAAAGCATGGTATTCCCAAGGAATTTTTTTTGCCCTTCTTTGTGTCCTCAGTGATTAGCATACTGCTTAGCACACAGTAGATGTTTCACATTTATTGACTGATTAATTGGCCATAGGAATCACAATACAATATGGAGAGTTAAGAGAGTCATGTATATATGGAATAAGTTCTATATAATTCCAACACAAAAAAACCTTAAATGTACCCCATTTGACAACTCTCCATTGTAATATTCACTGTGTAATGAAATTTATTTAACCTTGTAGACTCTTTAAGTTGCCTCCAATTTTTGTCTTTATCAATAATGTTGCTATGAAAATTTTTTTACAGATAGTTCTTTTGTTTTTATTACACTTTGAGGGTATCTTCCTTACCATGGAACTATTCTAAGAGTGTAATTTTTTTAAGTTCCAAATTCTCTCTGTCCTTTAGCCCCCTCCTCCGCTCATTAAGAAGTCAAGAAATAAGATACCCTTTATACATGCAAAACATTTCTGCATTGTCCGTGTTCCCCCCCCCAAAAATTAATCTCATTACATACTATATATTGTCATATTTATGTACAAAAAGATTTTTAAATGTGCCAGCAGTACCTAAGTGTACCTGTTCTCCACAATTTGGCCAGCATTGCATTTTACTTTTAATCACATTTGCCCATCTAATGAATGATATGTTGCCTCAAAGTAGTTTAATTTGTATTTCTCTGATTATTAGTAAAGTTGAGCTTTTTTTAATGATTATCAACATGATGTTTCCTTTTTTAATTATTTTCATATGATCTAATCATTTGTTTGACTAGATATTGCCATTTTGACTTTTTAACCATTTCTTATCTTTTAGATATCAAGTTTTTAAAAGCTGTATTTGCCCCCAAAAAGGCATCTTTTCATATATAATCTGTTTGTATTATAATTCCAGAGGAGGCCATCCTTACTTGACTGGTTTAGCAGTGGCTGGTGGAGCATACTACCTAGGCCTAGAAGGAGCAATCATTGGCCCCATACTTCTCTGTATACTCGTTGTGGCCTCTAATATCTATAGTGCCATGTTACTAAGTCCCACAAACCCAACACCCACCCCAGGTCAGATGTTGTGGCTTCCACAGACACAACGGTAAGTTAAGGTGAAGTAATGTTTCTAAATTGATTGTGAATGTTGAACTGAAAATTGATGTTATTCCTCTTTTCCATGCAGTTTAGTCAGTCAAGCAGCAAATAGATATTTGAATGTCTACACTGTACCTAACATTGATCAGAGCTATAGAGAAGATGAGAAAAATATGTAGCCTAGCCTGCCTTTGAGGAATTTATAGTCTTGTTCATCTCAAGCGAGACAACAAATCTATTCTGAGGGTGTTCTAAAAATCCTCTTATATATGGTTCATTAATTGTTATATTGTATATAATAGAAGGCACTTTATGAGTTAGAGCTTTAGAGCTAGTTCTATATTAAATTCATAGTTTATAGGAAAAAGGAAAGGAGGATGAAATTTCTTTAAAAAGAATGAAGAGAAGGAAGCACTCAGATGCAGAAAGCTCTTTTTTTAAAATTCACACCTGCCTCTTGATAATGATAATAAAATGAAATATAGCTATTTCCAATTTAATAGACCCTTTTTTTCCCCTTGGCTAAAAAAAGAAAGATCCTGAAAACACAGTTAAAATACTGTTATCTAAGCTTTAGGTTGAAATTTAAATTATTTTGCAAAAGATTTTGAGCAGCTAACCAAATAGTTAAAAATTCATTAATCCTGCTAACTAGTTAGATCCTTGCCTCTCAGAAATTAGGTACTACTCCCACACATTCATTTTTGCATCTCTGATAAGTGCTTTTCATTTGCATAAAAATAAATGTTATTTGGGGGGAGGAAAAGCTGTTGCTAGGTTGCCCCTGAAATGAAATTGAGTCTAGGAGGTTTTTTAAAGTTGTTTTCACAGTTTGCTTCAATTTGATTCTGTATCAATAAAAAGAGTGAAAGGAGGTAAGGCCATATAGTACATTGGAAGGAGTATTGAAGGAAAGAAGAGCATTGAACTAATTTTAGTCATGGTTCTACCAAGAATAACATTATACAAAATGCCTCCTTTCTCTAGATCTGTTTCATCTTTACAGGTTGAACTAAATAATCCTCTTCCAGTTTTAATATTTTTTTATTCACCTATCTTCCATGCTTAGCATTTCCAAAAAGATGTCAAATGGCCTGGATAAAGTGTTGTACATCTTGTTCAAATTCTTCCTTCCTTTGCCCCAAGCAGAATATTTTATTCATCTCTTAGACAAATGGAATATCTATGAATTCCAAAATTGACACTTATGTTTGATTCATTAGTATTTTCAAAGGTGTCAAAAGTAAGAGTACTTTAGAAATATTCTCATCTAGAAGTGCCATTAATAAACAAGTGTTTATATACAAGTATGTGCTCATCTAAGCATACCCAAAGGTATGGGGTACCCAAAAAGCCTGATAGAGTTTGTAAAAAGATTTGCATTTAGTTTTGTAGAAATATAACTCTGTGTTTAAATGAGATAATTTTTTTCCCAAAACATGAACTATTTCCAAGTTTGTTTGTCTCCTCCCTTACGAATGTAAAAATATATATACAGGGTCCCAAAATTCACTCAGGGGTCATAAACACAAAATCAGCACAGTGGACCTTGGATTCTAGCATATTCTTCCTACCTGAAGATAGGCAAAGAGATGGAGCTATGCTGAGAAGGCCTATTAGGGCATTAGGTACAAGTAGGAGCAAGTATGCTTTCTCTAGCACCAAGAATGGCTGCCAAGGGCAAGGTCAACCTTCCTTAAAGCCATAGTTCCACCCCTCACTCACCCCATAGTGGCCATTTTAATGGTCTTTAGATGGGCTCATTACAGGTATAAAAGGACTATAAATTTTTCAATTGATTCAGATATGGAAAGGACATCCAATCCATCTCTTAATGTTTTTTTAAAAGTGAGGAAACCGGGTCTTTATGGTATATTTTGGTTATGTAAATATAAATGTAATATATAAATATAATGAGTTCCTTTCCTTGCTGTTGGATTTTCTTTTACATGTAAAGACATTTTCTTATGTTACTGCTTTCAGAGGAATTTCTGAAGATCCAAAATCATCAGAGTGATGTTGCACCAACTTCTTTAAGAAATTCTTCTTGCATTGAGTCCAAAACAGTTGTGGATTTCTGTCCTTCCAGCTGTAATGATCAAGAAAGTCCAGTGAAGTTGCATTTTGGAAGGAAAATGTGTCTGCTGACTTATATATGGAGCACTTTGATTTGCAAGAAAGAACAAATGCTGCTGGTGGATATGTATATTAACATGTAATCTTACAGAAGAGAAACTTGTCCGATGACTTATTTTTTAGAAAATGACCTTGAAAAGTTTTTAGTTATACACTGGAGTCATGCCTGTTACCTGCTGGGACAACCAACTTGGATGTTTTCCTCTGTGGCAATCTGTTTTGTTCAAATAGCATTAAGAAGGGCAAGATCATAACTGCTTTCTTCTGAAGCATATAGGTAAATGAAGGAAATGTGTGCTTACAGTAATTTTAAGAGCTCCTAAGTACCTGTTATTAAAAGTGTATATAATAGAATTAATTTGTTCTACTTTAAGAAATTTGTTTTAAAACATTTCTTTAATAATAACCACTTTTCATTGAAGAGTGCTTTCAACTTAGAAATTTACAGCATTTAGCTGTGTGAGGAAGAAAGATGATGAACTTTCCATCCTCTTTTCCCCTGCTTCCTTATATTTACCATTGTTAAAAAACAAACTGATATGAAAATAGCTAACTGAATTACATTTTTACCCTTAAATGTCCCAGAAAGACTTCCCTATGGATAAAAATGTAGCCACATTCCTAATATTGAAATGAAGTGCTTTTTTTTGGCTGCTTTTGCTAGCCCTACAATTATTTTTTAAAATAGGATGTAAAATGATACTTTTTTCTCCTTATGTTTTCAGTGGGACTATCAAGTGCAGTGATCTGATTTCTAAATCCAGTTTTCACATTTGAAATCCTGCTAATGTCATTTATTTATTTTTAATTATTATGCTTTAAGTTTATAGACACATTGAACTTTTTAAAGTATTGTTATTAGTTAGATCAGGACAAAGCATAACTGGTATTATTGTCCCCATTTTACAGATAAAAAATATGCAGTTTATGTATAGTTTTAGGGCTGGAAGTGACTTCAGTTATCTACCTCCTTGTTTTATAGATGAGGAAACTGAGGCCCAGAATATTAAATAATATGTTCAGCTTCTCCTATATAGTAAAGTCGTAGCTCTGGTATTGGAATCCAGGTCTAATGACTCAAAAAAATCCCATGTACTTCATGCTGTGCCACACTGCTTAATTAATATTTCAAAATATATATTTGAATCAATGTGTATACTTCCTGCAGATTTATAACACTTCCATACTTAGATAGTCTCATGAGTTATTATGGCCATAACATTTTCATTAGTTGGTAACCAACCTCCTGGTGATGGTGACTTTCTGAATTTAGTTGGGCTTGTGAGAAGTGGGGTCAACTCCTTACCCTCATGGAGCATAGGAAGAGGATTTCAGAAAAGGGACATATTTATAATGTTTGTTTACAAAGTCTATGGTTATTTTTTCTCACTTCATGATTTACTCAGTTGGTATGATGATTAAGCCAGATTTCAATAGATGGCCTCTTGGTAGTTTCTTCCACAAAACACTAGATTCTCTAAATTTAATTTTCCAGCTAGGAAATTAAGGGCAAAAATCACAAAAGGTTGAGTACATCAGTCCTGAGTAGGTGAGCAATCAATCAAGTAAATGACAGATAAAATAAAAACTGTTCAAATAAATATTCCATTTGCTACCTTGAAATTTGCAAGAAACTAGGATCTAGAAAATGTTTACATTAAGGACTTGTCTAAAGTGTAAATCCAACATCCTGATCTTCTGACTTCAGCCCCATGTTAATGGGTTCAAATTGTGCCTCTACTACAGCCTATGTGACCAGAGGCAAGAAACTGAGCCTTCATTTCTTCCTACAAAATGAAGTAATTAATTTGGTGATTTCCTAGCTTAGATTCAATTATTACTCTGCTTTTTAGTTGGTTATACTCCCACCTTAATATATGGTCCAAAATACATGTCTCCATTGTTCCTATATCAAGAAAAAGAGAACAGATTTAAAAATATTGTGAATTTCCTTATAATTTTTTTAAAATAAAAATGATGGCATGTTCAGTACTGATAAATAAGAGGACACCAAGAAGCAGTTAAGCATGCCTTTAGGCTACTGCAGAAGAGAAATTGTTTAATAAAATTTAGCCTGAAGTTATTGATGTGCTCTTTTTCTGAGGTCTATGAATTGGAACTCTTCAACTTTTTACTTGGTATATATGTGTGTGTGTGTATGTGCACACACATATATGCATATGATATAATATGACATTAGAGTACATTTTAAGAGATCTGCCCAAGGTCTTTTCAATGTCTATCCAATTTTCTTTCTTCATTTTCTGAGCCCCAGCTTATGTTCATAGCCTGGGCTGGAGGCTAAGGAAGATACAAAGATGAATAAAACATAGTGACTATCTTCAAGGAATTTTTTCATTTTAAACTGGCCTGTCTGAGGCAAAATTTTTAATTCTACATAAACAGGGTTCAGAAAAAATATTTTGTTAAATGACTGCAGTTGATTCTGTAATGGTAATTAACATACATGTACATCTATAGAAGTTCTAGAAGTCTACTCTTAAGACATTTAAATTCATCTTAATAACAAGTTGTAAAATGTATAAGAAGCATATATGGCAACAGCTGTCCTTGCAACATTAGTTATAATAATTGTACCTTTATTAAGCAACAGCTTGGTACAGTGAGAAATAAGCAGGCTTTGAATCAAAGCTGGGAAGACCTAGGTTCAAGTCCTGCCTTTGGCATTTTGCCCGTAAGGGCCCTGAACAAATCACTTAACTTCAGTATTCTTCACAACTTAATGAGACCATTAGTTGCAAAGAAGATGCCAATCTGAATTGGTAGAGTTAGTTTCTTTACCTAGGAGATCCTTTACCAGCGAGATCACCAGACCAGACCCTATCTTTTATTGAATCCCAACTACGTGCCTGCAGGACACTGTCCTAAGTATCCTAAGGGCTAGATTCAAAAATTAAAACACACACACACACACACACACACACACACACACACACACACACAGTTCCTGCCCATAAGGAACTTACAACCTGACATTAATGAAAGCCTATACACAAGGAAGTGATTAATGCAAGTTCTAACAAGATCAGAGACTTGGGAAGAAAATAATAGATAACCTTTGTGTTCACCCCAATATTAAGTCAATGTTACCCATCTTCTAGTATTTACAGTCACCATATTATATGTCTTGGAACTAATAATGTTCTGTTCTAATAATGTTACTATTTTCAAAAGACCTTCATTTGCTTTTATTAAAAATCTCTAAATCGTCTTACAGAAGAGTTGGATAGTTGTGAGGCATCACTAATTATAGCTGGAATTCCCTTCGCAGTTCCATCCTTTTTTTTTTTTTTTTTTTTTTTTTGGTACACTTGGGTAGAATCACAACCTGCCTCAGATCCCTCATCTACAGGTCAAGGATAGTCCTACTTTGTCTTACAGGATTTTCATGGAACTCAAATGAAAGACTATTTGCAAAAAGCACTTTATGAGTTGTAAAGCACTGTACAGATATAAGGTATTATTATTATTATTATTATTACTGCTACTATTTATTGCTGTAGTTTCACTCACATGGTCACTATTTCTTGACTGTCTAGAAGTACCAAAAATGTGTTACCAAGTTCTTGCTGTATCCACTAGATTACCTTTTAAAATAACTCCGCATTTATATCTAGTATTATACCAAGCTTCAGAATGATGCATCTATCAGAAGATAAGCACGTGTGCAATGCCACTCTCAATATTAGACTCTGAGGAAGATGATGGTTTTCTGGACAGGTGACCCTCTCCAGCACCCAGTTCTGTCCATACTCCAGGCCTGAGCCTCGAGTCTCTCTGTGGGCCTGCTCCCACTTAGTACGGCTGGGAGTTATGTCCCGAAGGAAGTCTCTTTGATGTGCCACAGCTAATGAGGAGTCACTCTTTCGTTTTTACTTTTAATTAATTTCCTTGTATATTTAGGCTTAATAATGTTCTATCTTTTGGAATTAATGATTTGAACATATGTATATAGTATCTAACTCCCAGTAGGTATTTCCTTTGTTTAGTTTAAGGAAGGTGATTACCTCCCTGAATCCTGCTATAGTCAGACTGTATTTGGAATATTGTTTTCCATTCTTGATACCAAATTTTAGCTGGAGAGTGCCTAGGAGAGAGCAGTCAAGATAGTAAGGGTGCTCAAAATCAAGCAACAAGAAATAACTAGGGATATTTGGACTAAAAAATTTTTTTGAAGAGTTACCATATAGAGGGGAAAATGAGATAGTCTTTTTGGCTTCAGAGACAAGAACTAATACCAAAAGGAGGAATCTCCAAGAAGGCAACTTCTTAACTAGCCCAAACATGAAAGATTCTGCTTGATTTAAAAGTGAGTTTCCTGTCACGATAGATTTCATGAGAAAGTTGGACAACATCCTCTTTGGAGATGTTCCAAACAAGATTCCATTTATAGAAGGGGTTGTTGTTCATTATGAACTCTAAGGCCCCTTCTAATTATTAAGATACCTAGTTCCTAGCACAAACTAAGCATTTAATAAATGCTTTCCTTTATTTACCCAAGTTATTTAAAATACTCAAAACTATTTTAAGCCAAAATACTTCATCTGCTTCCTAATGCCCTGTCTTTATCAGCCTTACATGACGTATCTCTAAAGAAATGTGAATTAGTGATTCCATTACTATGATATGAAATTTTCTCATAGGTTTCACTGCTGACAGTAGTTTAAATTCAGATTTTCACTGGTTGTTAGCTCCTTAAGCCGTTATGAAAGATAATTCCTTTTTTATTTGCAAGGTATTTTATTGAAATGTTGAATTTTTCAGTAATAATAGTCCTAGCATGTGAACTATACTTGATACTTACCATATTCCTTTTGTAGACATTAGTTATCTCATTTGTTCCTCCCAACAAACAAGGCAAGTAGCATTATCTCCATTTGATCTCTCCTTCCAGAGCTTGTGACTTGCCTAAGTGCCAGAGCTAGGACCAAAGCCTGCTTCTTCTGATTCTTTGTCCAGTGTTGTTCCCCATTCTACGTGCTGCTACTTTGTCTAACCAGTGCACTTATTAATCTATAGACAGCTGACACTCTACCTCTCTCTACCACCACCCCAATCCCTATGCTTTTTTCTTATTGTATTTTTTGAGAAACATTATTACTGATTGGTGAAATTTGTTGTCTAACACACCAAATTAATGGAATTTTTCTCACCATAAATTACTAAAGCTGAAGACTGCTTCTGAAAGTTGATCTCCACTTTTAAAATTTGCATTTTATACTTTTGAAAATGCAACTAAAATATATAGGACTTCAATGTGAATTCTTAATGGTGATTTTAAAATAAAAATATATTCATAACTCCAGAGGGCATCTAACTGTATTCAGTCCACTCAGGAATGCCATACTAGTAATTTTGTCTCTCCAGTCTTTATCTGGGTAGTTTCCCAAGTTAAGGAGATGACACATTTTTATTTTAGATGGTATTGGTAAGAAAACATACAAAGTTTTATTTACTGCTGCCTTGTGAGAAAAAAAGTTGATAGATTTTTGGTCGTATGCCAGTGAGGGTTTCTCTACCAAACTAGAATAAATTAAAAGGGCAAAAGAAAATTTACAAACATTTTTTAACTTAGAATTTTATTTTTAAAATTTGGATAGCTCAGAGTACAGCTAAAGAAAGCTCCCTTAAGATGCCAGAAAACCTGAATCAAATTTAGATACAAGTTTCTGCATTCGAAAAAAACTATTTAAAATAGGGACTCAAACTGGGGGTCCGTGACTCTCCATGGATAGATTTCAGTGAGTCCATGAACTTGAATGAGAAAAAAAATACCTCTCCATTTTCATTAACCTCTAAGTGAAATGTAGGGTATCTTTTAATGATGATTTTTAAAAATTATTCTAAGAAGGGGTCCATAGGCTTCATCAGACTGACAAAAGCAGTATATGATCCCCCCCAACGTGTCTAGGAGTTCCTGGTTTAGAAACATAACATTATAGATCTTCCCAAATACAGAAGAATTGTATGTGTCTTGAAGGAACAAATTCTATTAGGCTACTAATAAAATAGTATTTTAGAGTTAGAAGAAATATCTTAAATTATGGATGTCTTAAAGATTCTCTTAGAGCAACCTCTATAGCAGATGAGAAAACAAGAGGACCACCCATTTGAATACTGGTGATGACAAAAGAATGTGAAAAGAGAATATTAGTAAGTGGTGACAGTGAATGTTTCTTGTGCAGTAATGTGATAGAACTAAACACAATCCTTTACCACCAACCACAATTGAGAGAATTTCTCACCTCTTAACTGCCCAAAAGAAAGCTATGCCTAGGTCACTTGTGTATTGGTGCTACCTATTTCATTTCAGTTTCCAATTGTCCTTTTTTCAATTGGTTCCTTGACATTTTTTTAAGAGAAATTTTTCATTTCCTAAAATGTTTAACAGTTTTGAGAAATTCAGCCTTTTTTAACAAGAGAGATTTGTCACCACTACTTGGGAGTAATTCATTTCTATAACTCTGAGTCTCATAATAAGCCCATGAGTTAGAAGTATGATTATTCTCATGTTAGAGATAAAGAGTGATTATCCAAGGTCAGTCAGTCAATGAATTGAACTAGAACTAGAATGTGTCTGACTTAATATTTAGTACTCCTTATACTATATCATGAATGCCTCTCCAGCATACTGTATTCTTTTGTTCAACTCAAAAATGGAGCCCCACAAATGGCATGAAATTTAATCTCAAGTGAATTTAGTTTGTCAGAGTTCCCTGTTTTCTGGTGACCAAGTATGTATGTGAGTCGCTCTGTCTTGAACCAATTTGAAGAAATGCCTTTGTCCATTCCAACAACGCCCACGTATTTCATATATTATTTGATTTTGAAACCAGGATGTGTAGCAGTAACTGCATATGTAACAACTTGAAAATATCAACCCTGAGTCAACATATTTCAAACAAAGAAGACATGGTCTGAAACTAGAAACAAAAACAGAATGAAGGTAGCAAAAGCACTCTTCTTTCTTGCACAAATGATATTTCTTAGCTTTCAACTGCTTTTGACAAGGTGCCAATGTCACTTCTTTGTAAATGAAACTATATTTTGAAATAAAATTATCAGTGTTGAATGTTTAAAATATGATTGCTGATTGAAATCTCATCTGTATCAAGTGACAAAAAAAAAAGTTGATTCCAATATAATGGTTAATGAAGAAAAACAAAACAAATGTATCTGTCCTTTTTAGCCCCATATCTGCTTCTCTCCTTGTTTATCCCTTACTCTTCCAACACTCTTGCTATATTTAGTAATCAGAAATGGCTTTTTTTAATATAAGCAGAATCTTTAAAGAAGGAGGTTATGAGGATTAGGGGAGCCATGTAGCAAGGGCTCTGGTGGAGACCATGTAGAGAGCCTTGTGGTGATGAAGATGGGTATGAGGTATTTGAAGGAGGAAATCGATGAGGAGTTGCATGAAAGCTTCCATTTAAACATCTCAAGTGACTACATGTGCACAGCACCACACTATAACTGGGTACCTGGGGAGAGGACATGTTACCCACTCTCAAGAAGCATGGCCTGTTACAGGAAGACAAGATAAATGTCTTTCTTTAAATTTTTAAATATCTTTCCATGGTTACATGATTCATTTTCTCTCCCACCCCCCTCCTAGAGCTGACAAGCAATTCCACTGGGTTATATGTGTGTTATCACTTGATACCTACTTCCATATTATTTATTTTTGTAGTAGAGTATTCTTTTAAAACCAAAACCCCAAATCTATACCATATAAATAAGTGGTAAATCATTTGTTTTTCTTCTGTGTTTCTACTCCCACAGCTCTTTCACTCTTTCTCATAAGGCCCTCAGGGTTGTCCTGAATCATTGCATTGCTATTAGAAGAAAAGTCGATTACATTTGATCATCCCACAATGTTTCAGTAACCGTGTACAATGTTTTCCTGGTTCTGCTCATTTCACTCCACATCAGTTCATGGAGGTCTTTCCAGTCCACATAGAAATCAAGCAGTTCATCATTCCTTATAGCACAATAGTATTCCATCACCATTATATACCACAATTTGTTCAGCCATTCCCCAATCAAATGACACACCCTCCTTTTCCAATTTTTTGCAACACAAATGGTGTGGCTAAGAATATTTGTGTACAACCCTTTTTTATTATCTCTTTGGAGTACAAACCCAGTAGTGGTATTGCTGGATCAAAGGGCATATATTCTTTTAAAGCCTTTTGGGCATAATTCCAAATTGTCATCCAGAATGGTTGGATCATTTCACAACTCCACCAGCAATGCATTAATGTCCCAATTTTGCCACATCTCCTCCAACACTTATTATTTTCCTTTAGTGTCATATTGGCCAATCTTCTAGGTATGAGTTGGAACCTCAGAATTGATTTGCATTTCTCTAATCAGGAGGTATTTAGAACACTTTTTCATGTGATTATTGATAATTTTGATTTCACCTGAAAACTGTGTTCCTTGACCATTTGTCAACTGAGGAATGGCTTGATTTCTTGTACATTTGACTTAGTTCCTTATAAATTTGAGAAATTAGACCTTTGTCAGAGATTTTTGGTTATAATTTTTTCCCAGTTGCTTCCCTTCTAATTTTGGTTGCAATGTTTTTGTTTGTACAAAAACTTTTTAATTTAATATAAATGAAATTATTCATTTTATATCTTGCAATGTTTTTTATCTCTTGCTTAGTCTTAAATTACTTCCTTTCCCATAGATCTGACAGGTATACTATTCCATGTTGACCTAATTTATTTATAATTTCACTCTATATTTAAATCATTTACCCATTATGAATTTATCTTGGCAAAGGGTGTGAGATGTTGATCTAAACCTAATTTTTCCCATACTATTTTCTAGTTTTCCTAGAGTGGGTTCTTGTCCCAAAAGCTGGGATCTTTGAGTTTATCAAACACTAGTTTGCTGAGGTCATTTACCCCAAGACTATTCCATTGGTCCACCCTAATATCTCTTAGCCAATACTATATTGTTTTAATGATCACTGCTATATAGTACAGTTTAAGATCTGATACTGCTAGATCACCATCCTTCACGTTTTTTTCCATTAGTTCCCTTGATATTCTTGATCTTTTGTTCTTCCAGATGAACTTTGTTATAATTTTTTCTAATTCTACAAAAAAGATTTTTGGTAGTTTGAGAGGTATAGCACTAAATAAAAGTAAATTAATTTAGGTAGGATAAGATAAGATAAATTTCAAGTCAAGTCCTTATTCCACCAATGTCTGTCCCCTATACCAATGAGGATTATAGTATCTCCTCTACAAATTAGTGATGGCCAAACTATTACCCTACCACCAACCTAGTGATGAAGTGTATCAAGGGCTCCCTTAAAATCTCAAACTGGCTCCCTAGCTTCTTCAGCAGGTTCATAGAGGAACTAAAAAATGGTTAAGATTTCAATGGGTATTGGGGGAGAAGGCATTTCAGGGCAAAAATCTGATGAGTGCATTCTCAACATGATAACTAGTTCATGATAACACTGAGACACACACCTATTGATCAGGGTACATGTGTGTATTATGTTCAGTACAGGAGATGAAAGAAGAAAATGTACTACATGATCCAGAATACTGAATTTAAAGTGTAGGCAATCATGGCAGTACTAAGTCTCAAACTATATTAGAAAGCAGTGATGATTAAAACAATTGATAATGACTAACAAAAAAGTAGCATGATATCTACAGACTTCAAGTAGTGGGGAAAGACCTCTTATTGACAAAAAGTGCTGGGAACACTGGTAAATAGTCAGCCAGAATTAGGTTTAGACAAAGATCTCATCTATACCATGATAATTTCTATATGGATACAGAACCTAGTTATAAAAGGTTATATCATAAACAAATTAGAAGGGTAAGGGGGAAAAACTACCTTTGGCTATTATGGATAGGGGAATTTTTTGACCAGAAAAGACAGGGAGCATCACAGAAGATAGAATGGACAGTTTTGATTACATAAATCTGAAACATTTTCAGTGTATTTGAACTTAGAAAGGAAATAATAGGGAAAATCTTTGTGCCAGGTTTCTCTGATAAAGGGCTCATTATCTAAGATCTATAAGGAAATGGTTTAAATATATAGGAATGGCAGCCATTCTCCAACAGCTAAAAAACTTGTCAAAGCATATGAACAAGCATTTATCAAAAAGAAGAAGTCTAAACTATCAACAATATGAAAAATCTTCCAAAATACTGAACTAAAGAAATGCACATTAAAACAACTCTAAGATTCTAATATGTTTGTAAAATTGTCAGATGATAAAAATGGAAAGAATTTAGAAATGGGTATACTGTTAGAGCTGCAAATTGGAGCCCAGCTTTTCTAGAAAGTAATTTAAAACTTTATCCCCAGTCACTAAATTGTGGATAATCTATGACTACTACTAGGCCTTTATCCCAAAGAGATCAAATAAAGAGAAAATATTTACAAAAAATATTTATAGTAGCTTTTTGCTATAGATGAAAAACTGGAAGCAGAGGATACCCATCAAATGGACAGCTGAACATATTGTGGCATATGAATATAATGGAATATAATACTATAAAAAAGAAACCATGAAAGGGTTTATCTCCAAGAAACCTGGAAAGACATGAACTGATACAGAGTGAAGTGAGCAAAACCAGAAAAATAATTTATATATTAACAAAACTCTCAAGAAAATCAACTTACAAAGAAAGACTTAACTCTGATCAAAGCAGTGGTCCACCATATAACTCAGTCTGCCATATAACTCCAAAGTGATGCTGAAACCAAAGTATAAAATTAAACATATTTAGGGGGAAGAAGCAAAAAAAAAAGTTTTTTAAATACATAAAAAATTTAAACTATGAGCTGAGTACAGAGAATGTGGACAAGAAACAAAGATGCACTGTAGATGTTTAGTGTGTCAAATATGAGTGCTGGATTTGGAGTTAGGAGGACATGAGATCAAAGCTTGCCTCTGAAACTAGCAGGGTAATCATAGGCTTAATCATTTTAAGCCTCGCTTGTCTCTAAACCAGGACTGGTGATAATAATTGTGGTGCTTACCTCAGAAGGTTATTTTAAGGCACAGAGGAAATAATATCTGTAAAATGCTAGATGAATGACTTATGGCCTTGTAATTTAGAAATGGTTGAAAGCCTGTAAATTTAGAACCTCGAGGAAGAATTGAGGTTTGAACAAGATTTGTTCTGGCCACAATGATTAACAGTTTTCAGAAATTATTAATATGATATATTTGTGTATGTTTATACCAGCATAAATATATTTATTTACTAACCAGGACTGACCCTGCTATTAAATCCTTTATGTCTACATTTGTGAAACAGATATCCCCCAAAATTGTCTTAAACTGACAGTTCCCACATTATTTCCACAGCTTTAACAAGACAAGTAACATTCCAGTGTTTGTCGAATTGGGACCACTTTTCCCCAAAAACACAAAACAGATCCCTTAGGGACCTTCAAAGAACTGACAAGTAAAGGGACACAGAACACCCCAGGAACACATGACTGTGTTAACTTGCTATACCACACTTAAACACTATCGAAAAGCAATGTTTGCTTTAGGTATGTGCATTTATATGAAGCTACATTAATTAATAAGTAAGGTCTTTTTCTTTTGTCAAGCTCTTTGTGCATTTAAAGATTATTCTCCCTTCCCTAAGAAATTTTAGTTCGCATTTCAATGTAGAAAAGGACTGTGGGGGCAAAAATGGGACCATAATCACCTCTACAAAATCTTTGATTACTCACTTGAGAAAATGATCCAAGTCTATTCTCCTAGCAATTGCCAGATAATTGTCTCATGAACCTTAAGTGTTCATTGTCCCTTGCTTTTTTATTTTCATCCCTAAAACCATCAAGGAATGACTCCCTCTTTTCATAATGACCTCACCAATATCGTAACACCTGGAAGTATAAATAAGGCCCACATATCTCCCTTGTTAGTCAACCTTAAGTCAATCAGGAAGCTGTCCAGTTTCCTCCTCTTACCCCTCTCAAACAATTAATGAATTCATCAAATATCCCAATGTAGCTCTGAAAGAAGTGGCAGTGGATAACACCTCAATCCCCACTAATTTAAACATGGATTTGAAGAACTATAGCATTCCATTCCCATCTCCATCTCTCCTCAGATCTCGATTTGCTATACATCAAATACTTTAATAAATCTTTTTTTTGACACATAAGTCTTACTTGTGGGTTTTTTATCTTCCCCCGGTGACAACATAAATGACTCTTTTAGAGAAGCATTTGCTGCAAATAGAGAAATAGAAGTGGATAAAAGAAACTGATTAAGCATCGTCTTCATTTCTAAACTCACATTCAAGAAGACTTCATTCCAACTGCTGCAGCAAACAGCCCTAATTTACCTCGTTATCTCTCTCACACAAATCCCTTTCTGTCTAGTGCAGCCTTCTTCACCACCTAGCTGAACAATTGTAGTAGCCTCATCACAGGTCTTCTCTTCATGATCTCCCTTCTCCAAACCATCTCTCATATTGCTGAATTGATATTCTTCATACATAAACCTGGGCAAGTCTCTGTTCCAAAATTTTTAGTGGCTCCTTGCTTTCTACCAATTAAAGTTCATACTCTGCCGCCAGGAATAATTGTGCTGTCACATTAAGTCCTGTATCTATCTGTCCCAAAGCTTGAGAGTTGGAAGGGACCGAAGTAGCCGCGTAATTCAACCCACAGAAACCACACCTTGCTGCTAGCTGACTTTCTTTTGACCCTGACTGACCACGTCCACAGGACCTCCTTTCCCTATAACTCATCATCACTGTTGAATGAGCTAACTAAAATAGCACTGCTTTCATATGTAATGATAGTGGCTTTATTATTTGATGAAAATAGCTACATCTTGAAATATGGAAATCATGACCCTTTTAGAATTCGAAAACTTTACTTTCAGTCATATTTCACTGCTACAACAATAACTTGTTGTGCCACTTTTTGCTGTTTTATACTTTCTTTTCTATTTTAAATGCTTGTCATTTTAAAGTCTTGGCCATGGTAAAAGGATCCTTTAATAAGTAAAATGGGACTGGCTTCCCACATGCCTATTTCAATGCAGTTAGAAGCACTTCTGTGGGGTATTTCTTCCGACATACAATTAACAATTGTTCTGAAGAGGAGAAAAAAAATGTTCTGCTATTTCTAACTGTTTCGAGCTCTTGAATTCTTTTACATTTATAAACCATGTAAAATGAGAAAGTTGAACTAAATCTTTAAGTTTCCTTCTAGCTCTAATTCCTGACCTCTGTAAGACTTGCTGTCTTGCATGGTATTTATGCACTAAGAACATACCAAAATAAGTTGTTGGGGTGGGGGGGAGCTCATCTTCTCTAACACTGTTTAAATGGCATAAGCCAGTGGGGAAGAACTTTCAGACAATTGAATTGCAGTTTATGTATAACAGACCCAAAACAAGTAAATGTGTGTGTGTGTATCTGTATATGTACCCACACTTCGCTCTACCACCACACCACCTGGCTAAGGATGGGTAGTCTAAATAAAAGACTTTAGGAAGACATAGTTGCTTATTCAAACATTTGAAAGATTGTTCTTTGGAAAAGGAATTCAATTCATTCTTCTTGACTCCAGAAAGAAAAACTAGGAAGAGTGGGCAGAAATTACAGGTTGGTACTCCTCTCTGACTCAAGAGGGAAAAAACATTCTAACCATTTTAGTAGTCCAAGAATAATAGGGTCTTCTTCATGGCATATTTCCTTTCTGATGACTGGAATCTTCACATGGAATCTGGTATGTTGTCAGCAAGGATGTCATTGGCAGGATTCCTAGTTTGAGTTCCTGCCAGCCAGACCACACTTCTCAAAAACAAAAAACAAACAAACAAACAAAAAACTATGTCCTTGTTTGGAAGTTGGCCTGTTCTACATAGTCCTATTTCACTTTTTCTATTTGTTGGATCAGTGATCAATGAATGCCAGCAGCAGTAACTAATGAAGGACTGGATGGGAGAAAATGTAGGAGATCCCCGATTCCTAGTTAGGTGAGTGGAGAGAAATGAACTAAAAGAGAACAATGATGGAAACGTTTACCAGTGTCAGAGGAAAGACCTTCTCCTGGGGAAAAGGGCTGTGGGCCAAGCCATGTTTGAGAGAGGATAACTGAAAGGACATTTAAGGTCGCTGGAAATGCCTCATCCAATGGATAAGCCAAAAGGTGAAACAGGACAAAAAGCATCGGTCTAAAGGCAGGAGAGTTAATATGGAATCAGTAGGTGTTGGTGAAATAATGCTTTGTCTGATGCAATTTCCTTCCCTGAGGCAGTGTTCTTTTAACAGGTCTGCGGCTGGAAGCCAGCATACTTGCCACACCTTTTCCTTGTTCTGCCACATGAGTAATGCTGTGGGATCAGACATGATATGTTGGAGGATGAACACTAGTTCACAAAGAGAGAGTGAGGGAGCGATGAAGGGGAGGAGGGACATGAGGAATACTGGGCAGATTTCTGAGCCACCAGTCATCCTGCCCACACCTCCAGGAAGCCTGAGCATCTGCTTTACTCTCTCCATCTGTCCACTTACTTGTGGTTGCTAGATTTTGGAGGTCTGTATCTAGATATAGATAGGGAGGTATTCTAGAACATGTGGGCTTTGTTTGGAAAGGATGTGTTAAAAGAACCCATGCAAGTAAAAGGAATATGCAGCAGTACCTATGCTGAGTCCTTTGGAGTTTGTGGGTTGTGATAAAATGGTGCCATTTGGGGGAAGAGATCAGCCTCATTCAGGCCCATGAGGTCTCCCTCCTTAGGAGGTCCACAATGGAAATCAGTGAAATAATTATCTCTGATGGATTGTTAATGGTTGCAGTAAGGCCTGGGAATATTCATTCAAGACCTCTATTAGGATGTAGGTCTTGTATTATGTCATACAACTTTCAATTTCCCATCAGTTTGTGGTCCTGCTGGGAGCCCAGTGTCTGAGCTCCAGGAATCTGTGGGGCACAACAGGGTCTGAATGGCTGAAGAAGCATGTATTAAGTGTTTACAATGTGCAAAGCACTGTGCTAAATAAATGTTGGGCATACTACTAGAGAACCAAGACTCCCTACTCTTAACAGGGAAAAATAACATATAGAGGTGATTTCAGCTACAAGTCAGATGGAAAAGTGTCCTTTGCATGCTGCAGCAAAGCAAATCATGATGTGTCTTCTTTAGTGTCATGTCCATTAATAAAAACCATATTGGTTTCTGATAATAAAGCATTTCCTAGTACCATAGACTTTGGTGTTGAGTTCTGGGTGTCTGAGTTGTGACTGCTGAGGAGGCAAGGAGAGCAGAACATGGAGAGGCACCCCATGTCATGTGTCCATCTCCAACATCTGTGGAAGCTAGGCTGGAAGTTAGCCTGGAGCTTGGTCTGGGGGATGCTGCTTTTCTCAAGTCCCTTGGGCTTTGGGTCCTGAGCAGTCTCAGCAGGAGTCTGATCTACCCAGCACAGGCTGCCTCCTGTCTTTTTTTCAAGATGCTTTGCTGCTTCAGCTAGGCGAGTTTGCTTGCCCCGTTGGTGAGAATGGGTCAGCAGTTGTCAGTCATGGTGGTGGTAACAGGTTTAGCTCCTCTGAACAGTGGTCACAGGGCCAAATTAGAGCTGGTAGTCTAGAGGATGCTACTATACTCACATTTCTTGAGTTTATATGTGATAGGTGGTCATTGATTGGCAGTTGATAGTGTGTTCGATAGAACATTAAACTTAGAATCAAGAAGTCCAGGGTTCAGATTCAGCCTAAGGCACTTACTATGTGACCCTAGAAAGTCACTTAACCACTCTAAGTCTCAATTTCTTCATTTATATAAGGAGATTAGATTAGATGGCCTCCAAGATCCTTTCCAGATCTAAATGTATACTCCTATGATTCAGATCCTGCTAAAGGACCTATAATTAGAATAGCCCTGGATAAAAAGAAATGCTGGTAAACTTAGCTGTTCATGATGGGGTTCCTTTTTGTAGATACTATAGATCTATAGGAGAGTTTATTGGAGCTGGATGATACCAGTTCTCTGTGGGGGTAGAAGGAAATTGGAGTCACCAATGGCATGGGTACAGGATATTTACTGAGCACAAGCACTGGATCACAAGTTTTAGAATGCATCCATATCAACATTCTATGATCCAAGGAAATATGTTACTATAAAATGGGCAAAGGATAGTGTCAATCACATAAATTGCATATTAATAATAGCAATAAAGCCAATACTATGTAGGCAGGGAAACAGTGCAGAAATGCAATTTACCTGGTGATCTTACACCTATCAAGGCATAATTAATCACAGGTTACTTAAGAAGACCTGAAAGAGAAACAAGCTGCTGTTGTTATCTGATTATTTTTTGCCATTGTGCTAAATGAAGAATAGATTAGAAGAATGGTCATGGCATTTCTAGTCTCAAGGGTTTCTTTGCTTCTGTGTCAGTTCTGTGGCCCTTTTATATCTATCTCTCTGCTATAACCATTCAGAAAGATGTGTGTGTGTGTTTCCCTGTGGGGTATCTCCTTTGCCCAGGGCCCTAGAAACAGCTTAAAAATTTGGATAAATCAGACATGAAGAGAGAAGTGACCAGTGTGTAATGTGGTAGGAAAAAATTGTATTTGGATTTGGAGTCAGAGAACCTAGGCTCAAAACTGAGTTCTGTTACTTAACGCTTTAAGATGGTAGACAAGTCACTTAACCTGCCTTGGGTTTGAATTTACTCATCTAAAAGAGGACAGAGTAGAACAAAATAATTCTTGTGGCTATTTCCAACTCTAACAATCTGTGCATCTATAGACTAGATTCATAAGGCCAGGAATTAACAAACTGGGAGGAAAAATAAACTTGCTTAAGAGAAAAGAGCATGATCTCAGCAAAATGACTAAATTTTAAAAAGTTAGCCAATTCGCGTCAGAAATCCATGAAGGTAATAAACACATAGGATAATGTGATGACAATAATAATATACAATAGTGTTTTAAGGTTAAAAAGCACTTTCCTCACAAGTCTGTTAGGAAATACAAGTATTATCATCCACATTTTACAAACAAGAAAACTGAGTCACAGAGAAATTTTATGACTTGTCCTAGATCATACAGCTGACAGAGCCAGGTCCTGAGTCTATGAACAGACCCAAAGCCAGAGGGGAGTAGGGGCACAGACAATAAATATCTGGTAATTTGTCTCACACAATTTCTCAACCTAATGACAATGTTTTAAGTTGCCGATGTAACATAGCTATGAGTTTGGATGATGTACAGATCCTAGGGCCCCTGTACTGGGACAGGATTATCCTATCCTATGAATGGTAAGGATGATAAGGTGAAAGCCACCTTGAATTAGGTAACATTAAACTGGGAGCTAGGGTCTACCAAATATACATATTTTGCTTAAACAAGTTCAAGATTATTTCAATCATCTGGGATAATACATATAAAATACATGTAGAAATTTGATAAAGTTGTGAAAGAACTTGCTGAACTTAATGTATGTTGTTGGCAGGCCCTATTTGATTTCCACAGAAATATTTTGATGTCCCACTTCCACATTTTAGGCAAGATAATATACAGTAAGAGTTCTTCCATCCCACAAATATACATTTCTTAAACTTCTTTGTGTAATAGATATTCCTAATTGTATAAAGGTAGGAAAAAGTATGACTCAAATAAAAGATATTAAAGAAGCCAAGACTTATAGATTCATATTAATATCATGCTTCTCTATATTATGACTTTTTAAAAAGGAAGTGGTAGGCAATGAAGATGGTGTCAAATAACATAATAAAACAGATTACATATATTATTAGGCTATTGAGTCATTTTTCAGTCATATTTGACTTAATCTTCATGATTCCATTTGAGATTTTTTTAAACCCTTACCTTCCACCTTAGAATCAATACTATGTATTGGTTCCAAGGCAGAAGAGTGGTAAAGGCTAGGCAATATGGGGTTAAGTCACTTGCCCAGGGTCACACAACTAGGAAGTGTCTAAGGCCAGATTTGAACCCAGAACCTCCCTTCTCTAGGCTTGGCCCTCAATCCACTGAGCTACCAATTGCCCCCATTTGAGATTTTTTGTCAAAGATATTGGAGTAGTTTGCCATTTCCTTCTCCTGCTCATTTTACAGATGAGAAAACTGAGGCAAGCAGGGTTTCGTGAATTGCCCAGGGTCACACAGCTGGTAAGTGTCTGAGGCCAGATTTGAACATGGGAAGATGAGTCTTCCTGACTCTACATCCAGCATTCTTTGCACTACACTATCCACCTATCCCCATAATAAACACACACAAAAAAACTGCTAATGGGCAACCCAACTTTAGACCCAATACCACTGGTTGCCATGAAAAAAAGCCTCAGATCTTCTCCTTACCCAACTCAACAACCATCAACCTGTTTCCACCAAATGTTGGATACTCACCATTAGCTGAATACTGATCACCCCACCCCTAAACACCTCTGCCAGAGATATTCCAGAGTTCTAGTTTCCCATCCCACTAGGTCCACTATCCTCTTAGTCAAGGATCATATACTCTGAAAATGCTTTCCAAAGTCCTTAGCATCTGGAAATCTACCCTCATACTTTGCCTGAAAAACTCAAGTACCACCTGACCCTTCCAACTGCCATGAAACTGAAACTTCCTATAACTGTTGTCTTGTTCTAGGAAGTGAGTCCTGTAAGAATAAGGACTATCTCAATTTTTATTTGTATCCCCAGAACTTAGCACATTTTTTGGCACACAGGAACAGCTTAATATAAGCTTTTCGATTCTATTCTATGTAGGCATCATCTCCAAGTCAGTTGTCAGACAATTGTCAGACATTGTCAAATAATCATCTTGTCAGATCAGAATTTGTAAATGAAGAAGAAAACACAATTTAACCCATGCTACTATCACAACTCACTCTTACACTGATAAGTCTCCAGAACATTGCTTTTAGGTCTCCTCATGGCTCTAGAGCAGTGATTCCCAAAGTGGGCGCCAATGCCCCCTGGTGGGTGCCGCAGTGATCCAGGGAGGCGTTGATGGCCACAGGTGCATTTGGGGGTGGTGATAATATTTGACAGGGGGTGCTAAGTAATATTTTTTTCTGGAAAGGGGGCAGAGGGCCAAAAAAGTTTGGGAACCACTGCTCTACAGCATCCTTGAGGGCCTGAGGTATCTTCACTGGTGTGCTCTTCCTCTCTCATGATTATCAGGTAATTTAGGTACTCAGTCAGGCATAATTAGTTTCCAGAAAAGGGATATTTGTTAAGCTAATGTAATTGGTACAAACATTGCCCCTAAAAGTCTGTGACACTCTTGAAAGCATATACAAAGCTTAGAAGAAAATAGGTCCAAATTTAGAGAGTACATGTTCGAAAAGTATTAGAGCTTTGGGAAATTCCTTTCTGAATCTTTTAGAGACTAGATCAGTGGGGTCAAACTCAGCCAGAAATGGGGGCCACTAAACCATACATAAGGATCCCTATGAGTCACATATTAACTCAGAAAAGCACAGATGAACATTATCTATGTTTTGTCGTATTTTTTTATTTTGTTAACTATTTCCCAATTACATTTCGATCTGGTTTGAGCTATATTCAGGAGTGTTCTAGGCCACATGTTCAACATCTCTACTAAATGGTCCTCTTCTGTATTTTGTAATGTTTCTCCTGGGTTCTTTGTAAAGCTGTTAACCTATTTTCTTCATCTACTCCAGTCTGTCCTTCACTCCCAATGCTGATGTCATTAGCAATTCCAGAGATATTTCTATAATGCTAAGGAAAAAGGTCAAATCCTTTGGATTTCCCTTTGCCAAGGAAGGAGAAAGAGGCTGAGACTGAAGCTGAGCCTAAGGCTTTGTTCTTCCCTTCCAATCAAATTCCTTCTCAGGAATATCTGGAAGCTCTCTCCTCTCACTTCCAGGAACTCAATTCTCCTGTTCCAACTAGCTCAGTGATTTCATACAAGCCCTAAAGGACATGACAAAGTCCTTTTACCAATCTAAACACATTTCCTATTGCAACCTAGAGTCAGCCAGGTGTTGTTCATACTTAGTAAACAAAACATATGTGTCCTCCCCACCCACCCACCTCATAAATATATCTTAATATGGCTTAATACTAGTTGGAGTGAGTGGATTTAATTAATACATTTAACTGACCCCTCCCTTACATTAATAACAAGAAAAAATATAGAGTATCTTTTTAATGATTTAATCCAGAATTATTTTTTCAATTAATTAAAAAATAAAAATTAGAAATGGACAACAGAAATGACATTAACACTAGGATAACATTAACACGAAGATAATTTCCTAATATTATATAAGTTAATTGCCACATTAATGGAACCAAAAAAATACAGAAAACAAATTATTTCAGCAAACATCTAACTTAATTTGCCAGAGAGAGATGGCTGCTAAAGACAATACTGAACTAGAATATAAACTCATTTGTAAAATTTGAAGGATTGTGGACAGTTATGAGAAGTATAGTCTTTTAAAGTAGAGAGGTGCAGTGGAATGTAAAACTAGTTTTAAAAAAATCTTGGTGAGATATTCATCTAAGCAAAGTCAAACCAAGCACCAAAGGATGAAAATTGAAGGACTATAAAGTAAAAAAACAAAAAACAACAATGGATAATACTTGTAAAACTTATTTTAATAATAGCTAACATCTGTAGTACCTTAATACTTGCAAACCACTTTACAAATATTAACCCATTTTATCCTCACTACAACCTAGGAGGCAAGAGCTATTATTATCCACATTTTAAAGATGAAGAAACTGAGGTGGATTTTAAGTGTCTTGACCAGTAACACACAGCTAGTGAGTATTTGAGGCCTCGGTTTCCTTAACTATAAAATAGGAATAATAGAAATACTTACATCACAGGGCTGTTGTGAGGATCAAATAAGATCTCTTTTTAAAATGCTTAGCACAGTGCCTGGCAGTTAGTAAACACTATATAAATGTTTGTTCCCTTTCTTGTTCCCTTCTCTACTTGAGAATACAGTATATCAAAGCAGAATAGGGTATATCCTATAGTGATAACAGCACCACTTGATGTGTGTTATGGATCTGAAGACAAACAGAGGATACTGTTTTGTCCTCTACTTGAGTAAGGAAAAATTTTAGACCTTGATGATTGTCACCTTCAAAAACAAGACATCTGCAAAGTTATCTGAGGTCCCTAAATCCTCCGTGGCTTGGGGGAACACAGATTTCTACTAACAACACACCAATGAGATTCTAGGGTTGAAATCCAAGCTTAAGAGAGAAAATAAATAGAAAAACTATACTAGTGGGGGACCTCAATCTTCCCCTATCAGAACTAGATAAATTGAACCAAAAAATAAATAAGAAAAGAATCGGGGGCAGCTGGGTAGCTCAGTGGATTGAAAGTCAGGCCTAGAGATGAGAGGTCCTAGGTTCAAATCCGGTCTCAGACACTTCCCAGCTGTGTGACCCTGGGCAAGTCACTTGACCCCCACTGTCCACCCTTACCACTCTTCCACCTAGGAGCCAATACACAGAAGTTAAGGGTTTAAAAAAAAAAAAGAATAGAGACCCTGTGGTCACACCAGGCAGAATCAGATATAATTTATGGACTGCCATCAGTATAGGTAGAGGTCTAGGGTTAAAAAAACTTCTCTTAACTTTCAAAGGCTGTTTGTTGACCACAGTGGAATCTGAAAGCAAGAATGGTAACATAATTTAGGTTGGTAGATTCATACAACAGACAGCTATAATGAAAACAACAATTCTTAAATTTTCAATCGCTTTTCCACTCCCCTCCCCTCTGTGCATATACTTCGATTCAGTGGCACTGGCTTCCTTGCTGTTCCTTAAACAAAACACTCATCTCTTAGCACTAGACATTTTCTATAATTGTCCTCCATTATCTCCTTCCTCACCTCTCCCTCCTGACTTCCCTAGCTTACTTTAATAATCAGCTAAAATCCCACTTTCTACAAGATGTCCCAATCCCTCTTAATTCTAGTACCTTCCTTCTGTTATTTCCTTTTTATCCTATCTATAGTTTGTTTATACATATTTGTTTGTATGCTGGTGTCTCCACTAGACTGTAAGCTTCTCGAGGACAAAGACTATCTTTTATCTTTCTTTGTATCCCCAGTTCTTAGCACAGTGCCTGCATATGTAAGTACTTTAAAATGCTTATCAATTAATTGACATCCTAGGACAGAAGCTATTTGTCCTCTCAGGGACCATTTTTGACATTAGTGAATAAGGGTTAACAGATAAAAGTATGTGCTGCTTACCAGAGTAAGATGTGGTTGTTTGGTACTGGTTGCAAGCAATTATAGCACAGATGGAAGACAAGAAGATCCTCTAAGGAGTCCTTAGAGTTTGAACTTTCTTAAACTAAACTTCAGCTATTATTATTACTTAATTTAACTTAAATTATTTTAAAATAATTTAATTTACTTAATTTAACTTTAATTTATTGATTAGTACTTAATTAACTTAATTTAATCAATTATTACTTAATAACACTTAATTTTTATTTTTCTCTAAGAGAAACCTTTGACTTTCTTTCACATGTGACCATGGCTTTTACCTTTTGACAGCTACCTGAGAGTTTGTTTCTTCAGTATGCTTTTTCTGTTTCAGGTTTGATATTTTAAAACAAAGAACCCTACTTATGAGTCATTAGAAATTTAAGTTCAGCTGGTGGGAGACAATGTGATAAGTAAATAGATGAGTAAACACAGAATATATATGGATAAATACAAAGTAATGAAAAAGCAGTAACAAGTGGGATAATTTAAAAGGTCTCTAAAAGGAGTTAGCACTTGAAATGAGACTTGAAGTGAGCTAGGGGCTCCTAAAGGCAAAGATGAACTGGAAGAGCCTGTCTGCAATAAAGACAGCCTGTGTGAGAGACAGAATGAGAAGGCAGCTAGGTGATTGTGAATAAAGAATGTGACCCACAATCAAGAGGACAAGTTCAAATCCAGTATCAGACACTGATTGTTGTGTGATTGAACAAATCATTTAACCTTTCTCTACCTCAGTTTCCTCATTGCAAAATGGGGACATAACATCTACCTCCCAGGGTTGCTATGAGGATCAAATGAGGTAACCTATTTAATGTGTTTTGCAAATTATTATCATATGAGGCAAATCAATCAACAAACATTTATTAAGCCCCTACTGCATATGTAGGCACCATGTTAGGGGCTTGAAATGCCAAGACAAAAATAAAACTATTCTTGCCCTCCAGCAGCTTCTACCATAGCAGTATGCAACCTAGTTTGTTTATATCATAGAGTCTATGAGGGACAAAAATGTGTGGTTAGCCTGGAAATATAGGCTGCAGCCAAATTGTGAAAGGCTTTAAATTCCAAATAGATGTTTATATTTTATTCTTGAGGCAACAGAGGTTTTTGAGCAGAAGAGTAACATTATCAGTTTTGTGCTTTAGATATATAAATGGCAGCTTGGTAAAAAATGGATTAGAGTGGGCCAAAAGTTGGATAAAGGGAAACCAAGTAGGATAATAATAATAGCAATAAATAGCTAACATTCATGTTTACATATTACTATCTCATTTCCTAGAACCTTGTAATCTACTTTTCCTACGTGGTACAGTGAACAGAGTACCAAACCTAAAGCCTGGAATATTTATCTTCCTAAGTTTAAATCCAGCCTCGGACACTTCCTAGCTGTTTGTGACCCTGGGCAAGTCGCTTGATCCTGTTTGCCTCCATTTCCTTAGCTATTAAATGAGCTGGAGAAGGAAATGGCAAATTGCTCCAGTATCTTTGCCAAGAAAATCTCAAATGAGGTCACAAAGAGTCAGACACAACTGGATAACAAAAACATTTATATAGCACTTATCATGTGTGAGGCACTGTGCCAAATACTTTATCACTATTATTTCATTTGATATTATAATAGTCTAAGTATTAGATGATAAAAGTCTGAATTTTGGTAGTTCTGCTGTGAGTAGGAAGAAGAGTCTGGATGCAAAAGGTGGTGAGGGGCTAGAATTCATAAGACTTAGTAACTGATTGGATGAGAGCAGGGTAGTGAGAATAAAAGGTTGAGGTTGCCCCCTCTTTTGTGAACCTGATAGATTAGAAGAATATTGGCACCCTCAGTAAATGGGAAAAAGAGAAAATAGATTTAGGGTGAAAGATAATGAGTTCTGTTTTTGGACATGCTCAGTTTGAGAAACCTATGAGAATTTAGATATGTAGAGAACAGATTCAAATTTATAAAAATAAGAGGCATTCCCCAAGTGTTAAATACTCAAAGGATATGAATAGGTTCATTTCCAAGAAAAAAACCCTAATTATCAATGGCCATATGGAAAAAATGTTCTAAATCACTATTAGAAAAATTAAAATTACAACTCATCATTTGGCAAGATTGAAATTAATTTTGAACCTCACACTTCCTTAGTACCCTCTGCCTCTAGAGTTCCTCCCTCCCTCTAGTTGGAGAGGAATGAGGTGGTATAGCCTAGGAGCTCACCTCAGACCTTCTATTTGAGGAGGGCAACCAGAGAATTTGTCTCATCGATTTTCACCCTCTTGACCTTCTGTATTTCATGATCTCCAGAAACATGAAGCTTTGGAAACCATTCTGCAAGATAGCTTTTTTTAATGTGTTGTCTTTACCCATTAGATTGTGTACTCCTTGCTTAGCTCAATGCCAGGCACATAGTAGGTACTTAATAAATGTACTTAATAAATGTTTAGTGACTATTAAAGTTTATTGACTAACAGATGAAGAGTGAAGGGACCTGGGCCAGAAGAACAATCTATTTAATAACTATATCATTAAGACAAGCAACTTTGAAAGTGTTGGGAAATATAGTCACTATAGTAACCTACCACTTCCTGAAAGAAAAGCGAAGGAATCAATGTACGGAATGAGAAATATATGGAAGAGAGAAGAGGAGGAAATAAGCACTTATATAGTGCCTACTATGTGCAAAGCACTGTGCTAATTGCTTTATAAATAATTTCTATTGATCCTCACTAGGTAGGTGTTGTTATTATTCCCATTTTACAGATGAGGAAACTGAGGCAAACAGAAACTAAATTATTTGCCCAGTGTCACACAGCTTTTAAGTGTTCCTTACTCTAGGCCTGCCACTCTATCCACTGAACCACCTAACAACAAACGTGGTCAATTCAGAAATTTGTTTTGCTTTGACTCTACATGTTTATGATAGATGATTTTGTTTTTTTCTTTCTCATTGGAGGGGTGAAAGGTGGGGAGAAGGCATATGTTAATTTGAAAAAAAAATTTTTTTTATGAAAAGAAATATAAAAACCAGAACTAAGTTTCTGAATGAATGGGCAGGAAGTACATTTCCTGTTTAAAGTGAGACAATTAATGCAATAGCTTCCTCCATGGTTTGGTGTAATAGAAAGAGGCAAAATGACTTTGTAGATTTAGTCTCATCAAATCTGTTATGTGCAGCACTAGAGCTTTTCATCAACCTCATCCTAGCACTAGCTAGCCTGCAGGCCAGTCATTTTATCAGCATAGTCATTCTGAATGCTTAAAGGGCTGAGGTGAACAAACCTATTAGCCAGTTTCTCCCAACATATTCCCTTCTTTGGCCTTCTCCTTTGGGTGCCTCACTCAGATTTCACTGTGAATCATTCCAAAAAGCTTCACACAATTCTAGACCTTAGTAGTCAGTAGAATCTTGGGAGAGCATCTACCACTTCATGGCTTCTTTGATAGGCAGCCAGATTTACTATTTGTAAACATGTTGCATTCCTCTAGGATAATTTAAGCTCCCTGAGGGCAGGGATTTTCTTTCTTTCTTTGTTTTTGCATTCCTAGCATCTAATACAGGTTTATACATGGTAGGTGCTTACTCAATGTTTGTCAAAATTGTATTGAATTAAGCTAACTTTTCTTGAACCCAGGGTTTCTACTTCAGTTTCCTCACCTGTAAAATAATCTATATTACAGAGTTGTAAACTAGGAATAATAAGAGCATCTACCTATCAGGATTCTTATAAGGATCAAATGAAATAATAATTGTAAAGCATTTAGCACAGTGTTGAGGACCTAGTAAGTACAATATGCTTATCATTGTTTTTATTATTTTCCTTTTTATAATCAAACCAAATGGAGAAAGATTATATTATATAACTTTCTCTGGGGCGCTGTAAAGTCCACAATGACATTTTTTCAACCAAGAAAAGGTTACTCTGGCAACCATCCTTCAAACAGCTCATTTTTCATCAAAGCTTAACTTACAGTAATGGACTCTTTATTTGGCTCTGCCATTTTATAAGCTAGACCTTACCAAAGATCTGCTTTTAATTTTAAATTTAACTAATTTTAACTAATTCTTAATTTAACATGAATACAGAATCATAAATTTATAGGTAAAAGGAACATTAGAAATCATTTAGTCCAACCTCCTCATATTTTAGATAATGAAACTGAGACCCAATTCTTAAAAAATGGTTTTCATTTGATTGTCCTCTAAACATTTTAAATCTATTTGAACAGAACAGAAAAAGTTTTTGCAGAACATAGTTCTGAACAGTTTTGAACAGAAGTTTTCTTCGCTATTCTTGATTACCTATAATTCATGGCTAAATAGTCAGTGAAATATCTTACAACAAGCTCTTTATGACAGGATGTAATATATTTCTTGAGGCAGCAAGGTGGATCAGTGGATAGAGCACAGGACCTGGAGTCAGGAAGATCTGAGTTCAAATTTCACTTCAGATACTCACTAGCTATGTGACTCTGGGTAAGTCATTTAAACCTCTTTGCTTTAATCTACTGGAGCAGGAAGTGGCAAACCACTCCAGTATCTTTGCCAAGAAAATCCCACAGACAATATGGTCCACAGGGTCATGAAGAGTCAGACATGACTGAACAACAACAAATATGTTCCTGATGGTAGTAATTGTTTCATTTTTTTCTTTGTATCCTCTGTGCCTGGTACATAGTAAGTATTTAATAAATATTTGTTGGTTGCTTGCTTTTTTATTCTACTAAGATAAAGAAACCTTGTACTAGACTAAGTTCCTTGATACCTCTCACAGGAATAGAGTTTATTGTTATTATGACTATGGTATAACTATATAGTTGATGTAAAAGAACAGTAAGACACAGTCCCTGCCTTCAACTCAAATTAACAAGCCCTTTTTAAGTGCCTTCTATGTTCAATGGATTGTACTGTGTCAAGATTACCAAAAATAGGCAAAACCAGTCCCTACTCTCGAAGAGCTCATACTCTTAACAGAAATAATCTCAGTGGAAAGGCCCTACTATTAAGGGGAATTGGGAAAGGCTTCTTGAAGAAGGAGAGTCTTTAGCTGAGACTTGAGGGAAGTCAAGTAAACAAGGAGGAGATGAGGAAGAAGAAAATGCCAGGCATTAGGGACAGCCAACAAAAATACAAGTAGTAAGGAAATGGAGTGGAGTGGAATATTAGAGGAAAAGCAAGGAGGACAGTGTAACTGGATCATAGAGTATATGGGAGAAAAGTAAGGTATAAGAAGGTTAGAAAGATAAGAAAGGGCCAGATTACAAAGGACTTTAAGAGCCAAACAGAAGAATTTTTTTTTATTTAATACTTAGGATGAGAGGGAGCCACTGGAATTTAGTGAATGGGCTGGGGATGAGGGCTGGCATGATCAGACCTGTGCTTTAGGAAAATCACTTTGATAGCTGAATGGAGAATGGACTGGAGTGGAGAGAAACTTAAGTCAGGGAGACCAAAATAAAGGAAATTGCTTTCTTGTTAAGAAAAAAATTATATGATGAAACTATAATACTATAAAATATATATATAATAAATTGCTAAATTGTGTGATTTTGATAGTACAAATTCTTCACCTTTCACAGTATAGTGGAAAGAATTTTGGTTCAGAAGTCAGAGAGCTTAGGTTGCAGTTCTGTGACCTTGGATAGGTGATTCAATTCCCATGGGCCTCAGTTTCCTCATCTGTAAAATTAGCAGAACTAGATGGAGTTTAAGATCCTTTCCTGACTCTAAAGCTATAACCCTTCCTCTTATTAACTTGTCAGAATGACAACAGACCATTTTTTTAAGACAAAAAACAAATTCACTATTAGTAGTGAAGATTTATGAGACTACAAAGTATGTGCAGATAGGCAATAATAGATTTGTAGGGTAGACAGGGAATCCATCTTGTACAGTTTAAAGGATGTCTTGCTCTGAACCTACAGGTTTTGTCTGATAATCTGAGTCCCCTGTTCAAGGATCCATGATGGTTTCTTGTTGCCTACAGGATTAAATCCAAACTCTTCTTCATGACATGTTAATCCCTATCCTACCTATCAAATTATTCCTGCACATAATGCTCTGTTCCAGTGGCATAACACAAAGAAAGCAGCAATAAGACCATCCCACATCTTTCCTCCAAAAGTGGGGTAGAGCCCAGCCTTATTATCAAGTCTGAAATCCAGAAGTACACTGGGAGAATGGGCAAACAAAAAGGAATCCCACAGTAATGCACTATTTTGATGGCAATGATGCTCAAAATACAAAGAAAAGGATGACTTCAAAACATCTCTAAACAATGCCTCAAAGAAAAACACAATTGGGGCACAAACTCAACTAGAATTGCTGTTAGAGATGAAGCAAGAGTTTAAAAAAATGGTTTTTTATAAATTAATGAGAGCACTTGAGGAAAAAATGGAAAAGAAATAAAAGCTATAAAAGAAAGAATTGGAAGATGAATTAACAACTTGGCACAAGAGGTTCAAAACCTTACTCAAACAATGAACTCCCTGAAAATTCTAATCAATTGAAAAGAAGCCAGTGACTCCATGAGGCAGCAAGAAGTCAAAAAACTGAAAAAATAAAATATAAGGTGTCATAGCAAAAACCTAGAAAACAGATTGAGAAGAAAAATTTTAAGAACCATAGACTCTGAAAGTCATAACTGAAGAAAAAAAGAACCCAGAAAGTCTGAAAAGGAAATCCTAAAACTTCCCAGATGGCAAAGTAAAAATAAAAAGAATTCACCAGTTACCTTCTGAAAGAAAAATCAAAATTAAAACTCCCAGGAACTTGACAGCCAAAACTCAAAGCTTCCAGGTAAAAGAAAAAAAAGATACAGACAACAACCAGAAAGAAAATATTCATGTACAGTCAGGATCACACACAATTTATCAGCCATCACTATAATGGAGTGCAAAACTTGAAATATGATAAGAATTATGAGCTTACCACCAAGAAGAATTTACCCAGCAAAACTGTGTATAATGCTATAAAGGAGTAGGGTATGGATCTTTAATGAAAGAGAAAATTTCCAAGCTTTTCTAATGAAGAGACCAGTAGAGGAGAAACTTTGAAGTTCAAATACAGGAGTGAAGAGAAACATAAAAAGTTGATATGAATGAATAATAACAAAAG
Source organism: Gracilinanus agilis (assembly GCF_016433145.1). Taxonomy (NCBI): domain Eukaryota; kingdom Metazoa; phylum Chordata; class Mammalia; order Didelphimorphia; family Didelphidae; genus Gracilinanus; species Gracilinanus agilis. The sequence goes on from NC_058130.1 coordinate 150,591,046, forward strand.
ACTAAACAAGCATAAGCTGCTTTACAATCAGATATGAAGAGATGATACATGTGTCCCCTAGGTCCCTATCATCATCAAAATTTATATAGAGAATAAATTTTTTCAAGCTCCTTAAAAATTTATATAAAATCCAATTAGACAAGGCCTGGAATTCCTTATATTATATTTTGATGATCTTAAGAAAAGAATGAAAAGAAATGGGAAAAGCTGGGAAAAGAAAGGAAGATTAGGGAAAATTATCTCACAAATTCAAGGTGTATACAAGCAAGGTAAAATGGCTGAAACTTAGAATTTCACTTTCATCTGAAATGATCAAAAGAAGAATACCCACATATAGCACTGGGTACAGAAATACATTTCAATAAACAAATAAATAGGAGAGAAAGAGAAAAAAGAAGTGGGGAAATTAAAGGGAGGGTAGATTAAGGAAGAGATTCATCCTAAATTTAAATTCTAATGATGTACACAAATATTTATTTATGGCTCTTTTAGAGATGACAAAGAATTGGAATCTAAGGGGGTGCCCATGAATTGTGGAATGAACAACCAAGTTATATATATATAATGAATTCTATTGTACTGAACTCTTGGCAATGTAACAAGCAATCAACCAGGATTCTGAAGGCTGAGTGAAGAAGCATTCTTTTTACCTACTGACCAAAAGGTAAAAAAGATTCAGAATGTGATTTAAAAAAATTTTTTTTACATAATCAATGTAGAAATTTGCTTTGACTATAGATATTTGTAATGACTTTTTCCCCCCTATATTCTCAGTAGTAGGGGAAATGGGGTAAGGGGATAAGAAGGTATATCTTGGCTGATTAAGACAAATAAAAAAAAATTTTTTTTAATTTAAGAACCTAAAAAAGTCTGGATTCTATACAACTGATTGACTTGGTAATTTGTCACAATTTAAGGTTGCAAAATGTTTGCAAATATTATAACAATCATAGGAGGTAGATACTACTATTATTCCAGTTTTACAGATGAGGGAAACAGACTGAAAGGTTAAATGACTTGCACAGGGTCACACAGCTAGTAAGTATCTGAGGAAATATGAACTCTGGTCTTCCTGATTCCAGATTAAATACTCTATCCATAATACCATCTGGCTCCTTCTTGAGACTCTCAGAATAGCTTTGTAACAGAGGAACATTAGAGGTTAAAAAGGATCTAACCCTCCACTCAGTCATAGGGGTTTAGCCTAGGAAAATGACTCCTTTCCAGATCTGACCCTTTTGCTAGGCAGATATCATTAGACAAGAGACCCTAAAGATCCTTCTGTCCAATCCCCACCCCCTTTTTTTGTTTTGTTTTTTTGTTTGTTTGTTTGTGTTTTTTTTTTACCCTTAACTTCTGTGTTTTGGCTCCTAGGTGGAAGAGTGGTAAGGGTGGGCAATGGGAGTCAAGTGACTTGCTCAGGGTCACACAGCTGGGAAGTGTCTGAGGCTGGATTTGAACCTAGGACCTCCTGTCTCTAGGCCTGGATTCTCAATCCACTGAGCTACCCAGCTGCCCCAATGTCCAATACCTTTTTAATGAACACAGTTTGAGAAAGAATTATTCCAGACTAAAAATAAGCATTCCTTTTCCTTCCTTTCCATCCTTCTCTCTCCTTCCTTCTCTCTCTCTTTTTTCTTCCCTCCTTCCTCTCCCTTTCTTCCTTCCAACATTCTTTCCTTCCCTCCTTCCTCTCTCCCTTCCTTCTTTTCTTCCTTTTCTCCTTCCTTCCTTTCTTCCTTTTCCTATTTTTCTCCTCCTTTCTTCTTCCTTTCTTCTCTATTCTCTTCTCTTCTTTCCCTTTCCTTCCTACCACCTTGGAGCTCAAATATTTGTTAGAAGAATGAATCAATAACTTTTCCTTCAGCCGGTTAGGGTGTGTATGACAAAGGTATTTGAGTAGCCAAAGGATATGATTTCCCCAGGAATAAATTAAAAGGAACTATGTTGAAACGTGAACGGAGGCACTCTCGGAAACACCCAGAGAAGAATATCACAGAAAACACTTCTCAGGTAGAGCTTGGCTCCGAGGGGTAAATAGTTTTTTATCTCTACTTTCTTTACCTCTCAGGACCACCCCGAGGTTGGTTCAGCAGGTCCAGCTCTGCAGAACGAGTCCACCTTTGGGGTTTACCTGGGACCTTGACACCTTTGGGGCGCGCAACCTCCAGGACCTTTCGCTCAGGTAAGCCTGAGGCCACGCGGTGGCAGGAGAAGGAGGGTTTAGAAGGACTTCTCGCCTCTACCCGGGCAGCCCCCTCACCCCGCGACGCTCCTCCCCGGCCTTCTCCCCTTTCTCCCCCTTCTCCCCCAGCTGCGGAAAGCGGGCGGCGAGAGGCAGGCTGGGGGCGGGGCGGGAGGCGGGGCGCAGCGGCTTCGGTGGCGCCTGGGGTGGCGGCGGCCGCGGTGTGACGGCTGGGGCTGTGGTAGAGTGTGGTACGATTTGGGGAGCGCTGTGGGCCTGCTCCGCGGTCGCAGACCACCATGGCCACTTCTCCCGGCGGCAGCGGCGGCGGCTGCAGCTTGGGGGTTTCCTCGCCAAACTTCCCGGGCTTTGGCTTTGACTCCGGACTGGAGATCAAAACTCGCTCGGTGGAGCAGACCCTTCTCCCGCTGGTGTCGCAGGTAAGATCGCACCCCGCGCGAGCCTAGGCCCCCCCTGACCCGCTGACCCGCGCGTGGCCTCGGGGCCGCGTCTTCTCGATCCTGGCCCGGGGGCTACCCGGCCGGGGCGCTGGAGGCAGAAGAAGCGGCGGACGATGGCGGCGGGTCGGAGAGGACTCGGGGGCGCCCGATTCCTCCCCAAACTCTATAGAAGCGGAGCGGAGGAGGAGGAGGCTGGCGTGACTTTTGTCCATCTCGCCCCCGTCTCCTCTTCTTAACGGTCTTGGAGAATCAGACACTGTGTGGGTGGATGGGGGGGGGGGCGGTGTCCTGTGGGCGGTGGGGACGCTGAGCCCTAAAGTTTCCTCTGGATCTCCTGAGTGCGCGAGACTGGGAGGCACGAAGCCCCAGCAGCCGGGGCTGCTGGGCGCACTGGGGGCCACGGGCGGCAGCGGAAGGGAGGGAGGTGCGAGGTGGGGGGGGGGGG
>NC_058130.1:150598791-150641346 GCF_016433145.1 Gracilinanus agilis
GGGGGGGGGGGCGGTGTCCTGTGGGCGGTGGGGACGCTGAGCCCTAAAGTTTCCTCTGGATCTCCTGAGTGCGCGAGACTGGGAGGCACGAAGCCCCAGCAGCCGGGGCTGCTGGGCGCACTGGGGGCCACGGGCGGCAGCGGAAGGGAGGGAGGTGCGAGGTGGGGGGGGGGGGCGCGCGGTGGAAGCCTGGGGCTCCGGGATCTGCTGTCCAGACTTAGTGAAAGTGGTGAAATCTTGTTAGTTCTGTCTTTCTCTTTGTGTGCCCAGAGGGCAAGCAGCAAACCGCGAGCCAAAGATGGTAATCATCCTGATAGATGCACTACATCTTGAAATAAATGTATATTCCTTAGAAAGGGGAGCGTATGTGTTAGTATGTTTAAGGTGCCTTCTTAAAGTGGAAATATATTTCGGGGTCACCTCACTGGTTGTTTAGATTTTAAAAAGAAAATTTACATAATAAGCTAAAGGGAGGGCAAAGTGTGGAGTGGGATGGGCAGGAAGAAACCACATTTTGCCTACCTCTTTGTTACTTGGGTAAATATGTTAAAAATTCATATTTAAACATTCTCATTACACTTTTTTGCTTATTGAAAAAACCCATATTTCCTTGTCAGTTGTTTATGGATTCTGAATATTTCAGAATAATTCAATTCTGTGTGTGTCTGTCCAAACTTTTATTATCATATCTGGTCTTGAAAAAAGTTTCAGAGCATTTTATAAACATTACCAAAGAAGGTACTGTCAACCCATTCCTCTTATTCACTACTTGTTTTTTCCTTAATTCTCTGCAGTTTGCCTATCATCCTCACTATGGCTTTGAAACTGTTGCCCCCAGTCATTAATAACTTCTTCTTGGCCAAGTCCCATACATAATCAGCTGTCTTGACCTCACTACTGCCTTTGCTAGTGTTGACATTCCTTGTTTATTGAAACTCTTTAGACTTTTAGCTTTCTAGAGGTTGTACTGCAGTCTCCATTCTCAGATTTCCCCGACCGCCCCCCTCCCTTCTTTCCTTTCTTTTCCTTCTTTCAACTCATAAACTTTCCCTTTGAACTCAGAAGGAAGAGTCTTGGTTCTTTCTCTTCTGAACCTACACTCTGTTCCTTAGGGAATTTAGCAAAACTGCATCTGCTTACTTAGTAGATACCAAATACTTTTCTCTTTAATTACATCATCAGCCTATCCCTTTCACACTGTCTTTTTACTCTACTTGGATTCCCTTTGACATTTTAAACTTACTGTAGTGGTATTCCTATCCTTTCACCTTGCATCTTAGTTGATACCAAATACCATTATTTCTCCTTAATTTACATCTTTAGCCTAGACTTTTCACGCTGTCCTTTTAGTGTACTAGAACGTTCCATTAATATTTTAAACTTGCTATCCTTGATATCACCATTCTTTCACCTCCTTTTATCACTAACTCCAGTCTTGAAATCTTAAAATTTATCTTCTTCCAGTTCTTACTATTTTCTCTCTATTCTTCCTCCCCAACCCCCATTAACCTTTCCTGTTCATAAACTATTGACTTCATTATATTCAATTGGAATGAAAAGGAGGACTTGTTGGTTGAGTGTATTTGGCAGAAAAAATAGTGGCTACTGTACGTAATGATAATGTAGCTAATAATAGCAGGGAGGTGATTTGATAAAATTAAATATTTAAGGAAAATTAAATATAGCATCCCATATAAGAAGGGTTATAGCCTGGAGATGCTTAGCAGCAAGAGCAGCAGTACCGTTGGAGAAACAAGACTTGGAACAAGTTGGTACAGGCATACCCCACCCCAATGACATGGATTGATTCCATGAAAGTAGGACACTAGGCAAAACATTACAGAAGGCAGTTAGTGCTACAGCAACAATGTTATAAAATGGAGATATGTTCCAGGATAGCCAAAATTTAGACTTAAAATAAGTCTTTACAGAGACTTGAGACTGTAATAAGAAATAGAAACACTGATGCAGAACTGAGAAAAGTGGAACTAGTAGAAGATAGATAATACAGGCACTAACTGAACACAGTAGGGAGAGAGAGTTGTGGCATGAAAAAAGGGACAAAGATGAACATTGATGCTATTGTGGCTCAAGCAACTGTAGACCTAGCTCCTGAAAAGCAAAAAAAGAAGGAACTTTAAATTGGAAGGGTTTTTATGTTCTCTTTTCCTTTATCTTGGAAGAAAAAATGAACTCAGCACTAGAAGGGGACAGAGTTGCAAGAACAAAAGTAAAACCAAGCACCTTTGTAACATTTTCACCTCCTCACAACCCTCTACCCCAAGCTGAAGCATTATTATTAAATGGGATGAGAGCCTTAGAAAGACTACTACTAGGCATAGGAAGTAGTCAACTGACCATGCCCTAAGACTAAGATTTTAGGACTGAGAATTGGAAGTGACTTTAAAAAATATAGTCCAACCTGGAGACTTTCTGGAGACCCAGAGAGGACAAATAGCAGATAAGTAATAAGTGGGAGAGTCAAATTTGAACCCAAGTTTTCTTCCTCCAAGGTCAGTACTTTTTTATCTACCATATTGGATATTTGGGGAATGCTAGTGTACCTGTAGGTTCAGAATATAGAGAAACCTTCCTACAAATAGACTTTCCACTGTTTCCAGTTGATTTATAAAGCAATAAAGTGGTGATCTAGTTTGGGTTGAGTGCTTAGTCAAATATTTCTACTGAGTTTTCTGACATTACAGTGGAGTTTTGATTAGTGTGTTTATATGTATTATTGTTATCATCATTATTATTTTGAAACTGAGTCTCCCTCTCTTACTTCTATTGTAAGTGCAGCAACTACTCACAGACCTAGGCCCACATACTTACAGGTACAGAAGCTTTAACTTGCTCTATTTTTCCAATCTGGGCTGGGCCAAACTCTCCTTAGATTGCTACCCCTTAGCTCCCAGTTCACTATATTAGTACCAGGCTTAGGGTAGATAACAATTGGTTTTAGCCCAATTGTAGCAGCTTAGAACTCCCAAATTCAAGAAATCCCATCAGCCTCAAACCCTACCACCACTCTCACCCTTTTCCTACTTGAGACCTGGCTGGTTAGTATGTTATTGTTTCTATTATTTCTAACAATAATAATAGGATATTATATAAATCATATTTATATATCACTTTGATTAATATAAGTGATGTTGGTTGGTAAGCATTTTGCAAGAGTATATACACAAACCCAAAGGGCTTTAAAAAGACTGTCTACCCTTTCATCCAGCCATACCACTGCTGGGTTTATACCCCAAAGAGATAATAAGAAAAAAGACTTGTACAAAAATATTTATAGCTGCACTCTTTGTGATGGAAAAAAAAATGGGAAACGAAGAGATGCCCTTCAACTGGGGAATGGCTAAACAAATTGTGTTATCTGCTGGTGATGGAATACTATTGTGCTAAAAGGAATAATGAACTGGAGGAATTCCATGTGAACTGAAATGATCTCCAGGAATTGATGCAGAATTAAAGAAGCAGAACCAGGAGAACCTTATACACAGAGACAGATACACTGTGACACAATCAAATATATGGACTTCTTTACTAGCAGCAGTGAAATGATATAAGACATTTCTGAGGGATCTATGAGAAAGAACACTATCCACATCCAGATAAAGAACTGTGGAAGTAGAAACACAAAAGAAAAACAACTTTTTGATCATGTGGTTCAATGGGGATATTGAGGATGTAGACTCTAAATGGTCAACCTAGTGCAAATATTAATAATATGGAAATAGGTCTTGATCAATGACAAATGTAAAACCCAGTGGAATTGCACATTGGTTGTGGGAGGGAGTAGAAGGAGGGGAGGGAAAGAACATGAATCATGTAACCATGGAAAAATTTTCTTAATCAAAAAAATTTAATCTAGAAGGCACCTTTGAGGTAAAAAAATAAGTAAAAATAAATAAAAATGTGTGTATATATATATGTGTGTATATATATATATATATATAGCCTTGAATGCATAGAAATTTTAAAATGCAGAAACTTAAAGTTGGAGGTATTCTCAGAGGGTTATATGATCCAATCTCTCTCCCTCTAAAGTAGGAATCTTTTCTGTAGCATTCCTAACAGTTGGTTTTCTAGCCTTCATAGGCTCACTAATTATTTGTTGTTGTTCAGTCATTCAGTTATATCCAACTCTTCATGACCCCATAGATCATACTGACCATGTGGTTTTCTTGTCAAAGATATTGGAGTGGCTTGCTGCTAATTTTTAGGGTAGCTTTTTTCATTGTTGAACAGCTCTAATTCATAGAAAAGTCTTATCCTACCTTCCTATAACCTTCACCCTTGTTGCCAATTTTGCCTTTGGAGCAACACTGAATAAATCTTCCCTTCTTAATGACAATCCTTCAGATATTTGAAGGTAGCTAGCTATTTATTTAGCAGGTATTTATTGAATACCTACCCTGTGAGAAACAGTATGGCATAATGGATAAAGGGGCCACCAAGAAATCAGGAAAACTTGTGTTCAAATCCTGCCTCTCATACTGGGCAAATAAATTCCTTAAACCATGCTACTTTTCATAAATGCCAAGTATTTTCATAACATTCTTATCATTACCATGAATAGGAAGACACTATGAAAGGTTTTTCCTTTATTTTTTTGGCATCTCTTCCTCAAGCCAGATATCCTTATTCTTTCACATATTTGACCTTTCATATCACCTTTCCAGAATTAAGTCAAGTATGTCAATGTTTCTCTTAAAATGTAGTGTCCAGAATTAAACTTAATATTTTATATATTGCTTGATCAGTGCAGAGTATAGTGAGCATATTGCTTCCTATGCTCTGAACACTAAGATGGCTTTTTTAAAAGTAGCAACATCAGACTGTTGGCCAATATTGAACTGTGATCAACTAAAAAGCCCAGATAAATTTAACATGGGCTACTGTTAAACAAAAATTCTCTTCAAACTCTCCTGTATTTTTGCAATTGATTTTTTGAAACTAGTTTTTAGTCTCTGATATTTAATCTTTGAAGTTTTGACCCAGTTTTGATATTTTTAAGATTATTTTGAAGAATGCTAAATTTGGAGTCAGAGAATTTGGGTTCTATGTTTCTGCAGCTTGATTTGGGGCCAGTTACTTTACTGTTCTGGGTCTCAGTTTCCTTCTCTGCAATATGAGAGAGTTCTCCTAAATCAGGGGTTGGCCACTGATTTTTTTTGGTGTGGTCATGAGGTAAGAATGTTTTTCTAATAATTTTTAATAAAGTGTTATATTTTAAAATGTAAAAATCACTCAACTGGCAGATCATACCCAAACAGGGAATGGGACCAGATTTGGTCCACAGACCACAGTTTACTGACTCTTGGACTAGATGATCTCTAAGGTCCCTTCCAACTCTATGATCCTGTGAATGCTGATTTTTGTCATCTATTATATTAATAGCAATTCATGTGGGGAAAGACCCAAGAGTTTTTTCTGATTTTGTACAAGTTTAATGTGAGTCAAAAGTTTAAGGCAATTGCCTATTAAAAACTAATTGTAAGTTAAAGAATGATGAATAGGATGATTTCAGAAAGATCTGGAAAGACAATGATGCAGAATGAAATAAGCAGAACCAGGAAAACACTGTATATTGTAACAGCAATATTGTGGAATTATCATCTGTGATAGACTCAGCCACTTGCTCAGCAGTACAATGATCCAGGGCAATTCTAAGGTACTTATGACAAAGACTGCTATCCTCTTCCAGAGAAAGAACTTTTGGAGTCAGAGTGCAGATAAAAGCTTTTTTATTTGGATTCATGTTTGGGGGACTTTGGTTTTATGAGATTACTCACAAAAGTGGGCAATATGGAAATATATTTTCCATGGTAATACATGCATAACCCAGATCAAATCACCTGCCAGCATGGGAGAGGGAAGAGACAGGAGAGAGGGTGATAAGTTCAATCATATAACTTAGGAAAACTTGTGTGGAAATTTGTTATTACATGTAATCAGTTAAAAAAATGTGTGTGTGTATATATATATATCTCACTGGATAGAGATCCAGTACTGGAGACAGGAGATCCTGGGTTCAAATCTTGCCTCAGATACTTTTTAGCTGTGTGACTCTGGACAAGTCACCAAATCCCAAATACCTAACTCTTACCACTCCTCTGCCTTAAACTGATACTTAGTATCAATTCTAAGACAGAAGGTAAGAATTTAAAAATAAAAGTAATATAGGGGACAGCTGGGTAGCTCAGTGGATTGAGAGTCAGGCCTAGAGATAGGAGGTCCTAGGTTCAAATCTGGCCTCAGACACTTCCCAGCTGTGTGACCCTGGGCAAGTCACTTGACCCCCATTGCCCACCCTTACCACTCTTCCACCAAGGAGCCAATACACAGAAGTTAAGGATTAAAAAAAAAAAAACAAAAAAAGGGGGGGAGGGATTGGACAGAAGGATCTTTAGGGTCTCTTGTCTAAAAAAATAGTAATATAATCTTAGGCTATTTCAATTCAATTCAGTGAAAATTTATTAAATCTGTTCCAAGTACTGAGCATGATGGGTTTTATACTTTCAGGAGGGTCATCAGCAAACTCTGTTGAATTTGGAATGCAACCAAGATGTTGAGGGCTCTGGAACAATGTTATCAGGGACAAGTTGAGAGAAGTGGACTAAATGTGAGCTGTCATGTAAAAGAAATTACTTTCTATCTATTCTTTTACAACACAAAACTAGGACTTACTGAAATATAGAGAATATGTGTGTGTTTTTAACACAAATTTGACATTTTTAACAATCAGAGCTATTTAATAATGAATTGTGCTGCCTCACCTAGTAGTAAGCTTCTCAATATTGGAAATGTACAAGCAGAGACTGGTTGACTACCTATTATAGATGTTCATTCCTTGAAAGACACCATCCCCAAATTGTGAAGCAGGCAGGGCTAGATAATCTCTGCATTACCTTCTAATTTAATATTCTTTGATTCTGGGATAATCAGTTGGGTAAGATTAACGTGGTTTCTGAAAGGGAAAATAATACCACTCTAATTTTTAAAGTTTCTTTGAAAATGATGAATAAGTATGTGGACAAGGAGAATTAATGACTTATTCAGACTTTCAAAGATCTTTTGGTAAGAATTCATGCTAAAAGTGGTTTTAAAAAACCGATTAACCATGGTTGACCTTGGGTAAACACTTTGCTTTTACATAAGTTTTTAGGATGGAGAGAGAGGGACAGATTCAAGATATAAAAATTTTAAAAAAGACTTAACAGGAATAAGTGATTAGTGAGTGATGTCATATGTGAATGTGTGATGCCAGAGTTTTAATAATATCAAGTACTTATGTAGCAATTTAGGTTTGCAAAGTGCTTTACATATGTTATCTCAATTGATTCATGTTTTTTAAGTCTGAAAACCCCTAACAGAAATAAGAAAGTCTGCTGTGGGAATTAGTTTTGGCGGATCAGACTTCATTTGTCAGATATTATGTACTCTCTTTTATGTAAAAAGGATGGAAGAGAGTGATGCAGTACAACCACAGATCAAGGAAAATATTCTCCATATGCCTTATAATTAGTAGCATAGTAAAGGGAAAGAAGAGGGAAAGAAATTGCTGGTGACTGAGGAGATACTTAATATGCCAGAGAGAAGGAGGTAAAGCCCTGGAAGAGGCACAAAAGAATTCTTCTTTACAGTTACCTGTATATACAGTAGATGGCTAATAAATATTGCAGGAGTCAAAATGAGATTGGGGAGCTAGAAATTAGTTTGGGAAAGAAGGGATACTTTTTTCTCTTAAATAGAGAGAAGGAAAGTTGAGAAAACTTAAGCATCTTGGCCTCTGTGTCTTCAGTCTTATTTTCTTAGATTCATAATCCAAAGTATCATTAGAAAAATGGTTTTTTTATGGGCCTTTTCTATTTTTCAGGAAGAATCTTAGACCAGTAATAATAATTTCCCTAAGCAGTTCAACCTCCTTTTTTCCTTCTTTTTAGTTCTGGACCTGGTTCATTGCTTATCCACAGTGCCCAAGATGTATAGAAGGAAATCTGTGGGGTGACCATTCAACTCTGTGTCATAGTCCAGTAAATAAACATTATTTATATGGTTGGTTTTTCCTATATAGAAAATTAGAATGAATTATTTTGAGTGATTATGGTTTTCATTTGGGAAGTTCCGAGGATTCCTGTGCTTGATGCCTATCAATATCTTTTCATTTACAAACATTCTGGCACCTCTATATGGCTATGAGACAGGATACCCTAGTGTCCAGTAATTCATATTGAGGGTTACCCAAAAACCAATAGAGAGGTAGATGGTAGGCATTAATAGGCATTGATAATTACAAGGGGAAAGCAACATAAAGAATTTCATTAGCTAAATATTGTACTATGTCAAACTAATTAGCAAGCATGCTTTATATGAGGGATGTTGTGTAACCAGTAATTTTTTCTCAACTAGTTTTGCCTCTTCCCCTCAAGATCTTTGTAAATGCATAAAGATTTTTACTGACCTTGTATAAAAGTAAAAGATATGGCATTACATTTATCTAGGTAAAGAGAGAAATAAGAAATTTTCTGTGGATAGTATGTGAGAAATGTCTGGGTACTTCACTCTCTGTGCTGTAGAATTTAAAAAGCTAAATGAATGGATAATTACCATGACTATCGGACTATTTTTAATATCAGAGCCTTTGCAGTCATTTCATGATCAAACTCACTTAAGTTCTTATAAAGCAGATATTCTCTATTGTTGGTTGAAGTGTAAGCTTTATACTTTAACAACCAGTCACAATGGTACAAGTTGTTATTCTAAGATTATTCATCTTTGTTGTGTCACTTAATAAATGTTTTTTTAAAAATGAAATAGCTGGTGATTCCAGAACTAGGCTTGTATTCCCACCCATACCAGCCAACCTTTTTTCAGCTGGGGTCATTTCCTTTAGCTCTAGAGCTATTATTTTTAAAAGAAGAAAAAACTTGATATCTTTTCAAGCATTTGTAACAAGCACATAATGTTACAACTATTGTCATTTTTTACAGTGGTATCATTATAAATAAAGCTCATTCCAACACTAAAACCTTGACTATAATCTTAAACCAGTTAAGCTGCAGATCAGTTAGTGATGATATAAGCAAGTACTCCATGATATTAGCATCATGCTTTTTACTTAGAATTTGTGCACAAAACATTTTTCTTATAGAAATGACTATGGAGATTTGTATTTTTATATGGAGATTTAGGATTTCATATAGACAGTATCCTAAAAATCTTGATGCTGTTTTAAATTATTAAAGTGAACGCTTATAATCTTTTTGTGTTCTACTGTATATATGGAAACATTATCTTCTTTTACTTAAAATCAAAATTGAAAACAACTAAATTGTGACATTGTTTAAGCTAATGTATTTTTATAGATTCGATTAATAATGTCAGGATATCATGTTAAAACCAGTGGAAATGTGCATTGGATATGGGGGTGGTAGTGAAGGGGAAAGTAAAAACAAGAATCATGTAACCATGGAAAATTTTTCTAAAAAAATAAAGTATTTAAATTAAAAAAATAATGTCAGGATATACCTCTTTCTACTTGATTAGAACCCTATAGTTAAGAACTATTAGCTAAGAAGAATTCTTTTGCCTAAACATTTCTTATGATAAGAATTACCAGTTAACTATTTTTTTACTCATAAAAAAACCTTTTCATATCCCCTAGAGAACACTTAATTTTAAGCAAAACCGTATAACATTGTATCATCAAGGCCACTTGCTATGAAATGCATCTATAAATAGCTAAAGGAGTTGGCCTGATAGATAGGATATCTATCTTAAGATATTGGCGAATACTTTAAAAATGCAGTCAACTTTGCTTTGATATATTTGATATAATTCATTTCTTTTTCCAGCAGTGTCTACCCTCCAGTTCCATCTGTCCTGCCCAGCTAGTGTTTGCCTAATAAGTAAGGCAGATCCAAAGTGGGAAGTGACTAAAGAATGGGGTTTATCAACAGGAGATATTAGACATGGTAGTCGATAGAGGCCTGATCGAACACCAAGAAGACTAAAGCAAGAGATTAAAGGCCAAATGTTGACATTCTAGTTCACAAACTGAAAAAGCAGTTCAAGGCATTATGGGATTGGTTTGCTTGGTATCCCAATGGGATGACACTTTTTAAATACAGGTAGTAAGCCTCTCCCTTCCTCAGCCTTGAAGCACAGCTGCAGAGCATCACTATGCCTCAGGCCCAGGATGTTTTGGGCTCTGTATCAAGTGTTGGCATTTCCATTGAATTATAAGGCATGGCCATTCTGTCTCTGGCTCTTCCATTTAACTTAATTTAATTTAATTCTAGGATTCTAGAATCTTCCTTTCATCATGAACTTTGCCTGACATTCAAGCACTGGAGATGAACAAAGAACTGGTGAATGAAAGGATTGATCAGGATTGATATGGGCTAGTGAAATTTGTAATATACTAGCAGCAAAACAACCTATAGGACTGTAGAGACTCAGAGTCTGTGGAGAAAGCAATGCCACCACTGTGGTGTTCTGGACATGGGTAGATTTGGTACAAAGCTATGACAATGAATATTTCAGTCCCTAAGAACTGATTAGGAGCTGTAGATATATCCAATAGCTTTTCCTCCCTAGTACTTGACTCAGGGCAGGTCTCATACTTGTATGGTAGGGTAATATGACATCAAAACCATGACCTCTAGAAATTTTAAATGACCTAATGCAGTGTCTTGAATACCTTAATGTACCTTGACTATAATTCATCAAGGCATGAGTACAAGACCTCCCCATGGTTATATATAAATGAGTTCTTCTATGTATAAGCATCGGTGTGAAAGTAGAGTTGGCTTTCAGGGTAAACAATTGGTTCTGAGTATAGGAATCCTCCAGTTGCAACTGTCATACAAAGCTCATTTTGCATAATTGTAAAGATTTCAGCATGCAGAATATCTTTGCCTGTGGCAATGGATTTTCCTTTAGACTTCAGAATCCTAATTATTAACTCAGACCACTGGCACAATAGTTCTTATGCCTTGAAATGCAAGAAATTCTGAAATCAAACTAGCTAAAAAGAGATAGAACTTGCCAAGTCTGACACTACTTTTCAGATTAATGTTAGTCTTTCAAGATTCTGATGATCCCTCTGAGTGATGACAAGCTTTCCTGAAATAATGCTCTGGGAAAAGCAGTCACCAGTGAGAAGAGTAGAGTCCCAGGGCAGAAAGGCAGTTAGTGGTCTGCATTTATTTAGTATCTTCTACATACCAAGAATTGTGGATTGAAAACAACCAAACGAAAGGGAAACATATACAAAGATAACCGAGTACAAAGTATATATGTAGTAAATACAAAGTAATTTTAGAGTAGGGGAAGAATTAATTTGTTAACTGGAGGAACCAAGAAAAGCTTTGTGTAGGAGATGGTACTTACCAACCTTTGTGAAGGAGCTATACTTCAAAGAAACTTAGAGATTCTGTTAGATAGGCAGCTTATGTGCAGTTACAGACGTGGAAGATGCACACCACGTAAGTAGGCCAGTTTAGGTAAAACATAGAGTGTGAGGGAAAATAATAATTAACATTTATATGATACTGCTATTGCAGTGATCCTTCACCTATCACGGGAATTACATTCCAGAGACCCCCACGATAGGTGAAAATCCCCGAAGTAGTGCTTTGGTTGGTCACCTTTCATTCCATCAGCCAATAGTATGCTGCGATAAATATAACTCCCGATACAGAACTAGATTAAAAAACAAACAAACCCATGATATAGTGAAGCCAGAATCAGTGTATTCAGTTTTACAAACAAGAGAACTGAGGCTGAGAGAATGGCTTCTCCAGAACCACACAGCTGTAGTTAAGCTGAGGAACTTTTGAACCCAGCTTTTCCTGATTCCAAATCTCTCTCTTTCCAGAAAGATAGCATGGAGCCAGTTTTTGAAGGGCTCTAGGTGCCAAACAGAAGAGATTGCTCGAAGTCAAAAATAATAAAATCATGTTATCAATTTAAACAATAATATTTGCCTTCTTGTTTAGTGCAGGAAGATATGTTTCTGATTTACCTAATTTGTATCAAGCTTTTAGATATAGATGAAAAAGAAGTAATAATGTATGGTCTTATTGCTACCATAAAGGAGATTATATATGCCCTGGGACCCTTCTTGTTTATTTTTATTTTGGCAGTTGTATATGGATTTCCAAAAAGTATCAATTACACAAGAACTATTTTCTGTCTTCTATGAAGCTAGGTCATTTCTGAAAATAGCCTTAAGTTGTTGTCAACTCAGTCTAGCAGGGTGGAATAAGCATTAGACTTGGAGTCAGGAAGACCCGAGTTAGAATCTTGCTTCAGACCTCAGCTATGTGACCCTGGGTAAATCATTTAACCTCTCTCAGCCTGTTTCCTCATCTCTAAAATGGGGACAATAATAGAATATTTCAAAAAGATGTTGTGAGGATCAAATTAAATAATGTGTATAATATGATTTGTAAATCTCCCCTGCACATATTGGGAAATTCAATTCTGCTATATACTGAAGAGGAAAGGGTTTTTAAAAAAGCATATAACCATTTTGTAAAATTTAATTTCTCATATTAAAATTATCGATACATTTTATTTTCATAACACCTTATTTTCTAAATATATTCCATCCTGCTTTCCTGTGCAGTGGTTCATACCTATAGTTTTCTAGCTCTTCAAGAAAGGAGGGAGGTACATTTTCATATCTCCTTGCCGGGAACAAACTTGATATTCAATTTCATTTTTTTTTGTTCTTTACATTTACATTGTTTCAGCGATATATGTTGTTTTCTTAGTTTTTCACTCAATTCATTTAAGTCTTCCCATGTATTTGTGACTTCTTCACAATCATCAGTTCTCACATTTATGTCCCACTATTTGTTTAACCATTCCCCAGTTAATGAGCATCTACTTTGCTTCTACTTCTTTGTTGCCCTGAAGAGTCCTGCTATGAGCTTTTGGTATTTGTGGGATACTTCTTTTTGTCCTTTACCTCCTTAAGGTATAAGACATAGATTTTGAAAGAAGGCTCAATAAGGTGATTAGTTTGTTTGGGGATAATGGGGGATTTCTCTTTTTAAAGATAGAGTAAGGGGCAGCTGGGTAGCTCAGTGGATTGAGAGTCAAGCCTAGAGAAGGGAGGTCCTAGGTTCAAATCCAGCCTCAGACACTTCCCAGCTGTGTGACCCTGGGCAAGTTACTTGACCCCCATTGCCCACCGTTACCACTCTTCCACCTAGGAGCCAATACACAGAAGTTAAGGGTTTAAAAATAAATAAAATTAAAATTAAAATTAAAGATAGAGTAGATGGTACTTTATGTTTATCCTAAGGGAATTATAGTAATACAATTCATTAAAGTTGATCATGTGGAAAGGCTAGGTTTCTTTACTTGGGACAAATTAAAAACCCTTATGGCAAAAAATCTTTTCTTAGGACCTCTTCAGTTTTATCTGATTAATCTATAAGCATTTCAAATCATTAAATATTTATTAAGCCCCTGTGATAGGCATTGCAGAGTATCAAGAAATTATTTATTCTTACCTATATAGACTCTGTAATCAATTTTACATCTTGTTCATCTTTTATAGCTATCAGAGTACATTGAACTGAACTTCTAGTGTTCATTGAATTAAATCAAAGAAATGGGGGCATCCATTTTTTGCTCTCTCTTGTCCCCAGATCTACACCTTGGAACCTTTCAGATTTATCTTTCATTCTTTCTAGTTTTGTGACAGGAAGTTGTGGGCCTTCTCTTTTTCTAGAGTCATTCTTCTGTTTATCTACTCGATCTCATCTCTTCTTTTCTCCACCAGGAATTTTCTCTTTCTAAATCATAGGACCATAGAATGAGAACTGAAAGGGACTATACAGATCCCCTCTCTTTATAATCTTCAATCTCTCTTTATCCATTGGCTTCTTCCTTAAGTACAGACATGCTCAGATTTCCCCCATTCTTTGAAAGCTTCACTTGACCCTGCTATCCCCTTGGGAAATCATTCTTTATCTCCCCTTCCTAGAAAAACTCCTAGGAAAAAAGGCTGTTGCCTCTACTTCATCACATTCCACTCATTTTTTCAACTCCTCACAGTCTGACTTCTAACACTGCCATCCCACTGAAATTGGTATCTCCAAGATTTCTTAGTTGCTAAATCAAGTCACACTTTTCTTATCCTTCTTAACCATGATGAAGCATTTGTGGCTGATTTCTTGCTCCTGGATATTCTGTTCTATCTATATGTTTGTAACATTGCTCCTGGTACTCTTCTCACTTGTCTAGCAGCTCTTAATCTCTTATTCTGGATCAGGATCTACTTCCTGTGTATGGGTATACTCCAGGGTTTTGTCCAGAACCCTCGTAGATCCTAGGCTAGGGGTTCAGTTTTCATCTCTATGCAGATCATACTTATAATTTCTTTAGTGCTTTGAAGTTTGAAAAACTTTCTATACATTATCTTATTTGATTCTAACAACTCTATGAAGTTACTGCAATTATTATTCTGATCTTATAGATAAGAAACTGAGCCTCAGGTTGAGTCATTCAGTCAGTAAGTGGATGAACTTGGATTCAAATGTAAGCTGTCCTGATTCCAAGTCTAACAGTCCAGGCACTGTGCTCTACTGCCAAATCTATAATCTACATATTCAGCCCTAATTTCTCCCAAACTCTAGTCCCTCACCACCCACTGCTTACTGGAAATTTCCACTTGAATATCCCTTAGACATTTCAAATTTCAAAGGAGAACTCATTATCATCCTTCTAACTTGATACTTCCACCTACCCTTCCTGTTTCTTTTGAAGGCAGCACTGTTCTTCCAATCACCAGGTTGGAACCTTCAGTAGGATATAGGTTTCTTAAGAATAGAGAATGTTTTGTTTTGTTTTTGCCTTTCTAACCCCAATATCTAGCAAGTGCTTGGCAATTACTGATTAAACTGAACACACTACAAAGATAGAGCTATGTAATTGAATCAAGTAAATTCTTTCATGATCTCTCTTGATTTTCTGTGAAAAGTGTCCTAAAATATGTTCCCTGAAAGTTGAACCCAGAACCTTCCAGTGGGATCTATAGGGATCCAGTTTCTTTTTAGAAAGATATAAATTTACAGTTAGTCCAAATATAGACTATTTCAAAATATTGCTATTGTTCTCAAAATGAGATTTCTTGGAAAGGGACAATGTATATGAAATTAGATATTGAAACACACAGACCACACTTAGGTTTTATACCCACCAAATTTATATAACCAGCATTAAACAAATACAAAGTGACATCTATTTAGACCAATATAATTTAACTGATTTCAGTTTGTAGTGTTGTCTTGATGAACAGAAACTCAAAGTTTTATTTCCATTTTGCTTTCTGGAATTTGTGTTTTTTTGTCTAATCAAGAAACAGCATGACTAGTTTTGGAGGAGTTTTCCCTCTAAATGGGCAAAGCCTGGCTTGAGCCTTTGTATTTATCTTCTGGTATATAGTACAAGATGAAGTTTCTTGCAAAAGAAATGTTAGTAAAGTGTTATCGGATTTTTAGATGTTCTTACTGTTAGAAAATGAATTCTCATATCTTTTGTAGACAGATGATATTAAAGTCAGGCAAGAAGGTTAGATCAAGAACTTTATTAAAAACCATTTCCAAATAGATAAGAAGTCAAGGGATATGAACAAACAGTCTCCCAAAGAAGAAATGCAAACTATCAGTAACCATCTAAGAAGAGCTCAAAATTGCTAATAAAAGAAATACAAATTAAAATGATTCTGAGGTTGGCACCTATCAAATGTACAAAGGTGAGGAACATTCTGTGTTGATGGGTATATATATGCACATTAAAATTCACTGGTAATGGAAAAGGAGATTTTGAGAAACAAGTTATAATTTTGCAAATTTTTTAAAATTTTGAAAAACTAGATATTTTTGATTTTTGAGAATTTTTAATAGAAATTACATAGAGTATAGCAATTTTAAAATATAGATAGTTCTACAAGATTTGATCCTGTTAGGTCAAAATGAACTCATACTTAAATGTAGAAAGATAGGATTATTAAGTAAATCTTTTACAGACTATGAGAGACAGTATTGCACAGTTGATGAAGAGCTGGCCTTGAAGCCTGGAAGAATTTTGTTCAGGTACCACTTATGACCCTGGGCAAGTCCCTTTCCCTCACAGTGCTCTCAGCAACTCTCAGCAACTCTAAGCTGCAAAGGAACTTCCTCACCTAGAAGTTCCCACACTACTAAAATCCCATGTCTATTCCTTATCCCTTTAGAAACCATAACAAATAAAAACTGTAATAAGGAGGGGAAAGATGAACAAAGGACTCAGACCCAAATGGAGCTTAAATAACAATAAGCCAACTAATAAATGGATATAAATAATGTTTAAAAGAACTTAAAACAATCTGAAAGTGAAATATGGTTAGTGCTTTAGCTTGTTTTAAAGCCCTTCCTATTGTTATAATTGTTATTACTTATTTTTAAAAATTTTACAGGAAATAAGATTCTAAATCAACTATTTTCATCCTTCATAATTTTGTTCCTATCGTTAATGTCTTTTTTCAGTTAAAAAACAGTATGTACAGACTGATTATTTTTCACTTTCCATTTAACATGGTTTCACATGTGTTTTTCTAAGACTCTTTAAACCACTTATGCCTTTGAAGGAATTAAATGTTTGTTTGTTATTGTTTCCTTATTCCTTATAAGATTAAAGACATAGAGGTAGAAGGGACTTCAGAAGCCATCTAGTCCAACTTCTCATTTTGCAAATGAGGAAACTGAGGCCCAGGAAGGTTAAATGACTTGTCTCTTTGTTTCTGATACAATAAGATGAAACACATAAATGGATAAAGTATAAAAGTATACCAAAAATAAGTAGTCCTGTCATATGCAAGCCAAATTTGGAACTCTCAGGAAGAGTTGGAATTTGAGTTTCAAGGAAAACATAGAAAACTGGGAATTCAGGACAGCATTTGGTGATGACAGTTGTGAGCTTTATGAAGGTAATGAGCCAGCTTTTTCCCCCAGCAAGATCCACCTCCCACCTAACACTTGTTATTACTGATTGATACAGCAGCAAGAGGTTGAATAGAGTTCATTGTTCCAAATAGTCATTGGAGAATGGGGATGTGTCTACAGAGTGAACTTTCAGTTTTATTTTGGTAGAATTATAGTCCTGAAGTGTAATATGAGGTGATGTTATTGGTAATGACCTAATGCTTAATTTAATCCATTAAAAAACTTGTTCTACCTGATGATTATAATTAGCCATTATTATAATTAGGTAAATACATTTAACTTTTTAAAAAGTAATTAATATATAATTCTAACAATTTTCTCTTATGTTTACAGATAACTACACTTATTAATCATAAAGATAAAACAAAACGATCAGATAAGACTTTGCAAGCTATTCAGCGAGTGGGACAAGCAGTCAACTTGGCAGTTGGAAGATTTGTTACAGTAGGGGAAGCTATAGCCAATGAAAATTGGGATTTGAAAGAGGAAATAAATATTGCTTGTATGGAAGCAAAGCAAGCAGGTATGTAAATATTTACATTTTTGAGAGGCATAGTACCAATGTTATTGCTGCACAGATAGAAAATGTTTAGTTATTAAGATATATATAGCATAAATAGAGATAATATATGTAATAGGTTATAAATGTTATATACAAATGTTTATGTTACTCTCATGATACTTCCAGAGATACTCCTAGCATGAATGTTTATTGCTTTTAAAGGATTGGTTATATTACATTGATTCAAACCCTACTCAGAAACCTAGTGGGGAAAAAAATCTCTTTTCTGAGAAAATAAAAACCTTTCATCTAAAATTCCTTCTTTATTCTTCATCATTCCTCTTTCTCTCATCCTTTTTTCTGGTCTCTGACAAAGAAGTATCCCTTTAAATTGGCCACTTAGTCCTTTGAACCTGTCCCCTCCTGTCTCTTTTTGGAGCTGGCTCCTTCAATCATCTTTTTTGTTTGTTTGTTTTTTTTGTTTTGTTTTTAAACCCTTGTACTTCGGTGTATTGTCTCATAGGTGGAAGATTGGTAAGGGTGGGCAATGGGGGTCAAGTGACTTGCCCAGGGTCACACAGCTGGGAAGTGGCTGAGGCCGGGTTTGAACCTAGGACCTCCTGTCTCTAGGCCTGACTCTCACTCCACTGAGCTACCCAGCTGCCCCCTTCAATCATCTTTTTCTTTCTCTATCTGTTGGTTTCTTCCCTAACATTTACAAATATTCTCTAGTCAACTTAAAAAAAATCTTCACTTGACCCTATTATCCCCTTGAAAAATAATACTGTATCTTTCCCTTCCACAGCCAAAATTCTAATAAAAGCAATCTGCATTCATTTCCTGATCTTAATAATTTGACTTTAACTTCTCTCTCATATGTTACCAATGAACTTTTTTTTATTCTTTTCTTTTTTTTACCAATCAACTTTTGATTTCTAAATTCATTGGTCTTCTCTTAGCACTCATCTTTATCTCTCTGCAAACTTTGGATGTTGTTGACTGTTTTTCTTTTGGATACCCTCTCTTCCCATGACTTTCTTGATACTTTCTTTTGTATCATTCCTATCTAGTTTTTTTTTTTTGTTAGATCATCATCCATAAGTGATGGTGTTACTGAAAGCTGTTTGGGACCCTTTTATTCTTGTTATGTCCTTTCTTTGGATAAATTCTGTAGTTGCTAGAAGCTTGATGTTTTCTATGCAGATGACATACATATGCATATACACATATTACATGTGTACTGTGTACATGTGCATATATAAATGCATATGTGCCCAATAATGACCTCTCTGTAGATGATATCTATGTACACATGCATGAGTATACATATATATGTGTATACCTACATATGCATATATTGATATATATTATCTTTTGCCCATAATCTCTCTCTTAAGTTCCAGACCTCAATCACCAACTGAAAAACATCTTTACTTTGATGTCCAGAGGCATCTCAAACTCAGTATATCAAAAATGGATCTCATGACTTTCTCTCCTTTCTGACCCCTTCTGTATCCTGTCAATCCCAGAAGAGGCATAAGCTAGAGGAATGAGACCCAAAACACCATCTTCCACTTCTATTACCCCTTTCATATTACTTGCCACATCCTCACACAGCCAGAATGATCAATCAGGTGCCCCAGAAACGCCATCTGTGGAAACTGAATAATGCATACTTCTGGTTAAGTTGGCAAAATGAAAGATTGTAGAGTTGCCCAGCTCTCCCACACACACTCCAAAAGAACAAAGAGAAACAGAAAAAAAGTTCTTCCATTTAGGCCAGAACTATACATGCACACACACAAAAAAAGACAGCCAGTAGGGTGACAAAAGGAAAGCCAACTCAAGCTGGCTCAAGATCCTGAGTGCTGATCTAGAGCCATATTGGGGAAAATAGGACTAATCAGAAGATAATACCAAACACAAGGAAGAAATTCTGTAGATTAAAAGAAGCCCAAAACAAAAAGAGTAACTTCAGAACAAATACAAGCAATACCTTAGATGAAAAAATGGCCAGGACACAAGGACTATAAAAATATCTGGAAGAACAGATGTAAATAGTTGGAGAAATATTCATTGGTAATGGGTAGGCTAAACCAGTATAATAAAAATGACTACTACATAACTTAATTTATTTATTCAGTACCAGACCAATCAAACTACCAATTGATTACTTTATTCAGGGAGAAAAAATAATAAATTCATCTCAAGGAACAAAAGGGAATGAATTTAAAAGAAAGTGGTAAGGAAGGGGACCTAGTAGTACCAGATCTTAAATTATACTACAGAGTTTAAACATTTTGGTGCTGGTTAAAAAATATATTGATCAATGGAACAGATTAGGTACACAATATGCAGAAGCAATTGAGTACAGTAACTTAATGTTTGATAAGCCTAAAGATCCCAACCTTTTGGGGTAAAAACTCACTATTTGACAAAAACTATTAGGAAAATTAGAAAGCAGTTTGACAGAAATTAACTATAGACTAATCTGTATATCAAAGTAAACTCTGAATGAGTACATGATTTAAAATTTTAAGGAAGAAGGAAAAAATTACCTATCAGATATGTAAATAAGAGAAGAATTCATGTCCAAATAAGATATACAGAAGATCATAGAAAGTAAGATGGACAATTTTCAATATATAAAATTAAAGTTTTTTTCAGAAACTAAAAAGAAAAATCCATAAAGAACAAGGTAATTGGGAGTGGGGGAAGTCTTTGCAGAAAATTTCTCTGATGAAGTTCCAGTTTTCAGGATATAAGAAACTGAATCAAATTTATAAGAATTGATAAATGGTTAAAAAACATGAACAATTTTCAGGGGAAGAAATCTTAGCTATCAATAGCACATCAAAAATGCTTTAAATCACTTTTAATTAGAAAAATGCAAATAAAACAACTCTGAGTATATAACTCCCACCCATCAGATTGACAGAGTTGACCAAAAAAGGAAAATGTCAAATGCCAGAATATCTTTAAGAAAACAGGAATATGAATGCACTATTGATAGAGTTGTGAACTGGTCTAGTCATTAACCTGTGTATATATAGTCTTTAACCTAGCTATACTACTACCAGATGTCCATAACTCCAAAAGGATCAAAGAAAGAGGAAAAGACTAGTACATACAAAAATATTTATAGCAGCTCTTCTTGTGGTGGCAAAAAAATTGGAAACTGAGAGGTTACCCTTTGATTAGGGAATGGTTGAAGAAGTTATGGTATATATAGATAATGTATAAATATAGACATGATATATCTATAGAGATGGCATATCGTTATATGTGGCATACACAAACACATATATATTTAGTATGGAATGTAATAGAATACTATTGTGCTGAAATGATGAAGGGAATAATTTCAGAGAAACTAGAGAAGACTTCTGTGAATTGATGTAGAATGAACAGAACTGGGAGAACAATAACAACAATACTGTAACGACATACAATTTTGAAAGACTTGGGAATTCTGATCAGTACAATGAACAACCATGATTCCAGAGGACTCATGATGAAGCATGCTACTCATTTCCTGAGAGAGAAGTGATAGTTTTAGAATACAAATATGAGTAATTGAGGGGAGGTGGAGAATGGCCAATGTAGGAATTTGCCTTTCTTGACTATGTTTGTAATATGGGGTTTAATTTTCTTGTTTTCTTAGTTGATGAGGGGGTGGGAGGAGAGAGGCAGAGCTTTATTTGAAAAAAAAATTAAAGAATAGAAGAAACGAAACACAAATGCTGTAAGGCAAATAATGTGTTATATATTTTCAGACTCTCAGTTAGATGTCAGAGGCCATCTAGTGATTCTTATTCAACCCATTCCTGAATGTCCTTCCACATCCTATCTAACAAATAACCATCTAGCCTCTGCTTTCAAACCCCATCCCATGGAGGGGGAAAACTGCTTCCTCATGAAACAGTTCATTTTATTTTTGCATAATTCTAATTGTTAGGAATTCTGTCCTTTATATCAAGCCTAAATATACTTGTTTATAATTCCTACCTATTGGCCCTAGTCGTGCTCTCTGGAACCAAGCAGCAAAAGCCTTATTTCTTTTCCACATGATAGCCCTTCATATACATGAAGACTTCATATTTCTCCAGATCTTTTCTTCTCCAGGCTAAACATCCTCATTTCATTGCTTCTCCAAGGCATAGTCAGCAGAACTTTTATGAATAATGAGGAAGCTAAGATAAAGAGGGATTTATCCAAAGTCATGTAACTAATAAGCGGGACTAACATGGCAACTAATAAGCTCATTTGAAAGTCCTTCATAATGTGTTCTTTTATTAACATAAATCACTCCCGTAAAGTCTGCTGCCCCAACAGACTTTAACAACAGACTTCAACAACAAACTGTAGCAGGCACTTTTTAAAACATCTATTATGTGAAGTAAACAGCATACTAAATACTAAAGAGGATACAAAGATTACATCAGACATTGTCGCTGCCTTCACAGAGCTCACAATCTAATTTGAGAGAGTTGTTATTCAGTCATGTCCTACTCTTTGTGACCCCATGGACCATAGCACCCCAAAACTCCATGGAGTTTTCTTGGCAAAGGTACTGGAATGTTTTGCCATTTCATACTCCAGTGCCATTTCCTTTTATGAGGGGACAACATATATATAAACCACTGTAATACCAAAAGAAAAAAATGATACATGATAAATGCATAAGAACAGTACAAAGTAAGAACTACTTAAGGTCCCTGGGGGGAAGTAGTCTAGTTTGCCTGAATTATGGAGAAGAGGATAGTATAAGTCTGACAGTTTAAAGTGGCATCATGTTGTGGTGTGCCTCAAATGTTGAGAATTTGAGAAATACTACTCAGTAGTAGTAGCCATTGAGGAGTTTTGAGGAAGGGAGTGACACAATCAGATCTTTGTCAAAGGAAGAGTAGAGAGACTGGAAGTGGAAAGATAAGTCAAATGGATATTTTAGTGTCCTCATGGATACCAATGAGAGCATGTACTAGAATAGTGATTCCCAAAGTGGGCACTACCGCCCCCTGGTGGGTGTTTCAGCGATCCAGGAAGTGGTGATGGCCACACTTTTTTGGTATTACATTCTATTCTGAGTTCAATAAATAGTTTCATAATTTCCAGGGGGTGCTAAGTAATATTTTTTTTCTGGAAAGGGGGTGGTAGGCCAAAAAAGTTTGGGAACCACTGTACTAGAATGTATATAATGAAATTAGAAAGGAAGAAGTAGATATTAGGAGCATAAAATTTGACAACTGATCAGATATAAGAGGTCAGAAAGGGAGAAGAGATATATTTACCTCAAGTTTTTCAACATGGAAGACTGTAAATGCTGGAACTATAGAAATATGGAAGCCATAATTTCTGGCTTCCATAAGATGAATTTTAGGGGAAAGATGTTTGGTTTTGGACATGTTAAATTTGAGATGCTGGTGGGACAGCTTTATCAGTATTAGTTATTAGGCTCTCCTGTAGATATAGGAAGTGTGATCTTTGATACTAAACAGTTAATGAAACCAGGAAATAAATATCTGGAAACTTTCTTTTAAAAGTCTCTTTTAAAAACATCTTTTGCAGCTTGTTTTTTTATCATCTTCCTTTTAAGTGTGGAGCAAATGTACAGCTCCATGATGCCTAGGACAGTATAATATAACTGACTCTGATTTAAACATGTTAAATATATGCTTACTTTTTAAAAATAGTTTTGTTTTTATTTGGATTTTCTTGGCAGGAGAAACAATTGCAGAACTTACAGATGTGACCAGCTTGAGTAATGCACAATCTGATGAACAAATAACAATTTTTACGGACAAAACAGGAGTCATAAAAGCTGCAAGATTACTTCTTTCTTCTGTAACAAAAGTGCTGTTACTGGCAGACCAAATAGTTATTAAACAGATAATAACTTCCAGAAACAAGGTATTTTGCTTTTCTCCTATTTCCAAAAACGTAGCTACAAAAGTTCTTAATGAGATTCTAGAACTACTAAATGTTACATAAATGTAGCATAATATATAGTAAATTAATTTTCTTACTAGCACAATATTTTGTTTGGCATGATTGATAAGTGAAGTGGTTCATTCATCACAATAGTTCAGTGTACCCTTCATTGAACAATGAAGTGTACTGAGATCAGGGGTGATCAGATGAGAGCAGGTAAATGTTTTAACAATTTACTCTCAAAAATGTGCATGACATTTTTCATTTTAATCTATATTATTAACATTTTTCTCTGTTATTTTCTAAAGTGTTTGCTAATTTCTAAGGTACAAGTGCTCACACTAAAAATTTAACAATTAGATTTCATTCAAGAAGCCTCCATAATACCCTTTACTGAAATTCAGTTTTCAAAGACAAAAACACTTTCTTTTGAAGAAATAGTAATACCTTAAATGTGTATAATATAGTACCTTGCCTTTTTCAAAGCCTATTTGTTTAAATTATGGAGAACAAAGGCTGAAGACCAGTTAAATGTGTAGTGAACACCTGGCCATTTTGATAGCTTACAAAAACATTGAATGAGGGTTACATGAGCAAGAAGCTGGAAGATTAGACAACTTCCCAGACCTCTCCAAACTGACATCATGTACCAAAGATAAAGCAACTTCAGCTGCTTCCATAATCTAGGACACCCAAAATCCAAAAGAAAGCTTAAAAAAACAAACAAACCCAGGGGCACCTAGGTGGCAGACAGCCAAGTTAACCACCCCTTCAAGAGAAAAATCTTTTTGGGAGCTGTAACCCCAGAAGCACCAGCACTACAAATTTCTAAACTGGCAATGCCAAGAAAAACAGGCTCTGAACGACTGGTGCTGGGGAAAGCAAGCTCTGGCCAGGGTAGAGAACTAAGGAACAGAGGGAGTAGGACAGTTCATTAGATTAGGATTTTATACATAGGAATGAAGAGACTATTCAGCACTCTACCAAGTCTGAGGGAAAGAGCACAGAATTCAGGTGGAACTAATTCTTACCAACTGAAACTCAGTTGGATCAGAGACCTAGACAGGTGATTCATGAATTACCCAGTGTGGGAAGAGACCAAGTTTGAAGCCCAAGGAAGCCACAGTCAGAGGGGAGAGAATCAGGAAATGAGTGATAAGGAAAATAAAAGGGGAAAAAAGACAGTATGTACCAAGGAAGGTATGTCAGGAGGAAAAAATTCATAGACCTTAAACATAAACATAAATATAGGAGAAACAGTAATAGCAAAAATAAGTATGGCCTCCAGGTAAATGAGTTCAGGCACCTATGAATAAAGAGTGATTTAACATTTGATGAGGGAGGACCCTGTGAAAGTTGAGGAGAACATGAAATCACAACATGCAATTCCTAAGTGGTTTAAAAGAGAAATGAATATTTGGAGAGCAGAATTTGTCTTGCACAGCAAAAATAATGAGCAAAATTAAAAATTTTGAATCTGCAACAGCAAGTCTCACTAAAGAAACAAAAGAATGGAAATACACAGAAGTGAAGTAAAACTTAGAAAAGAAGCAAAAAACAATAGCATTAAAAGAAAATATGCTTACTGTCAAACAAAACAAGAGAGGGTATGGATCAGCGGTGGGCTGTATAATCAGGGACATGATTGAGGAGGAGCCCTATCATGGGGCAATGTCCTCTTTAGTACTGCAATAACTTACATTTTTCTGTGGGCCAGGTACAGCATGAAAAGAGAATACATGGGGCAAATCTTATAAGGCAATGGCAGAAAGCACCCAGAGGGCAGAGCCTGGAATGGATACCTAGGAAATTTTGATTACAAGAAGAATATAGGGAAAAGAAAGAGTCTAGATAACTATAGGGGTTATGAATCAGAGAATGAACATCTAGAGTAAACAGAGAATATGGATAATGATGAGAGTGAGAGAAATCTCTTTTGTAAAGGGGCACAAAAAAAATGAAACTTCAAAGCCAAGGAACTAGACAAGCTGAAGAAGAGAAGAAGAGGGATTCTACTAACTGAAAAGAAAAAAGAAGAGGAAGAAATATATAACCAGATAAAAGGAGGAAAGAAAAAAGAACCATAAAATCCTAAAGGGAAAGTGGTATTAAGTGAGAAGAGGAGATCAGGGTGAAGGGGAAGAGAATCAGTGGGAACAGGGACACCTTAAAAAAAAAAAGATTAAAGTAACAATACCATGTTTACAGAAGAAGAAAAAAAACAAAGCTGAAACTGTACAGACAACATTAGTGCATCCAGGATAAGAAGAAAAGTGGTCAAAAGGGGAAAAAATCTTTCCATTAAATTTCCTTAATGAAGTTTTGGTATGAAAGAAGGAAAGAAAGAAAAAAAACAAAGAAAGAGAAAAATGATAACAGTCATTGTTGGAAGAATTGTGGAAAGATAAGTGCTCTAAAACATTGTTGAGAGAGAGAGGTTATAACCATTTTGGAATTATGCAAATAAAATAACTAAATTGTCCATACCCTTTGGATCAGAGACTCCATTACTGGGTTTATACTCAAGGAAGCCATTGATAAGAAAAAAGTCCCCATGTGCTCTAAAATACTTATGCCAGCACTTTTTGAGATAGCTATAAATTGGAAACAAAGCAGATATCTGTCAATTTGGGAATGATTAAACAAATCGTTATACGTGAATGTCATAGAATATAACTGTTGTAAGGATTTTTAATAGCAGCCATGTTGGGTCAAGCTTGATTACCAGTTACCTGAATGGAATCAGAATGAACTGAAGTGGCATGAGCCTGGCGTGAGCCAAAGGGCAGTTGGAAACTGCCTATATAAGGGGCAAACCTGGGCCACTCCTGGTCTCAGTCCTTGAGATAAAACTGGGCAAAGAAGGGAGGTGTTTAGGCTTAGGCTAGGGCAGAGTTAATTCTGATTTTACTCTCAATCAACTAGAAATATATTCAACCTTATTTATCAACTTCAGTTCTCTGATATTTACGTCATCAAGAAGATTTATTCAAATTCAAACCATCGTCAGCTGAGCAAAACTTAGATCAAAAGGGGCCAGGCCTTCTGGCCTGACCAGGCTGTCAAGCCATCCAAAGGCTCCTGATTATCAATTGATTATCTGGGAGATTCAACAACTACTCATCAACTTAGCTTCAATTTAGCAATCCTATTCCCACTTTCCATCATTAATCCCATTTTCCCTTTCCACCTATATTTACCAACATTAAATCATTTACAAAGAAGTCATCTTTAAACCTGTCTGTGATTCTCAAGGTTCCAGAAAGAGGGCATCAGTTGAAGGAGTCATCTTGATTGTTAGGGAAGAAGATTTCAAATTTAGTAATCCTCAAATCATATTCTGAATCAATCCATAGTCAGAACCAGTTATCTAAACTAATTAGTCTTGATAAGCCTAACACACAAGTCTACTAGTTTAGTAATTAAGAGAATACAACCATCTTCATTAGTTTCTTAGGGATTTAGTTGGAACTGGTCAGCTGTGTTCACCAATCAGCTGATTCCTTCAATTCTAAAGTTGCAGTACCAATCAGGAAATCATTCAATTACTGAAGTAGGAAGATTCAACACTTTCTCCTACTGTGCCAAACTGCATTTGGGGTTGACCTTTTGGGATCATTACTTTTACATTTGTGACCCATCAGGATCTATAACTCCCTAAATTATCATAACACTGTATTATAAGAAATGATGTGTGTGATGAATACATAAAAGCATGAAAAGTTCTATATGAACTGATGCAGAATGAAGTAGAGCCAAGAAAACAATATATACAGGAACTACAACAATGTAAATGAAAAGAAAACCACACTAAAAAAACAAAAGTAAATGCAATAAAATTACAAAGATCAAATAGGACTCAAATGAAGAGATGCAAGAAGAACTCCCCAACCTAACCCTTAATGGATGTGGGAAGGCCACATATGTTGCACATCTTTTCAGACTTTGTTAATATATCAAACAGTTGTGCTGACTTTTTTTTTCTCTCCAAAAAGCCCACTATTCTTCATATGGGATGTCTCTGGAAGAAGTAAGAAGATGAATTATGATCTACTGTGGTAACATAAAAAACAGAAAATATCCATTAAAAACATTTTTAAAAAACATTGAATGAATCAACACTTTATTTAAGACAAAAGCAAAATTTGATCTTATTTGGAACTATAATTACCATTTATTTATGATAAATTTTGTGCATACTGGGTTCCTCAATATTAATGGATAATCATAATTGGTTGGTTAGTGGCTCTTGTCTTTATATGCAAAGAGGGAGTAAAATGGCATGTGCAGAGGATAATCATAGAACTTGGAGAAGGGCTTGTATTCGTAGTTTGTTCAACAGAATTTTGCTGAAAGTTTGCCTTGCCTTGATCACATTATGATAAGTGAAACCACCATCTTTGTGGCTTTTTATCCATTGGAACTCTCTAGGGTTTACCTTGGGTTTGAAAAAGAAAACCTGGAACACCAAATGAATCTTGAATCAGTCAGTTGTATAAACTTGCAGATAAAGTTAAGGCAGCCTTTTTTGCACAACAAAATGGATATACAGTTAGTGGTCAGGTTTTGCAGGGGTCATGATCAGTTGGATGGTGCCCAACCAATTCTTGTCCCTTTTAGAAAATAAGAGTCTTGCTTAGTGCTAGCAAGTTGACTGACCTTTTTTCATCTCATTTCAAAATTTCCCAAGTTGTTGTGTCCAGTAGATGTCTATTGTGTATAGGTGCTCCTCTAAAAGCAGTAGCCAGAACTGATGTGACAGATGCACACAAAAGATCAACA
Source organism: Gracilinanus agilis (assembly GCF_016433145.1). Taxonomy (NCBI): domain Eukaryota; kingdom Metazoa; phylum Chordata; class Mammalia; order Didelphimorphia; family Didelphidae; genus Gracilinanus; species Gracilinanus agilis. The sequence goes on from NC_058130.1 coordinate 150,627,019, forward strand.
GATGATAATATTTAGTGCCCAAAGTTTGACTAATCTGCTTTCTCATTTTTCAAATGAGAACAATAACACAGGAAAGTTGTATGGCCTACTCAGAGTCACACGAATAGTGACTAGACACCAGAATTTGACCAAAGTCCTCTGTCTCCATCTTCAGTGTTCTTGCCACTGTGCCACCCTATAGAATCCTAGAGTTCAAAGGGACTTACTTCAAGGATCAAATGCAACCCCTCTCAGAACATATTTGTTCTACAGCATTTTGAATAGTCTAACCTGCTAGATTATCTTTTATCTAGATGGGCTGGGTTGGATATGGAGGAAAGTAAAGGAAAATTCAACAAAAAAAGACTGAGACCTGTTTTTTTTCTGAGCAAGATAACATTTTATTAATAGGAGTGCCACGTGCTAATAGAATGGGTCAGTGGCTTATCTCAATCTAGTCAAAAACCTTGAGCAGAAGGATAGCTCCCTTTTTATAGTTTTTGAGGAGTACAGAAAAAAAAGAGCAAAACCTTATACACAAGGAAAGACTACAGTTGGTTACAAGGGTGGCAGCATTATGGGGGTGAAGACAACATGATTGTTTAGAGAATTAAGGCATGAGGAACAATATTGGGTTGGAAGTTGGGAACGAGGGACTAGCAATAAATCCCTCCTATGACTAAGAAATGTTCGTTAGGCCACCTGCAAGGTCCAAGATGATAGCAAGCTAGACATCTTTAAAGGAAAGTTTGGTGTAAAGATAGAATAGACTCCCTGCAGTCTGCACTCATTCTTCATGGATAGCAGATTTTATTGAGACAAAAAAAAGAAGAGTAGAGAACTGAATTTCTAAATTTTCAAGCCAGCTCAATTTCTGCACTAAGTTCAGAGACTGTGACTTAGGTCAATGATGAGCAAACTTTTTAAAGAGGGGGCCAAAGAAAAGGAAATGCTCATCTGTCAATCTGTTTCTAAGGCAACTCTTTCGAAGTTTCATTGTATTGCATCCTACTCATTGTATTTGTCAGATTAGGGATAATATCGCAGCTGGATAGAACATTTCAGGGGGTGGCATCTGGTCTGCAGGCTGTAATTTGCCTGTCGCTGACTTAGGCAATTAGAGGACAAAATCAGCTAAATGTAAAGAGGGCCAATAAAAAATGATCCAGAATCAATTTAACTTTCTAAGTTAATTTCATCAGGGAATTTGAAGTATCACCCTGAAGCAAGTGACTGGATTTTGCTTTATTCCTCAGCTTTGTGGAACTTATGTTATATCCAAATGCTTATGTTAAATGGTCTGCATCTGGAGATAGGCAAGATTTCTTAGGATCAGAGTAGGTAAGCATGTGGACATGTGACCTGAAGTACTCCCAAGTGCCACCTGAACCAGATTAAAATGTAATTGGAAAACATTTAGCAAAATAAAGAAATATATGATAGGGCATAGCACATTAATATGTGGTTTTCTGAGTCAGTATATCACCATCAGCAATTCTTTTCCTTGATCTAGTCCAACATTCACATTTTACATTTGAGCAAGCTGAGGCCCACAGGTGAAGTGATTTGTTTGGACAAATCACAGAGGTGGAAAGTGGTAAAAGTTAGAATTCAAATACAGGTTCTTTCACACAAAGTTCAGGAGTCTTTCAACTATACCATGCTTAGTTATCTTAATTATTTCTTACTTATCCTCTTTCCCCGCAAATTCTTTGTCTTGGATAACTCCAGGAGTATGTGGGGGTACTGAGCAATTCACTTTAATGGTTCCAGTGTCCATTTCATTAGCCACTGCTGGCACTTTCCCCACTGCTCCTTGGACTTGTAGACCTTGCTTCCCTGGGGACTTTGTCTTGATAGACATTGGAAGGAAAATGGGAGTTGGACTGGATCTTTCCCTAAGGCCTTGTCAAGCTCCAGACCCCTCCCCAACTCTTCCTTGGAGATCAGGAAGATAAGTAAGTGACCAAGGTTTTGTCTCCTGTCCCTCTCTCCCCTTTAGGGTCTGATAGAATTGGCCTTCAGGAATTGTAGGTGGCCCGTTTAGGGTCAATAACTAAATTTATGTCCCAGTGAGTAAACTAGGTTACATCTGTCTGGCCTCTATCCTCCAGCAACTGAGATGGATGAAGATGAATTCCCTTATATGGGGATCCATAGACATATGACATTGTGATGACGATTCAGTTATTCTTAATATTGTCTTTGGTGATAAATGACTGACTGCTGGTACACATTTGTGGTTTTCTAAGTCAATATGTGATCTTCAGGGGTTCTTTCTTTTGACAGCAATATTTTACAGTTAAGTAAGCTGAGGCCAACAGAGATGAAGTGACTTGTTTGGACAAATCACAGAGGTGGTAAATGGTAAAGCTAGATTCAGATTTGGACCTCAGGAAATACCAGAGCTCTTATGTCCCACAGAGCCAGACCCATACTTCTTCTATTCAAGGGCATCTTGAGTTTTTTCGGGTTAGTTAGACTCTTTTCACCAATATTAGGATTTTCTCAAAAACCCCTGATTTTCTTTATGACCAAGATGATGAACCATGCCACCTATCTCCTGACAGAAAATGAAACTTTCCCGTGGTCACTTTATTATGAGCCCTGTCATTCATTGATTTCACTGAACTTTCTTGAGGCTATTAGTTGTTTTGGCGTATACCTTCTCTAGGGGGAAATGGTGTTGTGAGTTCACTGTGTGAAATTGATGCTCTTTGATTTGTCCTCAAAGTAGTATCCAATCAACTTCTGGTTCTAAAGTCTCTTATTTGGCAAATAGGGGCTATGGTCCTTCTTCTTCTTCCTGCCCACCCCCCATTCCTGTAAAAAAATCTTCCTTGTGGAAAAAAATTTTCCAAAACATCCTATGTGGACAAAAGAAGACACTATCATTGGGGCCTGTCTCTTCCCTTCCCCAAAAATAGATATCCATCCTCTCTCCTCCTTTCCTTTTTTACATCTTCTCTCTCCTATATTTTCCTCCTTTGTTCCCTCCTCCCCTTTATACAAAAGTTCTCATATGTTTGGAAAGCATTCCCTTTTCTGCTCTGCATATTAGAATCTTAAACTTCTTTCAAAGCTCAACTCAGGTGCCATTTCTAAATTAGGCCTTTTCTCTTCACAGAAGATACTCCTTCTGTCTTGAAATTACTTTGAATTACTCTGTATTTTCTTACCTACATGTTTTATTCCCCTAAGTTCCTTAAATGCAGAAACTTTATATCCTCAATCCCTAGCATAGTGTCTTGCACATGAGAGGTGCTTAATAAATGTTTTTTGGAGCCAGATTAATTTCCTTCTCACTTTCTTTTTCTCTCCTTTCCTTTCCTTCACCCTCTCTCCTTCCCTTGTCTCCTCTTCCCCTCTCCTTCTTCCTTCCCTCTCTCACTCCTAGATTATTTCTAAATTTTTTCCTGATCTTCTTGCTGTGGCTTAACCCTGCCAATTCCACAAATCTTCCTTTCTGCCCATAATTTGGTTCTTCAGGTCTAACTGGATTGAGGCAGTCACCTTGAGGGCCAGGCTGGGTAGGTAAGAAAATGAGCTTTCCCTAGACCTAGCAGGAAAGCCTCAATGTATAGTAGAATACTGGGCTTAAAGTTAGAAGACCTGGGTTTAAGTCCCATTTTTATTATGTCAATAGTATGTAATTTCTATCTAAAATATAGTCAATAATCTCTATTTTTGCCTACTTTTCCAAATTGCCTACCTTTCCCCCCCCAAATTGCCTACCTTTCCTTGGAAGGATCAGGCAAGAAAATGAAATGAAAGGGGGTCCCCTGGAATTCTGGGTGAGTCTTGACCCTGTATCTTGCAGGAATTCCACCCTGCCATTTTCCATGTTACAGTATGTTCTTTATGTTCTTGAGCCATACACAAGTCTGAGGTATTTTTATTATGCTTAAAATGGGAAAGGACCTTAAGATTCAACCTAGAGCATTAGTATAAGGTGAATTCCTAGGAGCACAGGCACATGTACCCTTTATAAGTATTAGATTCTTTCCTTCTTGACCCACAATCCACAGCCCTGCTTTTCCCTTTGAGTTAATACCTGAGGCAAGAGAAAGTTGGGGGTAGGTGTTTATTTATAGGGACCTAGAGTACTTTATACCTGTGTAATGAATTTTAGGGACTTTTTCTGTAGCCTTTGGAAAATTAGCACTGATTCTAGCAATGCCTAATAGTGCTACCAAAAAACCCAGTCTGGGTATAAATGTTTCAGAATGCTTCTTAATTCTGTGCAATATGACAGATGGAGGGTTATCAAATGTTCCTGTGAGCTAACTATACTGTTTTGCATAACCCTAGTTCCCTGTCATGGTACTGTTGTGATAAAGCTGACAAGGATTGAAGACAGTAGTGATCTTGGGGCAATATATGCCTTTATTTGATTTAAGAGTAGCTTCCTGGAAAGTAGAAAATTGGTACACACTTCATTTTTTTCATAAACTATTATATAGCAAACAGATCCTCTGATAAGACTTGTGGGATTTTTGTGGAAAATGTTGGTCCAAGAGAAATGTAGATACTATATCCTTGTGCATGTGGGAGGTGCCCCCCTTTCCCATTCATAGTATATCTTTTCATCTTGGGTTCCAAAGACACAGGTAACCATTAAGTTAAGTTGTGCAAAATAAACAAGGGCCACCAATCTTGGAAAGTACTTAGTTAGATGATGATTTGAAGTTATCCTAGATTTCAGTGCTATATTACAATGATATGGTCATTCTTTAAAAGTAGCTTTTATTTCTAAAAGTTCCCTGTCCCAAAAAGTTATGTTTCTATTCTACAATAATCATTGAATGGAACATAGAGAACATGTTTGAAGCGTGTTCCTAAAGACCTTGTCTTTGGGACAGGAAACTTGACTTGAACTTTGTGTGAAGCATGATTGTATCATTAGAGTCCATTTTAAAGGCATACCATTTTTTCAGTTAAATCATAATGGGGGAAAAATTAATTTAAGCACTGATGGGATTTGTTGTTTCAGAAAAATATACCATACCTTATGTAAATGGGTTAGTTTTTTGATATATTTTATAAGGATCAATCCATTGCTTCTTGGTAGAGAGAAAAAATACACAATGACTTCCCAGCATTTACAGCTTGAACATTTACTTTTCAAGTGTGTACTTGATAATTTTTATATTTTGGGTTTGTTCTTGTTGAAGAAAAAAATAAAAACATTTCAGTAGGCAACCCTGAAGCATTTGAGGAAGTCTCCAAGCAGATTGTTAAGAGTACTAGAAGGCTATAGCAACTCATTGTAAAACCAGAGGTGTAACTATGGATTCAAAGATATTAATATTTGGTATGGAACAATATTTTTCATCTATGTCCCTTGTACCTAGGTATCTGAAAGATTCAGTTTTATGAATCAGTGGATTCTTTTGTAGACATTGGTATTAGGTCATGGATAAAAAGGAAAGCAGTATGTGAGGCTGCATGGCACTGTTAAAAGAACATTAGATTTGGATACATATTATGGGTTCACATCCAAATTCGACTGTCGGTGTGACTTTGGACAAATCAATTAACTTCTTTGGGCCTTGTGTCTCATCTAAAAAATGAGGAAGTTAGACTAGACGACCTATAAAGTCTCATTTTATTGGGCAGGTTTAATCTTACTACCAATTATGAATTCATTGAGGATACAGTAACCTGAAGAATTCTCCATTTTCCTCCACAAGATGATGGAAACCACTGCATGGAAAATAAATGGACAGACAAATTTCCTCTTTAAAATTTTTAGGGTATCCAGTTCTGAACCTCAAAAGCACAAGGAAGAGCATTGAATTGAGAGTTAAGAAACTTGGTTTCTAGTCCCAGTTTTCCTACTATAAAGGGAATAGATTAGAGAAGTCCCTGATCAAATTGGAGAATTGACCTAAACAACCCAATAACATACTAGAGAGTGAAGGCAATTGATAGGACACAAAGAATTTTTAGTAACCAGCTGAATAAGGGCCAGTCATGTCCCTAATCACCTTTCTAAAAAGTAAGCTAACTTCACTCATAGTTGGTAAGCTTGAGTAGTTAGTTTTTTGGCATCAGCTTCAGAAGAGGAAATGAACTCTTGAGGAAGACATGAAATTTTGAGAACTCACTGCACCTTTTGTACAGTATAGTCCAGTGATGGTGAACCTTTTGGAACTTTTTAGGGACCCTGTGCCATGCCCCACTCACCCCCCAGACTGTGTGCCCATGCCCTGCCCCCTGACTGCATGCAGTGCCCCACCCACCCCTGCATTGGGGGCTGGGGCTGGGATGTAGGCTGGCCAAACCAGGGCTGAGCTCCGCCTGGAGAGAGGCTCTTAGGCTCCACCCCCTGTGTTCAGGGGTGGATCCAGGCTCCTAGCTGGCCAAGCCAGGGGCCTGCATGTGTCCACAGAGAGGTCTCTTCGTGCCATCTTTGGCACACATGCCACTGGTTCACCATCACAGGTATAGTCGGTAAGGTATGGGGCAGAGGGGAGTTTACTTATTGGCAGTGGAGTCTCGTGAGGAAATCACCAGGTTGCAGGAGAAACGCTAGCTTGTGCCCAAGAGAGGAATTCAAAATCATTACTTTCTGAACCCCAACCTTCCATGCAGAAGAAGGGGATTTTGAGTGCTCTAGGTAATGTGATCTCAGTATCTAGTTTTTTATCAGAGAAAAGAGATTTTCAAGGGCAACATCAGCTTTGAGAGTTACCTCAGGGCAACTCTAAATTTAAGTTCAAGAGTTCTTGAATTCAGGGGTTCAAGAATTTCTTAAGGCATGTTTCCTGATAAGTCCTTTTTTCTTGGAGAATAGGGAAAAATAAATGCTTCCTCAGAGCACAAAGACTCAGAAAATGCTAATTTGGGCAAAAGCTATGAAAGGATACTACCACCAAGCACTGATTATTGGAGGAATATTTGGACATGACTATAAGGCCAAGGCCAGAGGGAAGAAATTAGAGCCTTGAAGTTCCCCTCTTTACACATGCCTTGGCCATATCTATTCTCTCTATATATACTTCTTCCCCTGCCCCCCAGCATCCTGGCCATACATGATCCCTACATATCTATGCATCTATTTGTGACTGCTGTTTTATCTCTCCGTAATAGTGCCAAATGTATATGGGATGTGCCCCAAGTTTACAGGGAAAGACATTTTGTTACTACTTTCTTACTATGTCATTTAAATACTATTACTTTAAACTGAATGTATCCTTTGACTGTTAAAGGTAAACACATCAGAGGGAGCTCATGCCTACTTACATAATACCGTAAATATAGTTGTTCTCCAGAACACCGGATTGGTGAGTGTAAATGGGAGAGGCATAAGGAGGTGTCCCCAGGGCATTGTATTGTGGGAGTGACTCAAGTTGACTATCTCAAAATGGAACTACCTGAGGGGCCCCTGTGTATCACAGAGGATAGAGCTTCAGATCTGGAGTCAGGACGGCTTGGGTTCAAATGTGCCTTCAGACACTTTTTAGCCATGTGACCCTGGAGTAAAAGCCACTTTAACCCCAATTGCTTTGCCCTTACTGCACTTCTGTCTTGGAATTGATACTTAGGATCGATTCTAAGACAGAAAGCAAGGTTTTTTTCTTTGGTTGGTTGGTTTTTAATGTGGCTACCCTCTCTTTAAAAACACCCTAGACAAGGCTGACTCTCAGCAGCCCATCTCTACAAGTGTCCTGTTTCCCATCAGTGGTCTTTATCCGGAGACCAACACCCTAATATGTGATCAGTTTATTTAGGAAAATGCTCATGAAAGGAAAGATTTTAAGACCAAGCAAGAGTTAGAAAATATTACAAAATGTAAAATAAATAATTGTGATTACATTAAATTAAAAAGGTTTTGTACAAACAAAACCCATGCAATCAAAATTAGAAGAAAAGTAACAAATTGGGAAAAAAACCTTTATAACAAAAACCTCTGACAAAGGTCTAATTACTCAAATTTATAAGGAGCCAAATAATTGTATAAAAAAGTAAGCCATTCCCCAATTGATAAATGGGCAAGGGACATGAATAGGCAATTTTCAGATACAGAAATCAAAACTATCAATAAGCACATGAAAAAGTGTTCTAAATCTCTTATAATTAGAGAAATGCAAATCAAAACAACACTGAGGTATCACCTCACACCTAGCAGATTGGTTGACATGACAACAAAAGAAAGTAATAAATGTTGGAGGGGATGTGGCAAAATTGGGACATTAATGCATTGCTGGTGGAGTTGTAAATTGATCCAACCATTCGGGATGGCAATTTGGAACTATGCCCAAAGGGCTATAAAAGATTGCCTGCCCTTTGATCCAGTCATACCACTGCTGGGTTTATACACCAAAGAGATCATAAGGGAAAAGACTTGTACAAAATCATTATAGCTGCACTCTTTGTGGTGGTAAAAAATTGGAAAATGAGGGGATGCCCTTCAATTAGGGAATGACTGAACAAACTGTGGTATCTGTTGGTGATAGAATACTATTGTGCTGAAAGGAATAATGAACTGGAGCAATTCCATGTGAACTGGAATGATCTCCAGGAATTGATGCAAAGTGAAAGGAGCAGATCCAGGAGAACCTTATACACAGAGATGATACATTATGGCACAGTCGAATGTAATGGACTTCTCTACTAACAGCAATGCAATGATCCAGGACATTTCTGAGGGACCTATGAGAAAGAATGCTATCCACATCCAGAGAAAGAACTGTGGGAGTAGAAACACAGAAGAAAAACAACTGCTTGATCACATGGGTCGATGGGAATATGATTAGGGATGTAGATCTAAGCGATCACCCTAATACAAATATTAATAATATGGAAATAGGTCTTGATCAATGACACATGTAAAACCCAGTAGAATTGCTCATTGGCTATGGGAGGGGGTGGGAAAAGGAGCGGGAAAGAACATGAATCATGTAACCATGGGGAAATATTCTAAATTAATTAATTAAATAAAGTTTTTAAAATTAAAAAAAGGAAAATGCTCAGTTTGACCAAGGATTACTCTGATCTCTTTTATAGATCTGAATGTTTAAAAAATTAATCCTAGAGTTTTACAAATAAATCTGATGACAGTTAAGATAATTAAGTTATGTTTTGTTTTATAGGTTCTTGCAACTATGGAACAACTAGAAAATGTGAAGAGTTTTCAGGAGTTCGTGCAGATATTCAGTCAGTTTGGAAATGAAATGGTAGAATTTGCACATCTAACTGGAGACAGACAAAATGTATGTATTTTCTAAACCTGAATAGTAAAAAAGCAAGATTTACTTCTATTTTCACATGAAATTATGTTCTTTTCTAAGTGACATATGTACTCAGATTTTATCAGAAACCTTTATTATAGTCTGTCTTTGATAGGTGAGTCAGGATAAGGCAAATAAATCACTGTGCTTTGTTTTTTCCACAAGAATGTATAACAACTTTGTGTAAAAAAACCCAAAACATTATTTAAAAAAAATAATTGTTAGGTACCCAGGCCAGTCCACAGGTGCCTGAAAAGTGTTATCCAACTGCCATACATTTCAAAGTTGTTCATTCATCAAAAATGTATTTGGTAGGGTATCCATGTTCAGATAGAGATTGGGTTAGATGTGAGATGTGATTAATAAAATTCCAAGAGTTTATAATTCTTTGAATGCTTTTACTATCATTAATATTTAATATTTGCAAAGCATTTTATAAAAAGTATCTTATTTAATCCTTCCAATAACTCTTGGAGGTAGATGTTTACTATTATCCTCATTTTGTAGATGAGGAAATTGAATCTGATGTAGATAAAGTAATTGCCCAAGATCACACATCTAGTAAGAAGCTAAAGCAAGGGTGTTTGAGGCCTCAGGCCAGCACTCTATCTGCTGCTTCACCTAGCTACCTAGTATACACTTTAGTTTATAGCGAAAAAATTAATAACTAAAAACAGTAAAATATTGAATGAGAAATTGTTTTTATTCATACTTGAGGAAAAGTAGCTTTAATTAGAAGTAGATGAACTAGATGATAGAAGGGAGATGGAATGAAGTATACATTTTCAAATGTGATCAATATGTTGAATTATTTTACTTACATGTGTTTATTTATATGGAAGCAGGGAGTTAGGAAAAGGCATCAGGAAAATATATGAAAATACACATAAGAAAAAGTTCAAAAAAGGACCCAAAATGGAAATTTTGTCATTTGTTATGTTAAATTTAATAACTTTTTAAAAATTGTATGGAACAGAAAAATTCATAGTTTAAAGTTTTACAATCTTCTTTTTTTATCCTTTTGTTTACAAAAATGCTCCTGTGTGTTAAGTTCATAAATAAAAAGAAAATTTAAATTTAAAAAAGTTAGATAGTTTAGTGGACATTCAAAAGGGAACCTCTGGGTAGTGTTCAAAACCTTTAGAAAATTCCCTACACTTAACTATCAGCCAGGGAAATCTGGGAATGAGTGGGAGAAGAATGGATTAGGAAAGATGGGCAAAGTAGTGTGCATATGGATGCCCACGAATTAGATATTTCTAAACCAGTAAGTGCCTTCATAATTAAATCCATCATATATGCAAAAAGGGCAGCTTAGATGGCACAGTGGATTGAGTGCTGGCTTAGAATCAGGAAGACCAATCTTCCTGAGTTCAAATCTGACCTCAGACCCTATGCAGGCTGTGCGACCCTAGGCAAGTCACTTAATCCTATTTGCTTCTGTTTCCTCATCTGTAAAATCAACTGGAAAAGGAAATGGGAAACCATTCCACCATCTTTGTCAAGAAAATGCCTATTAGGATCACAAAGAGTCAGCCATGACTGAAATGACTAGACAGTGGCAAATATGCAAAAGAACACATTTTACTTTTTCTTCTTTCAGTTTACTTGAATCAACAACAAAGTCATAGGTCTTTGGTACTACCTCATTAAAGAATTTTCTGACCCTTTCCTAATACTTCTTTTTCAAATCCATGAATGGTTTGTGTAGGCACAATGCACATAATCATTAATGCTGTGCTTGTGAATACGATGGAGAGAATTTAATAATACTACATACTTGATATTATCTCTTCCTATCTTCTGCAGCAGATTGCCCCCCCCAACAACATCCCCCTCCCCACATAATTCTCAGTCCTTAATCCCTGCCTATCTACTGGTTCCTTCTTTGCTGTATATAAATATGGTCATGTCTCAAATATCCTGAAAAATAAAAAATATATACGTATACATATATATACTTGATCCTTCCAGGTCAGACTGGCTATCACCCTATATCTCTGTTCCACTTCTCAGCTGAACTCAATGAAAATGTCATCTACATTTAGCACCTCTTCTCCCCCTTCTTTCTTCTCACTTTCTTCCACTTGCTTTGCATTTTGTACTATACTAATGGATAGAGAGAAAAAGAAAGGGAAAAGACTGTTCTTGCCCTCTAAGAGATCACAATCTACTGGGAGAGACAAAATATAAATACGTGCAAATAAGCTCCATACAGAACAAATAGGAAATAATCAACAAAAAGGAAGTTACTAGAATTAAAAGGGATTGGGAAAGACCTCCTATAGAAGATGGGATTTTGACTGGGACTTTGAGGAAGCCAGGGAAGCCAGGAATAGAGAGACAAGGAAAGAGAGCACTCCAACCATGAGAGACAATCAGAGAAAATGCCTGGAGCTGAGAGATGGAATATCTTCCTCAGAGAACAGCAAAGAAGCCAGTGTTACTTGATCAAAGTGTATATGGTGGAGTGTAAGAAGAGAAAGCTGAAAAAGGCATGTGGGGCTGGGGGAAGGGGGGGTGGAAAACAGCTTCTGAGTGGCTTTGAACACCAGTGAATTTTGTATTTGATTCTAGAGGTGATAGGGAGCCAGTGGAGTTTATTGAGTAGGGTGGTGACATAGTTGGACCTACACTTTAGAAAAATCACTTCAGTGGCTGAATAAAGAATTACTTAAATGAGAAGACACTCAGTGAAAAGGAGACATATTCACAATGTGAATGAAGACATGCATGTATGAATGAATGAATGAAATTAGTGTCTACTATGCATGAAGTATTGTTAAGTGCTTACAGATATAAACAGAAAAATTAGTCTAAGGGAATTTTGACTGTTAAGACTAATGGAAAAGCACCATGTAGTGTTGCCATAGGGCAAAGCATGTGGCAATACATCTTCTTTAGTGTCATTTCCATTGATAAACCCACATGCACTGAAACATTTGAAGATGCCAAAGACTTTGATGGTGAGAACTGTTTTCTGGTTCTTCAGTTGCTGTGGCTAGAGACTATGGAGATGGAGGCTCTAGATCAGGGGTCAGCAACCTTTTTGGCCGTGAGAGCCATAAACACCACATTTTTTAAAATGTAATTTCGTGAGAGCCGTACAGTGCTCACAGTGCACTCCTGTAACAGTGCCTGAAAAAAAAATTGACTTTATGGCTCCTGCAGAAAGAGCCATACGTTGCCGACCCCAGCTCTAGCACCTGAAGAGGAATTTGCCAGGCCTTGTCTCCCCAAGGGTTGCTACCCAGAACAATGATTGCAGGAGGCAGACTAGATGCGGGGCCTGTAGCCCAGAGAGCACTGCAGTCCTTGGGCTCATGGGCTTTCCAGCCTGAGGGTAGCAGTGGGAGGTGGCGGTAGATGAGACAGCAGGCTCCTTCACAGGGATTGCTCCTCTGGATGATGGATGTAGGGCCATATTAGAAACAGGGCTTTGGGCTAGAGGATACTATATCCCTGGAGGTCTGAGGGAGGATTGTCCAGGTGGTCCCTTCCTACTTTATCAGACTTCTGGACATATTATTCCCTCCTACACACTGTATGGTCTGTCCATACTGATTCATTTGCTATTCCTCAGATATAATGCTCCATCTTATGAATGTTTCCCTAGACCTAGAACATTGTTCCTCTTTACCTCTGTTTCTTAGATTTTCTGGCTTCCTTCAGTACTCAACTAAAATACCACTTTTTACATAAAGCCCTTTCCCAGTTTGCCCTTTCCCACCCCTTTAATGTAAAAACCTTCCCCTTTAAGGTTACCTTGTATCTATTCTACATATCTTGTATATATACATATATGTGTACATAGTAATATGAGGGTATGCCTATTATTATCTTCCTAATTGAAGTGTAAAGTCCTTGAGAGCAAAGAATTTCTGCCATTTCTTTGCATTCTCAGTGCTTAACTCAGTTTCTGGCATATCTGGCTTCTAAGAGTTTTTTTATAATTATGTGTTTCGAAGATAAGGGTTTTAGGGAGGGGGAAAAAGTTGATCATGTTGGATATCAATTTGGAAGAAGAGAGCAGGAATAGTCCTGGCCCCTGGACTCTTTGTTTTTACCAGTGACTACTTAGTTGAGAGCACAGATGGCATGGTTGCCAAATTTGCAAAGGATATGGAGCTTTGAAGAATGTGTATCACAATGGATGATTAATGGGGTCAGAAGGTAGAAATATCCAGACCAGCTAGAATCGTGGGACTCTTTGAATAAGCTAATAAGTTGGGATTTGAGCTTTGGACTGGATTTCATTGGCATAAGGGATTTCTCATAGGGACAGTCCCCTGCCACTGCAGATCAGCTCCTTCTCTATGATTTAGAGCCTGAGAGAATCCTCTGGCCAAGGTGACATGGCTAGCTTTTGTCACAAGCAGGTTTGACCAAATCGTGTCAACTCTGAGGCCAGCTCTTTATTCAATGTCATGTTACCTCTCTGGGTAAAAGTTAAGCCAAGGATAAGGAAGGTACCTGTGGTACAGGGATGAGGAAACTTTCTATCCATGCTGGGCAGTAGCTTCTATGCACCATAGTGTTACCTGGGGTTCACATGCCCAGGGTTCACATAGCTAGTTTGTCAGAGGATGGACCTGACCCCAGATCTTCCTGGTTCCAGAGCAAGTTAACACTCCACTACACCAAGATATGACATCACTCCATTTCTGTCCTGTCTTCTTTAAAATCTATGTCTTCTGGCAATCCAGGTTAGGGGGTTGGGTTCTTCTTCTTAGTAGTTATCTTTTCTGATACATAAATGAAATAAATGTGAAGAAATATATAGGAATAAATGCAAAGTTTTATCTTTGGAGGTAAAAAAAATTGGCTTCACAAATGGCTAAGCAACAGGTTTGTGAAAAAGGCCAGAAGATTACAGTCAATAACAAATTCAGTATGTCAGCAGTGTTGCCTTTGTTTATATATACCACCATTATTTCTTCTTCTTTTTTTTTTTTAACATTTATTAATAATCATTTTTAACATGGTTACATGATTCATGCTCCTATTTTCCCCTTCACCCCCCGCACTCCCCCCACCCATGGCCGACGCACTTTTCCACTGGTTTTGTCATGTGTCCTTGATCAAGACCAATTTCCCAATTGTTGGTGGTTGC
>NC_058130.1:150646343-150789420 GCF_016433145.1 Gracilinanus agilis
GTCCCCTCCCTTGTTGTTCCCTTATTTTTGTTTTTTTTAAAGACCGAATGAATTCCCTCCCCCTTCTTCTTCCCTCCCTTTTTGGCCTCCCCACTCCCCTGCTCCCTTTGGTTTATCCCTTCTGACTTTCTCAGTAGGGTTAGATGGAGTTTTTTATCCAGATGGATAATACAGCTACTCTTCCTTCTCCGGGTTGATTATACTGAGAGTAAGGTTTGATTATTACCTCTTAATGCTCTCTTCCTCTCCTTCTTATGGTAGTATTTATCCCCTCCCCTTCCCATGCCCTCTTTGTGTGTAATAGAATATCTTATTTTTCTTATTTACTCGGATTTTTCTTGGTGTCCCCTACTCTTCCTCCCCTCTTTCCCACCCCCCATGTCATCTTAGACCATTTAGTATCCTGTCCTCTCCCTATGAATTATTCTTCTGGTTGCTATAATAGTGAATATTATAATAGTGTATAGAGTTCACTACAGAGAATTATACATAGCATTTCTCCACCTAGTAATACAGATACTTAGATCTTATTTATGCCCTTAAAGAGTCAAGCTTAAAAGACTATGAGTTTTCTTTCTTTTCCCTCTGTTTCTTATTTACCTTTTCATCATCTTTCTCTTGATATCTGTGGTTGAGTGTCAAACTTTCCAATTAGTCCCGGTCTCTTTTGTGCAAAAACTTGGAATTCTTCAATTTTGTTGAATGCCCATACTTTCCCCTGAAAGTATATGGTTAGTTTCGCTGGGTAGTTGATCCGTGGTTGCAGGCCCAGCTCTCTTGCCTTTCTGAATATTGTATTCCAAGCCTTGCGTTCTTTTAGTGTTGAGGCTGCCAGATCCTGTGTGATCCTTATTGGTGCTCCTTGATATTTGAATTGTCTCTTTCTGGCTTCTTGTAAGATTTTTTCTTTGACTCGAAAGCTCTTCAATTTCGCTATTATATTTCTGGGTGTTGACTTTTCTGGGTCCAGTTTAGAGGGTGTTCTATGGATCCTTTCAATGTCTATATTGCCCTCTTGTTGTAGAACTTCAGGGCAATTTTGCTGAATAATTTCTTTGAGTATGGAGTCCATGTTTTTATTAATTTCTGCCTTTTCTGGAATACCAATGATTCTCAAGTTATCTCTTCTAGACCGGTTTTCTTGGTCTGTCACTCTCTCCTTGAGATATTTCATGTTTCCTTCTATTTTATCAGTCTTTTGACTTTGTTTTATTTGTTCTTGTTGTCTTGAGAGATCATTGGTTTCTAAATGTTCGATTCTAGCCTTTAAGGACTGGTTTTCGGCTTTAATGTTTTGGTTTTCGGCTTTAATGTTTTGGTTTTCCTTTTCAATCTGGTCATTTTTGGTCTTCAGTTGTCTTGTCTCACTTTCCAATTGCGAAATTCTGCCTTTTAAACTGTTATTTTCTTGCCAGATTTCTTCCGTCTTCCTTAGCATTTCATTTTTAAACTCTTCCATAACTTGTGACCAGCTTTCATTTTTTTGGGGAGGTTTGGATTTTTGTTTTCCCTCCTCTGTTGTCTGGATTTTCTCTGTGTAGAAGTTGTCCAGTGTTCCAGAGTTTCTCTTGATGGTCTTTTTCTTCTGGATTTCCTTATTGCTGGCCATTGTTAGCCCCGCCCCTTTTCCGCTTTGTCTTTGCACTCCGGGTCTGCCTGGGCCTTGCAAGCTTGGGGGGGGGGGGGGGGGGGCTCTGGTCTCCTTGTCCTCGGGGTCAGGCCTCCTGGTAGTTCCCGGTCTGCCCCTCTGCCCGAGGCTCCTTCAGCAGTCTTTGGGGCTGCTTCCACAGCCACGCTCAGGTCTGCACCGGGTCCTCACTGGAGGTCCAAGCCTGGGCTGGAGATCGTTATTCAAGCCTAGGGCACTGCCTTTGCCTGCGCTGATGCTCTTAGGGCCCTGCCTTCACCCCTGCAGAAGGTAGTGAAAGTCCGTGGGCTGGAGATCTTTATTCGCCCCTGAGGAGATGCCTTCAGAGCTTGGGAAAGGCCGAGTTTTAGGGGCCTTTGTCCCTGCTGGAGGCGGTGCCTTCACTCACGTGGGCGCTCAGGGAGAGTCCCAGCCACCTGGGGTCCCTTGTCTTGCAGCGCACAGGTACGGGCTCAGGGGCTGCCAGTGATTTTCTGGTTGCCCCAGTCCTGTTTACCCGCTTGTGCGGTGTGGGGGGTGGGGGAGGGGCTTCTTCCTCTTGTGTTTTAGTGTGAACTGTTTCACCCCTTTAAAGTGTGGAAATGCCCCGATTCTGCGTACCTTCAATGCTGCGCCCTGTTGTGGGGTTCCTTCGTTCCTCTGGACTCGTTTTTATTTCCCCTTGAGGGGTTCTGTGTGGTTCGGTCAGGAGAGATCGAGCAGCTGCTCCTTACTCTGCCGCCATCTTCCATTATTTCTTCTTAAAGAATCCCTCCCCACTGAACCTTTTCTTATAAAATAAACAAAAACATTTGAGCAAATCCACCCAAAGTTATTATGTCTGGCAGTATTGATCAGAGTCTTCATTCCTAAGGTATACCTTTCTGCTCTGAAGAGAAAAGTATATCTTATCAGTTCTCCAGGCCTGAGATTGTTCATAGTAGTTCAAATTCTTTTAAGTAGTGTTGCCATTAAATAGACCCTTGGAAGCTGGCCAAATAATGTTTGTAGCATTGTTTCTATTTGAGTAATACATTCAGATTTCAATCAACTAACTTAAAAATAAAGCTTTTGGAACACAACCTGTTGATAATTTTCAAAAATTTGTATTTCGGTGAGGGGCACAGCTAGGTGGCTCAATGGATTGATAGCCAGGTCTGGAAACAGGAGGTCCTGGGTTCAAATTTAGCCTCAGACACTTCCTCATTGTCAGTCCCTAGGCAAGTTACTTAATCCCCATTGCGATGAACCTACGGCTCACATGCCAGAGGGGGCACTCAGAGCCCTCTCTGTGAGCATGTGCATCAGTTCATTATTAGAAAGCCAGAGGGATACCGGGCCAAGCTGCTCCCTTCCCCCTTGCCTAAGGACATTTCTCACATCACCCACCCTTCTAAAAGGCTCACCATCACTGGCCTAGACACTTCTGCCTTGTAACCAATACACAGTATTGATTCTAAAATGGAAGATAGTTCTTTTTAATTATATTTCCTTTGTTTACAACATCCTTAAATCCTTTTTTATTAAGTGAAGAAGTTTTTTAGATGTTGAATTTGCTTTGGTTGTTATTCAAAAATGTTAATAATTTCTTTTTTCATTTCATTTTAGGATTTGAAGGATGAAAAGAAAAAGGCAGAAATGGCAGCAGCTCGGGCAGTTCTTGAGAAGTGTACTATGATGCTTCTCACAGCTTCAAAAGTAAGATGAAAATTAGTGGTTTAATGTTTCTGAATTGAGAACTTAAATACTGGTAGTTAACATAATTTTTTCTTTTTATGACTATTAAAAAATCTTAAATTTTAAAAACTGCATTTGAAGAGGTAAACTTCATTATAAGAAATGTGAGACATGAAAAACATAGTTAAATTCTGATTCCCCATAACAATTCTTTGGGTTATATTATGCAATTATCACTTCCATTTTATACATAAGGAAACTGGTAATTCACAGTAAGTATCTGTGGAAGGACTTGAATCCAAAACTCCTAACTCTAAGCCCTCTCTACCATACATGCTTATTCTTTATATACATCTCTACTGAGCACCTCCTAGATGCTCATAAATGAGCTGCTTATACTAGAAAACCAGCTTAATAACATTAATTATAAAATTCATATATTTCTATCCATATTATGTGAGCATTCACCTAAAAGAAAGTTCACATTTTTTAAAGACATGTCTTAGGCATCCTAATTGTGAATCAGCTCGTAAAAATAAAGGAGGAGTATTTCACCGAATGAAACTGGCTTTGGAGCAAGTAATTGAAATCGTAACAGACTGTAGACCAAATGGAGAGAATGAAATATCATCTATCAGTATATATACTGGCATAAAAGAATTTAAGGTAAGAATAAGAATGAAATATATTTTTTCCATTTCCATTTTCTCTTCCTATCAGTATCTGTGGATTCATGTTTTGGGATAGAAGCTTCACAAAGATAGAAACATCTATATTTTTAATTAACTACACTTTTATGGGTTCTCAGTAACATTTGGATTTCTCTCTTTGATAAAAAAAAAAAGTCGTCCACTTTCTAATTCTCTGATGCAGCGTATATATGTATATGACAGCTGTTAAAGTTATTCTGTTTGACGTCATTATCCCATTATGTACCCATAGTTAGAACTTTTAGATTAGGCAAAGTAGTATTCTTTAATTGGGCTGTGATAGTGAGCATGATCCATAGAATCCCCAGTGGATGGCCAGCTCCAGCTCTGGCACACCGTTTTAAACTTTGATGCCGTTAGCTTAAAAACTTAAAGTAGGTTCAGTCTAGCTAGTGGTGATTAAAACATACTAAATTGACTTTTTTGAAAAATTGATTTACTTTAGAAAATCAACATTTTGTAGAATGTTACTATAGAAGGAGAACATTTTGAGCAAGAGAGTGACATGGTAGGCCCTGTGCTCTAGGAATATTAAATGGGTAGCTCTGCAGAGGAAGGGATTGGAGAGATTTTGGAGAACTATCCGAGAAAGCCTCTCTACCCTTTATCCAAGAAACAGCTTGTATGAGATCTGCATTTCTATAAATCCATGATCTTACTCATGTGAAAGCTACACTCCCCAGTGCAGATCAAATCTAGCATAAGTGACTCTTGTCTGTCAGCACAAAACCTATTTTTTGGTTATCTTTCTTTTCTTGCTACATGATAAGGCCACCTTCTTTTCTGTTCATATGTCTCTATAAAAGATGTTACACCCTCATTATACTTACATTGAAGGGTCTCCTGCATGAGTCACTCAACATTTTAACTTAGTGTTAGAAAATCTAAGTAGATGAAAAATTGCTAATTGAGAACCAGTGATTCTCAAACTTTTCCATAGTGGCAGGACTTTCAGTTTATTTTGAAAATTATAATATATTTTATTTTTTCAGTCAGCAAAAATTTGCCTTCTTTCCCTCTCATTCCCCACATTAAGAATTAAAGAAAAATAAAAACCTCTTTTACAAACATATATAATCAAGCAAAAAAAAATTTCTGCATTGGCCACCTCCAAAATGCATGCATGCATATGTCTCATTCTTTATTCGTGAGTACTTCACCTTTCTACCAGGAGGTACATAGCATGTTTCATTATTAGAACTCTGGAATCATATACTGACTAGAGATATTTATTCTGTCAGTGTTCTTTGTCTTCACTGTATTATTGTCATATAAATTCTCCTCTTGGTTTTGTTTACTCTGGTTTAGTTCATACAAGTATTTCCAGGTTTCTTTAAAATCATCCCCTTCATTAGTTCTTACAACACAATAGTATTCTATCACATTTATGTACCATACCTTGTTCAGCCATTTCCCAATTTGTGGACATTCCCATTCTTTGCCATCTCAACAAGAGCTAACAATATTCTTAAAGTTTGTTTTCCTAGAAAACATTGATCAAAACTATAATGTGCAATTGAAAAGACAATCCATAAAGTTTATCTATCAGTACATATATTTTAGCAATTGTAGATGGAAGGTGAGCTTGTCCTAGAATTGAACAGGAGGGAGAGAGACCTTATTATATTGGGAAGTTTCAGCGTATTTTTATCTATCTTAATCTTCTTCCTGAAACAGTAGCCCATTTTATACCACCTTCATTTCTAAATATGTTCTTCCCTTCTTCTACTCTACATCCATACAGAGCCATCCATCCCTTGTTGTAATGAAGGTGGGAAGAGCAGGGGCAAAAAGCACTAAGCAGCATATACCTTCTGACTGTGAATGCAATATTCCATATCCATATCCTTCCCTCCCCAATTCTGCATAGAATTTTTTTTCTATTCTTCAGGCCCAAGCTTCTTGGTCATTCTGATTTCATAGCGCTCAGTTTCTTTCTTTTTTTCTTTCTATTTACATTAGTGTAGTCAGACTTATCTCTTTAAGTAACAATATTCTTTTAATAATGCTACATATTTGAAAGTCATTAATTACTATAGATTTTGAAGAATTAAAGTTTATAGGTCACCCAAGAGTATTGGATAGATTTTGACACAATAGAATTAAAGTTTATAGGTCACCCAAGAGTATTGGATAGACTTTGACACAATACTTAATAAATGATTGTTCAATAGATTAGTGAATAAATACCAGTTTGTTCACTTAATGAAAAATATGTACAAGATAACTGAAACTTGTTCTTTTATGGCACATCCTTCCTATTAGGTAGATCTATTAAGGAAATAAAATTAGTTCTCAAAAAAATCAATTCTTTAATGTCAAGTAATGGGTTGAAAAAATGGTCAAACAAAAAAAGAACTGGACGATAGGGAAAAAAAACCACTACTGTGGTGGCAGGGACAGTCAAGACACAAATTCAGAAGATGACAACACCACAAAAATAGCTCCAACCAAAGCCTCAAAGAAAAATGCAAATTGAACTCAACCCCAATCAGAATTCTTGAAAGTCAGAAAAAGATAAGTGGCAAAAGGGAAAATTAGGAAAAGAAATGAGAGTGATACAAGAAAATTATGAAAATGTAATTAAGAGCTTGGTAAAAAAGACACAAAAAAATACTGAAGAAAATAATATTTTAAAAACCAGAATTGGCCTAAAGGTAAAAGAAGCACTCTAAAAGTCACTGAAGAAAAGAACTTCCTAAAAATCAGAATTGGTTAAATGGGAAAAGAGGCACAAAAACTGACAGAAAAAAATAATTTAATAAAAATTAGAATTGGGCCAGTGGAAGCTAATGACTCCGTGAGACAAGAAGAAATAATAAAACAAAATCAAAAGATTAAAAAAACAGAAGAAAACTATTTCATCAGAAAAACTTGCATGGGAAATAAATCAAGGAGAGATAATTTAAAAATTGTTAGACTAGGGGGCAGCTGGGTAGCTCAGTGGATTGAGAGCCAGGCCTAGAGACAGGAGGTCCTAGGTTCAAATCCAGCCTCAGACACTTCCCAGCTGTGTGACCCTGGGCAAGTCACTTGACCCCCATTGTCCACCCTTAACATTCTTCCACCAAGGAGCCAATACACAGAACTTAAGGGTTAAAAAAAATTGTTAGACTACCTGAAAGCCACAATAAAGAAAAAATAACATAGACATCATATTTCAAGGAATTGTCAATGAAAATTGCCCTAATATCTTGGATCTGCAGGATAAAATAGAAATGGAAGAATCTATCAATCACCTCCTGCAAAAGATCATAAAATGAAAAATCCCAGGAATATTATAGCTGAATTCTAGAGTTCCCAGGTCAAGGAGAAAATATTGCAAGCAGCCAAAAAGAAACCATTCGGATATCATGGAGCCACAGTTAGGATCAGACAAGATTTAGCATCTTCCACATTAAAGGAGCAGAGGGTTTGGAATATGATAATTCTAGAAAGGAAAGGAACCGTGATTACAACTAAGAATAACCTACCAGCAAAACTGAGTATATTCCTTTGACCTGGGAGAGGGTGGGGCATATAGAGATGGGGGAAAATGGATAATTAATGAAATAGAGGGTGTCTAAGTATTCCTGATGAAAAAACCAGAGATAGATAGAAATTTTGACTTTCAAGAGAAGCATTAAAAAATGAACATGAAAGAGAAATCATAAGGGACTTAATAAGGTTAAGCTGTTTTTGTTTCCATATGGGAAGATAATGCATGTAATTCCTAAGACCTTTATCAATATTAGTGCAGTTAAAAGGAATCTACATAGACAGAGGGCATAGGTATGAGTCAATTATGTTGGGATAATCTAAAAAAAAAAGTGGAGTAAGAAAATGATGCACTGGGAGAAGGGGGGAAATTATCACATAAATGAGGCACATGAGCTTTTTTCAGTGGAGGGAAAATGGGGTAGGAGTGGCAGGCAATGCTTGAACCTCTCATTGGAGTTGATTCAAAAAGGGAAAAATACATATGTACTTAACTGAGTATGGAAATCTGTCTTACTCCACAGAGAAGAGAGAATGGTGTTAAGGGAAGGGGGAAATGGTAAAAGGAAGAACAGATTAAGGAGGCAGTAGTCAGAAGCAAAACTGACTTTTGAGGAGGAATAGTATAAAAAGTGAGAGAGAGGGATAAACAGAAAAAACTAGAATGTAGGGAAATATACAGTAGTCATAACTATGAATGTGAATAAGGGTAACAATCATAATCTCAGACAAAGAAAAGCAAAAGTAGACCTAATTGGAAGATATAATCAGGAAAACTATATTTTGCTAAAAGGTACCATTGAAAATGAAGTAATATCTAAAAACTTTATATCAGATTCTCTGATAAAGGCTTCATTTCCCTAGCATATAAGGAACAAAGTCAAATTTATAAAAGTAAGAGCCATACATCTTTATATTTTTCCTGGTCTTAGAGGGGGAAACCCTTGGTCAGAAGATAGTCATTAGGCTGTATGAATCAACTTTAGAAAAAGGAGAAGGAACTTTCTTTCCACTCATCCATCCGCCTTTCACCCAAAACAGAATAGTATTTTTACATTTAAATTAAAAACAAAAAACTGTATGGGGTATTTGTGTGCTGGGGAGGGGGTTACATAGAACAGGATTAAAGACTGGCCCTTAAGTCACAGACAGGTAGAGGTAGGTGGGGAAGGGATGGTCAGAAGCAGGGAGCAAAGAGTGCTAGATGAAATTGGGGCAAAAAAAGCCAGCTTTGGCGGCTGGCCATCTTTTCAGCTTGTGGTTGAGTTTCTTGACTACCCTCTTTCCTATCCATATATAAGGCAGCAGGAACCACCTGGTGGCTGTAATTTTAACAAGCACACATTGAATGAAGCGCATATAAGGTATTGGGTGGTAAAAAGTGAGTTGGCTGGTCAACTTAACCATGTTACTGACAGGGGCAGAGAGGTTGTGTGTATTTCTTTTCTGGTGGGACTAGCATGTCACTAAAGCAGGCCTTTTGATATATTTTTTAAAAACCTTTATAAAAAGGCAAAAACAATTTTGGATTTTAATAATGTTTATAGGGTTTCTAAGTTGTACAGTTTTTCAGAGTTGCATGCATGTATTTCCCCAATGCACTCAAATGGTCCCCTTGCCCGACTGCTGTGAGGTTGGGGAGTGAAATAGGTAAATAAACACACTGGGAATAGTAGTGGGTGAAAGGGATGAATGGGGAATGATTGGGGTGAAGAGGGATAACTGCCTGACACAAATACAAATGGGGAATCACACTCACTCCCACAAACACAGGACACAGCTAGGATTGAGTGGTAACAGTGTTGGGAATGGCAGTTAGCCCCCCCACACACACACACAATTGCCTCCTTTGACAAGCCAGGGATACTTATTAAACTATAGTGGGCCCTCTGGGTTATGAAAAAGGAACAAAAGGAAGTTTTAAAACACAATTTAATGATGATAAAGAAAGGGAAGGATTGTGGGAGAGGTTTTGACTAATCCAAGAAAGAAAGCCAAGCCTATTGTCAGTTCAGAATGGGGTTTGGCTAACTTCTCTCTAGATATGGCACAGACAGATAGACTGACTGGCTGGAGACAGAGGTGGCTGCTAAAGGGCTTCTGGAGACAAGGGTATTCTCACACCACAGCAGATACTGATCCAAGTTGAATCCTTGATGGTATAAGTACTGGAACAAATCCTTGGTCAGCTATTAAATCCACAGTACTTAGGGAGATAGGCTCTTTGCACTTGGTCCACCCAAGAGCAGTGATTTCACCTTTCCTCTAGACACTTGCTTGATGTTCACACCCAAGATCTCCAAAGGGTTTCAGGTAACAGAGGGTATCGAGATCCCAGCTGCAAAAGGTCAGCTCCTTCTTCCAGTCTTGGCAGTTCACTCTCATTCACAACAACAACTCTTTCTGCATTCCAATCTAGAATGTCCATCTCTTCCAGCAAAGCTCATGTATCCTGCTGTCTGTGCATTACTATTTCCTCTCTATCTATCTCCATGTCCTAACTTATCTTTTCCTATAATAGGAGTGACAGTGTTGGGTTCAGACATTTGTGATTTTGTACCCTGGTATCTTTTCTGAGAGCCAGATCTTTATTGCCTTTTTGTCAAAAAATTTCTGAAGGTTTTTTTTCTCTTTTTAATAAAAACAACAGAAAAATCCCCTTAAAAAATAAGAGCCATAAATTGTCAAAGGATATGAATAGGTAGTTTTCAAAAGAAGAAATCAAAGCTGTCTATGTATAATCATATGAAAAATACTCTAAATCATTATTGATTAGAAAAATGAAGATTAAAACAACTCTGAAGTACTGCCTCACACTTATCAGATTGGCTGATGACTAAAAAGGAAAATGAAAAATTCTGGAGGGACTATAGAAAAATAAGGACACCAGTACACTGTTAGTGGAGTTGTGAACTGGTCCAGCCATTCTGAAGAACATGAAACTATTATGGTGTTTTCTCTAACCCTGGCTGTGGCCAGTACAGCTGCAGGTGTTGCCAACAATGCCTTCTGGGCCCCATAACCCTCATCCCTTCCTCACTAATTTATCCCCTTCCCCAGCTGGTACAACTCAACCTTAGCCCTAGATGATACTGGCTTTATTCCCCTTTCTCTCATCTCTTCCTAGGATGGATTTTGGAAAGAGAGAGAGAGCTGTGTTTTCATTCTTTATAACAGTGAGAATTGGCCTGCCCAGAAGGATGAGGGGAACCCAAGGGTGCTAATCCCAGACCCATACACTGCCCCACTTCTCCCCACACCTGCCCCAGGTCTCACTGTGCTCCTATTCCCTCACCCCACCTCAGAAGCCCCTGGTTCCACCTGCTATGCCAAGGCTAATGCTTCAATTATTTAAATAAAAGAAAGGGGCAGCTCTCATCTCTCTCCCTTTTTCTGTTGTCACCATCATGAACACAGACTGTGTGCAGCCCATCAAGTTGGCCCGGGTTACCAGGGTACTGGGCAGTACCCAGGTGCACATGGAGTTCATGGACAACATGAGCCAGTCCATCATCTGCAACATGAAAGGCCCCTTGTGGGAGAGGGACCTGCTTAACCTGCTGGAGTCAGAATGCAAGGCCTGGAGGCTGTGGTGAGACCAACCAATGGAGGCCCTTGCTACTGGATGTGATTTGGAAAGACTGCTAAAGAATATGTAAAATAAAGAATTTTGCCTAAATAACAATAATAATGGAACTATTCCCAAAAGGCTATAAAATTATGCATGTCCTTTAACTCAACAATACCACTACTAGTTCTATATCCCAAAAAGGTCAAATCAAGAGGAAATGGACCTATGGGGACATCTCTTTTTGTAATGGCAAAGAATTGGACATTGAGGGCATGCCCATTAATTGGGAATAGTTGAGATATATGATTGTGATGGAATACTATTGTGCTAAAAGAAATGATGATGGGGAAGGTTTCATAAAAACCTGGGAAGATCTATATGAATTGATGCAGAGGAAAGTGAGCAGAACTAGGAGATCACTGTACACAGTAACAGCAATATTGTGTAAAGGATAAACTCTGAAAGACTTGGCTACCCTTATCAATAAAATGATCCAAGGCAATTCCAAAGGACTCATAATAAAAAATGTTATTTTTGTCCAGAGAGAAAACTGATGAACTCTTGAAGGCAAATTGAACTATCATTTTTTCTCTTAAAAAAATAAAGTAAAAATGTAAATATCTCAACAGCAAAAAAAAATATCAATTAATTGTTTGGTGATTGTGCACTCAAGAAGAGAATTTGTTTTTTCTCAAGTAATGTCCAATTAAAACCTAATCACCATTTGTCATCATGAAGAATAAAAATATGTGTGTATGCATAGTGTGCATTTGTAGACCTCTCAATAACCAGAGTTAGATCCAGACCAGGAAATACTCCCTTGGACTTTTGTTGTTTAGTTGTTTCAATTATAACTGACTCTGTGACCCCATTTGGAGTTTTTTTGGCAAAGATACTAGAGTGGCTTGCTATTTCCTTCTCTAGCTCCATGAAGAAACTGAGGCAAACTGAGGCAAACAAGGTTAAGTGACTCATTGACCAGGGTCATACAGCTAGCAAGTGTTTGGGCTGGTTTTGAACCCAGGGAGATGAGTCTTCCTGACTTCAGGCCCTGCACTCTATCCACTGCACCACCTAGCTGCCCTTCTCTTGGATTTTACTGGAAGAGTATTGACCACAAGAGTGACTTCAAATTCTCCAGGGTTGGTGTTGCTATACATTTTTCCTTATGGTACTAATAAACCAAGATTCCAACCTCACAGATGGACCATCTTTGCTTGATTACACAACCATATTTTTTCTCCTGTTTGCTGTTTTTGCTGTTGGTCACAAAAAGTGACCAACAGTGAGTAAGGTGATAGTACAAATCAGTCTCTTTCACTAGAAAAATCATTCTAGGCTAAATAATTCTGTACTCCAGGACAGTTTTTCTCCAACATGTGGTCAGCCAGCTACTGCTTGAACATCTCCAGGAATATGGAGTAAATCAGTCTCATTTTCAAGGCAACTCCTTCCACTATTGGACAACTCTAATCTTTTTTTTTTTCTTAAGCCCTTACCTTCCATCTTAGAATTAATACTGTGAATTGGTTCCAAGACAAAAGAGCAGTGAGAGCTAGGCAATGGGGGTTACATGACTTCCCCAGGGTCACAAGTATCTGAGGCCAGAATGGAACCCAGGACCTCCCGTCTCTAGGCCTGGCTCTCAGTCCACTAAGCTACACGGCTGCCCCCAGACAACTCTAATCTTTAGGAAGTTCTTCCTTGTGTTAAGCCAAAATCTTCAGAAACCTTATAGCAGTTGATCCTAATTGTTTTCACTGAAATAAAACGGGATAATATCTTTGTATTATTATTATTATTATAGCTTATGTTTACATAAAACTTATGTGATAAAATAATTTACATATATTGTCTCATTGGACCCATGAAATAACCTATGTGGAGGGTCATTTAAATATTATTACTGTTTTGTAGATAGAAAAACTGAAGTTCAAAAAAGTTAAAATATTTGTCCAATGTCACATAACTCCTAAGCAGCAGAAGTGAAATTCAAGCCTACACAGTCTATGTTCTATGTTCATTCCACTAAAATGTGCTTCCTACCACTACAGTTAGGATTATTTTGGTTCATGTTTATTGACCCCACTAGATTTGTAAGCTCTTTGAAAACAATGGCTTTACCTTTCTTCCACTATGCATGATGAACAAATAGCACAATAAATAGGGATAAAAATTGGAGCTGTGACTTTGTTGTCACCAGAGACTTCCAATAATCAATGCAAGTCATCTAATCAGTGCAAGACTTTCTAATCAATGCCAACTCATCCCCTTTTCTGAAACTTATAGTCTTGAAGAGATGCCTGGAGCACTAAGTTAAAGGTTCAATGACTTGTTCAGGGTCATAGAGCCAGGACTTATCAAAATTAGCACTTAAATCCAATTCTTTCTTATTCCAAGTCTATATTTCTATCCCCTCTCACAATGTCTTTCCCATAATAAATATCTGGGTTATTTAGGTTGCGAGGATAACAAAAGGCTTGGATTGCCCTCATAAAGTTTATTTAAAAAGAAGATGACACATTGACTTTAAATATAAAACTATGTAATCATGCATTAGAAATGTACAAGATAAAGAGTTTGGTGAGATGGGAAGAGGAAAAAGGGAAGAGTTGACTTGAAGGTATCAGGGCAGCCTCATGGTGGAGGTAATATTAATTTGAGTTATGAGAGTTATGAGTTATGATTCAAAAAGTAATGAGAGACTTCCTAGATGTGTGACCCTGGGCATGTCATTTGACCCTCATTGCCTAGCCCTTGCCACTCTTCTGCCTTGGAACCAATACACAGGATTGATTTAAGATGGAAATTAAGGGTTTAAAAAACAAACAAACAATGAGAGGGAAGAAGGACGTTGCAAGCCTAGGTCCCTTGGGGATCATTTTAGAGATTACTATGCCTGCAGGGGAATAACAAAATAAAGCTAGAGAAGTACCATTGGTTCTTTGATCATTAGGCAATGGAGAATGTGCTTTACTTAGTAGACAATTAGAAGCCAATTGAATTATTGAGCAGAGGAGATGTATGACCAGATCTGTTCATAGAGAAGATTCTTCTTCCAGTACTATGAGAAATTAATTAGAAGACAGGGTGGGATGATACCAAAGCACAGACAGATTAAATTATAGGTGAGAGTCACACAGATAGCAAGTGTCTGAGGTAAGATTAGAACCAAGGATCTTCCTGACTCCAAGTCCAATACCCTTTGTGCCACACTGCCATAGGATGACTGATGCAACAAGGTACCAAAGAACATGATGGATGTCCTGAGGATAATTAGGAAAAGCATTATTTTCCCCTTTGAGACTAAAAAGAGGAAAAATAGAATACTGTTCATATGAAGAATTCAGAGGAATGAAGATAGAGACTAGGGAAGTTCAAGTAAGAGATCAGTTTATCTATTCAGTGTTTGGGAGAGAAGGCAGAATTGCTTTCAGAAAAAAAAGTTTAGAATACTATTTGAAAAATGTGATAGCTCATAGTTCAAGGGGGATATGATTGGGGATATAGATTCTAAACAATCACCTTAGTGCAAATATTAATAATATAGAAATAGATCTGGATCAGTGACACGTGTAAAACCCAGTGGAATTGCTCATTGGCTATGGGAGGGGGGGCAGGAGGAGGGGAGGGAAAGAACATGAATCGTGTAACTACCGGAAAATATTCTAAATTAATTAGTTAAATAAATAAACTTAATTTAAAAAAAGAAATAGAAGGATCAAAAAAACATGATAGCTTATCTGTGTAGCAGTAATAGTTGAGGTTACATAGCAAAAACTTACAATGGGCTAGTCAGTATTATTTGATATTTTAAGTAAATATAAATTTGCAAAAGATTTATAGAAGTATAAATTCTACTTTTCAGATGAACATTGAAGCTCTTCGAGAGAATCTTTATTTTCAGTCTAAAGAAAATCTTTCAACAATGTTGAAACTTATCTTGGAACATACAGAGGATTTTACTGATTCTGCTTACACCAGCCATGAGCACAGAGAACGCATCTTGGAGCTATCAAACCAAATTAAAATTGAATTGCAGCACCTGATTTCAGTGTGGATGCAAGCAGTAAGAACCTTTTGTATTAAAGTCTAAATAATAGTTTTGGTTTTTTTTCCCCTAAAGTATTATGGCATGTAAAAATTAAACTTCATTACCAGGATTGCAGGTTTAGTCCTCATGTTGAGACCAGAGAGTTTATATCCTCATGGGTGAGGATATAAATTTAGTGGCCTGGATAAATAAGCTAATTTGGCATAACTTATACTTGATGAAGCCATGGCAGGTTTTTAGAAAGTAGTTTCCTTTTCTTTTAAAACCTTACAATTTCACTAAGACTTTTGCAACACTCTGTTCTTGTTTGAAGCTGTTACTTGAACCCAAGTCTCCTAACTCTGAAGTCAGTGCTCTTTATACTGAATGTTAGGTAAGTTAATGGACAAAATATCAATAATGAAGAATTTTAAGCAGGGTAATAATAGCAGAGGTGTGCTTTAAGAAGATTAATATAGTAGCAGTAGATTGGATGGATTCCTACCTTTAGGAGAGACAATAGGCAGGGATATCAGTCAAAAGCGTTTACAATCATGCAGGTAAAAGTAGATGGCCTAAATTAGAGTGGTAGATAAAAATGGCAGGATTTGGTAAATGACTAAATCTGGAGAATCATGAAGTAGAAAAAAAGTCAGATTACTTTGAGATTTTGAACCTCTGTGACTGGAATAATTATGGATGGTGATGACATTAATAAAATAGGGCAGTCGGGTGGAAAAACTATTATCAGGGGGAAGATAAAGTTGGATTTATACATTTATAGTATAAAACACTAAATTCCAACATTAGGAATTCCAACCCAAAATGTATATTTCATAGAACTGGTATTATTATTAGATTGGAGGTATAATGAGAATATAAGATATATTTTTTTTCATTTTAGCAAAGCAAGAAAACAAAGAATATCATGGAAGATCTGGAACTAGCTATATTAAAAATAATCCAGAGCACAAATGAATTTAAAAGAGAGGTAAGTATAGTTTGAAATTTAGTCTCTTTTAATTCTTCATTCATGTAGTTTATATGCTAAATATTAGTACGTACTACAAATTTAAGTGGTTTTTAGGTAGTTTTAAAAAAAAAAAGAATAATAAAACCATAGAATCTCAGTTAGAAAGGACCTCTGAGGTCATCTAAGCCTAAGTTGTTAAACTCAAATAGAAAAGGATCCCTGTAGCATTCATTTGCCTTAGAAAACCACAAATTAACATTATCTATATTGTATTATATTTTCATTTTTTTAAAGCATTTCCCAATTCAATTTAAACAACCTTCATTCTTGAGTTTTGCTCTGGCAAGTCTGACACCTCTAGACCAACTCATATCTGAACAAGAATCCACTCTATAAATCCTCATTTTCATTAGCTGTTAAATGAGAACAATATAGCACCTTCTTAATAGGTTGGTGTAAGGATTGATGAAATAATGATTTGTATACAATTATTTGTAAACCTTAGTGTACTATATATATCAAAGTCAATTACTGTTACTTTTTGCTGTGGGTTTCAACTCCCAGTCCAAAGATTATTGTTCCTAAAGGCTACAGAAACCAAACTTTTTACTTTTATTATCTCACAACTTCCTTTGGGATAGGTACCTTTATTCTTCCCATTTTACAGATGAGAATTGGTCTCCAATAAATTTAAGGTACCTAGTTCAGCTGAACTGCATCCCAGGGTACTGAAAGAAGGGTCAAATGATTTCTGAGCCACTATCAATGATTTTTTCAGTCATGGAGAATGAAGGAGATGTCGTAGATAGGTTGGGTGAAAGGCAAATGTCTTAATTTAAATTTAAAGAAAAGGAAAAGACCAAAGCCTATAAACTATAAACCAGTGAACTTGATTACTATTCCAACCAAAATTCAAGAATGTATTATTTTTTAAATGGTTTTATTGAAAAAGTTATCTTCCCTAATTGATAAGTGGCCAAAAGATTTGAACAGGCAGTTTTTGATGAAAAAAAAAATCAAAGTTGTATGTAGTCATATGAAAAAATGCCCTAAATCTAAATCATTATTGATTAGGGAAATGCAAATTAAAACAACATAGATATCATCTCACACCTATCACATTGACTAAAATGATAGAAAGGAAAAATGACAAATGTTGAACGGATATGGAAAAGTGAGAACACTGTTGTTAGAACTGAGCTGATCCAACCATTCTGGAGAGCAATCTGGAATGATGCCCAAAAAGTTATAAAACTTTGTATACCTTTGACCCAGCAAAACCAGATTTGTTTCCCAAAGTGGTCAGGGAAAAACAAAAGAAAAACTCTATATGTTTAAAATAATTATAGTAGCTCTCTTTGTGGTGATGAAGAATTGGAAATTCTAGGGAAGCTGTCAGTTAAACAAATTGTGGCATATGTTTGTGCTGTAAGAAATGAAGTTTTGGTTTTAGATTGGTTTTAGAAAAACATGAACACTTCCCAGCTGTGTGACCCTGGCAAGTCATTTAACCCCCATTGCCTAGCCCTTACCACTCTTCTGCCTTGGAGTCAATACGTAATATTGACTACAAGATGGAAGGAAAGGGTTTCAAAAAAAACAACAACATGAAAAGACTTGCATGAAATAATGAAGAGTGAAATGAGCAGAACCACGAGAATGCTGTATACAGCAATAGGAATATTATTAGACATATAACTGTAAATGTCCACTTCCAGAGAAATAACTAATAAATAGAAGAGTGCATAATATGGTTACACACACACACACACACACACACACACATCTTTGTTAAATAGTGCCTCTCCTGTTGTCAGGTAGGGAAGGTGGGAGGGAGGTAGCTCAGAATTTAAAAATTAATTTCATTTCAAAAAAGAAAAAGTTATCAAAATATTAAAAGTTTCAAGTTCACAGAACCCCCCTGAAATCTATCCATGATGGACTCCAGATTTAAAATCCCTCTGTTGTTCACAGTAGCTATTGGACAGTGTCCTTTGAAATAAATTTAATAAGAATAGATGTAAGATAAGATGTAAAATCTTATACTTGAATTTTTAAAATTAACTTCACAAGTACAATATAGGGAAAGTTCTTATAAAATTAGTGGTTCATGTGAAAAAGATATAAGGGGGCTAGTGAATTATAACTGTACGAGTTGACAATGTGATGACCATCCAAAAAACTAACGCAATCTTAGGCTGTGTTAAGAAAGGCATAGCATCCAGGGAGATGATAGTCTTCTGTCCTTTTCTCTAATCAGAGTGCAGCTGGAGTACTGTGTTCAATTGTAGCCATCACATTTTATGAAGGACATCAACAAGGTGGAATATATCCAGATGAGGGCAACCAGAAGGGTAAAGGATGACCTCAAGATCATGTCATATTAGGAATGTTTAATCTGGAGAAGAGATGAGTTAAGGCTGGCCCTTGGAAAAGGGGTTAGACTTGTTCTACTTGATCCCATAAAGCAAAATCAGGAACAATGGAAATTGTAGGGGAGTAGATTTAGGCAAGATAAGGAGAAACTTCATAGCAATTAGCTTCTCTATTAGAGAAAATGTGGCAGAACATATAGAATGTTCTATATGGAGTCAGAAAGAGCTTGGTTTGAATCCTACCTCTAATCTTTATGCTACTTGATCCTGGGAAAATTGCTTACCCTCTTTGAGCCTCAGTTTCTTTATCTGTAAAATTGGCATAATAATTACCATAGTAATACTTTATGAAGTTGTGAGTATGAAATGAAATGTGTATATAAAGAGATGTATAACTTTAAAGCATCATATTAATTTATTATTAAATGGAAACTAGGTAACCCTTTATTGGAAATGTTGTAGATGGGAAATATTGTTCAGGTATAGTTTGAACTAAGTGACTTATATTTGTATCCCCAGCGCCTCACCCCATGCTTGACACATAGTTGACCTTTAATAAATAAATGCTTAATTGATGGCCTTTCAGGATCCTTCTGCCTTTAAGATTTTGTTTTAAAGTATAAATAATTCATATTTTCTGAAATTAAAAACTGATAGAATGATATATACTATATTTAAAATAAATCATTTAGATTTGTCTTGAAATTTATTGAGGAAGTTCAAGAAAAGCCTAAACTTATTAAATAAATATAATCTACCTTACAGTGTGGTTGAAAGGGATGTTATTAGTTTCCAAGCAATCTCAAAGGATGCAAATTACATTTACTTTCCTGAAAAAAAAATTGCAGTATTGCATAGGAGAGGCAATAGAGAGGAGTAGAAAGTGTGAGAAGAAAGGGGGTCATAATAATACTTTGGGAATCTACCATTTTCATGAGCTTGGGCAAATCAGGTAATATTTAGGGGCCTTAGTTTTCTCATCTTTAAAATGAAAGGGTTGGATTAGATGGCCTTTAAAGCTCCATCCAGTCCAAAAATTTATGGTAAGTAATATTTATCTCAACTTAAACTGGGCCATATAGCTAGGTTTAAAAAATAAGGCCCTGAGGGCAGCTGGGTAGCTCAGTGGAGTGAGAACCAGGCCTAGAGATGGGAGGTCCTGGGTTCAAGTCTGGCCTCAGACACTTCCCAGCTGTGTGACCCTAGGCAAGTCACTTGACCCCCATTGCCTACCCTTACCAATCTTCCACCTATAAGTCAATACACAGAAGTTAAGGGTTTAAAAAATTTAAAAAAATAAAATAAGGCCCTAATGGAACCAGCATGGGGAAAGCATTATCTTGGGAATCATAAGACTTCTCTGCCACTAACTAGCTGTGTGTTCTTGGAAAGTCAATTAATCTTGAGCTTCAGTTTCCTAATCTTAAAAATGAGTTGAATAGACTAGATGAACATTCATATCCCTTCCAAGCTCCAAAATTTTGTGATCTTAGTTGTAGAAACTGTAATGGCGAGGCACCAGGGATGTTATTATTATTATTATTAAAATGTAACCTAAATGGTTTGTGGGTTCACACTGGGTTGAAGGAGAGACAGGACCAAGCAGGATGGGGAGACCAGGGTTTACTGCCAAGCTTTTAACTGACACAGGAATGGCAGTTGGCCCAACAGTCACTCAGCTCACCTAGGCCATGGAACCAGCAGGCAAAAAGGTAAAAGTTTATAACAGTTTAATTGAGGGAAATAATAAAAGGATGGTAATAAGGGATTCTATACTTAAAACTTAAGGGCAAACCACAGGGGCAAGGGAAGGACTTGACTACACTATTCTATTGACCTAAGCCAGGTAGAGCCCAAAGGAAGCAATACTGAAATCACAGGGAAAGCTCCTCCAAACCTGGTTCCAGCCAAGTTTGGTCAGCTCAGCTAAAGGGCCTGAAGATGGCTTTCATTTGGGGTCTCACGGTAATTCAAGGATGGTCACAGGATGCCAAGAGCCAACTCCACCAGGACAGATGATCCAAGGTACCCAGGTAGGGAGAGAGAGTTTGAAATGCTGTCCACCAGATCACAAACCACTTCCCCACTTGGTGCTGCTCTGCAGGTCGGTTGTCCACTGCTGAAAGCCTCCACCTCTCAGGATCCCAGGGAATCTGGATGCAGTTTTTCCCTAACTCTGTGATCTCCCAGGGTTAGCAACAGTTATGTCCCCAACCCCTAATGGAGTCTCTCTCAGAGCACAAGCCCCACTTGCCTGCTCCTTCATTCCATCTTGGAATCCTCCAGCCCTTCCTGCTAGGTCCATATAAACTATATGTAACTAATACTAAATAATCTTCCTCACAACAAAGCAAAGCCACATTCTTGCCATTTGCCAAAACCTGAAGAGTAAAACAGCAAGCTTATTTAGAGATGCTACTGTTTTGTGTGTGTGTGTGTTTTGTTTTGTTTTGGTTTTTTTTTGCAGGAAATGGGGATGAGGGAGTTTGACAAGGAGGAGCACCACAACTCTAGATTTTAAAATGTGTATGCAGTGTCACAGTTTTTTAATATACTGTGCTTTAATTCCTGCTTGCAAAGTTGTAAACATTGATTTCAAAATTCTGTTTCTGTCATTTTCAACATTAAAAAATAGCTCCCTGCTCTGGAAGATAGGAAGAATCATATTTGATTCTATAGTCCTGGAAGTCTATTTTTTTAAAATAATTCCATTGTCACTAAAGACTTTTACTATTAAAGAATGGTAAAAAAAAACAGTGCTGAGGCTAGAAAAGGCAAATAACTTGCTGTGAAATTTGCCATCAGTATATAGGTTTGGGTGTGCCAGGTTAAGTATGAGGTAGATTGTTTACTGCTAACATAGTATTCTGCTTACATCTCAGGCAAGCCACCACCAGGTGGACAGAAATATCTGAGCTACAATCCAAATGACTCAGTTTTCAAAAAACTTAATTGAGAGAAAGAGAATTTAATGTGGTTTTCCATTCATTTATGTGTCTCACATTTAACAGTTTATTAAATCAAAGCATAATAATTATTCTTTTAAAACTACTATGTCCCATTGCCCACCCTTACCACTCTTCCCACCAAGGAGCCAATACAAAGAACTTAAAGGTTTAAAATAAATAAATGAATGAATGAAAATACTATGTGTATGTATATATATATATATGTATATAAAAAGTAGATGGCTTTCACAATTTTAAAACAAGATATAATCAATTCTCTTTCTCACTAAGCCTAAATCACACTTTGTTACTGTCTTTAAGCTTGAGTTCAATCATTTATCTTTAATCTTTTGGATTGTGTAACGTTTAGAGACCTAGCCAACTTTACCAAATGTCAAACTCCCTGACACTCTCATTTATTTACTATAGTATTTAACTGAGACTTTTGACTCAAATTAGAATTGTACTCGTCTAGCAGGAACTCGGCTTTACCAAACTCCTTTTTTCTCTCTATCTTAATTACGTGGTGGGGGGATGCTTTTTGACACATATGGAAGAAAAATTATAGCCATGCTGTGTGTGAATATCAGGATTGTGAATCCTCCATGATAATATTTTTATGATCTAAAGAGAATAATTTTCTCCCCTTAAAGAAGAAAGTCTTCCCTTTCTAACAAGTATTAGACCCAGCAGTGCTACTGCCTTTGGACACCAGAAGTAGTGGTTCATATTTTTAAAAATATGAAAACATAATTTTAAAGTTTATTCCCAGATAAATAGACATCATTGCATTGTGTATAAAAGACTTGCTGATAAGTCAGGAAGAACTGGTATCAGGTCTTTCAAATACTATATAATGGCTCTGTGAATTAGACAAATCATTTAGTCCCTCTGGAAACTAAGACTTTAGTTTGCAGAATAGTTGCAGCTTGACTTTGGCAGAGGCAGTTTAAACCTTCTTGGGAGTTCCCTACACCAATGAAATCATAGATATCTTCCCTTAAAAAATCTCAACTCAAGGTCTTAATCAAAACCTCTCATTAACTTCCTCTAAAGAAAGTCTCATTGATGCCTTATTTTTTTTTATAACATAGTCATTTCCCAATATATCTTTCCCTCTTCCATCTGCATCACTGTCTGTTCCACAATTGAATTATCTCTTGTGGTTCACTCTTTACACTGAGAAAAATAGAGGTAAATACTTCCTCTATCACTGGTAAAATGCCCCTCTGAGTCTTAGAGGCAATCATCAGTTCTTCCAAGAGAAGCAAAAGAATTTGTCAACTCTCCTCTCCTATTGGCTCTCCTTAGGTTGTGAAAAGGCTCCTGGATGGCCTCTGGCCATCATCCTTATAGGATTCTTGTCTGTTCTTAACAAGTGCACCCTTCAGGAAAGCTCATTGACTTTGAAAGGTGTGGCAGTATTTTGGCTGGAATATGAACTATGTAATAGCTCATTGGGAGTAAAATGAAGATGATCTGAAGCTGGGTGGGCCAACGCAATACCAGTGTTACACATTTAGTTTTACCACAAGATACCATTTTATACCAGTTTTTTCCACAGCTTCTTAGGTTTCAATGGAATATTAACATAATTGGTTTTTTAAATATTAATAAGTGGTAAGTGAGCCTTACTGTCTGTCTCTCACCATCTTTCCAAAAAATGAAGCTCCACAGTGCAGCAGCATTGCTTGCAAAAGATCTTCTAAAGCACCACGCAGATCACGCGATTTTAAAAGCATTAAAAATTACTGGAGCAGAAGGAAACTTAGAAGCTTTGGCAGAATACACCTGTAAACTATCTGAACAGAAAGAACAGCTTATTGAGGTGAGTTACAGTATTAACAAATTTTATTACTTGTTAATATCACCTTTTGCCATTTTGTCCTCAGGAAACAGTAAAAAATTTTCTTAATTCAGTATCATGTTTTACTATGGTATCTCTGTATTTTTGTTGTAAAAATTCCAATAACTTCAGCTGTCTAGAACATAGCCAAGGACTGATTTTTAAGTCTCATGTAAGTGATAGTTATTTTTACTTATACTTAATTGAACTAGATCCTCACAGTTCTATATGTTAATCTCCATTTGGAATGTGAATTTGTAAATTAAATTCTAAAAATGTTGTTTTCTAGAGTTGTCGATTATTGAGACATGTATCGGGGACAGAACCTCTTGAAATTACTTGTATGCATGCAGAAGAGACATTTCATGTTACTGGTCAACAGGTATGATTGCCGTTAGTGTTTTTTTCCTCCTAAATTACATTTTGTCTAGGAATCAAAAGTTTAGTCTTGAATTCATGCCAAGCAAGTTAAGGATATTTGTCATAAGGATTGAAACTACAAGCATTATCTTTACAAGTTCAAAGTAGCTGGAGGATAATTTATTTTCAAACATAAAAGCCGTAAGATTTTTTAATAGTAGTTTGCCTGGGTATGACTTTGCTATCATATCAGCTGGCTAGCTGTTTTTCCTGTACACAATTTGAGACTGGTATTTTAAAATCAGGCCTTAATTTTAAAACACTTTACAGTTTTGTCAAATTAGTCTAGAAACTCTTCCCCTCTGTACTGTTTTGAGCTGTAAAACAAAGTTATCTTATCATGGAAGCTCATCTTATAATTGTTGTGGTCATTTTTATTCAAAGCGTAAACCTTCATTAAGTACTTATTATAGGTCAGGCACAAAAGAAAAAGAAAAGATCAGTATTTCATAAAAAGATTCTTGGATCACTGAAAGACTGAATAATTTACACATCCTAAAACACTGAAATTGCTTTATAATTGTTAACTCTCCTTTATAATAGGCAGTAAGCTTTATGCCCCAACTATGGAGAGCTAAAATTACATAATATAATTTTGTACTTGATCAAATATTTTCAAATTTTAGAGACCAAAAATAGACACATTCTTTTTGTAAGTGTTTTGATATTATAATTGCTGTGCAATAATTTTAGCTAGATGCTACCTTGAAGATCACCAGCTGTATATAGCCCTAAATATTTACTAGGGTAGAGTAGGGTAAGGTAGAGTGGGGTATAGCACGATGCAATAAGTAGTTTGCTCAACACAGGCAAAGAAATATAGTTTAGCTCCATATTTCTACCACTTCTTCCTAGATTCACAGTCATATAAAGTCCCTGTGTTCTCTCTCCTGGCCATGTACTAAGGAAGGCCTTTTTTTAAAAATTATATATTACAATATATTAGCACAAATTGCCTTCTGAAGACCACACCCATGTAACTATCAATAATGTGTAAATAAGTCTTGACTGACCACACCAGTGGAAATGCAAATTAGCTACAGTGGGGGGAGGGGGTCATTTGGGGGTTGGGGGAGTGAAGGGGGTGAAGGGTAAAGTAAAAACATGACTTATGTAAACATGGAAATTTTTTCTAAAAATAAAAAATTATTTTAAAAAAATTGCCTTCTGTAAAACCACTCCTTACAGGTTGCATGCAGAGTTGGGATGCAGTAGAAAGGTATACTTCAGTCTCCCTGGAGGGTCATGTCTTCTTACTGGACAAGCTGCTTAAGACATAAAGAAAATGGTCACTAACCATTTTCATTTTTAAACAGTCCATCCAAACACTGACCTTTTCTTTATCCATTTTTGTTCTAAGTAGTTGTATTTCAAGGTTGATGGCATTTCCAAGGAGATATTATTTGGACCTAAGCATGTTCTTAGCCATGTCTATCTCAGTTACTTCAGGCATTCCAGTCAGTTTAAGTCTTAAGATACTATAACAGTTGAGTACAATGAAAATATTTAAGTCAGTTCTACAAACTTTTGTTAAGTCCTAGTTGTTTGTGAAGCACTGGACTAGATGCTGGGAATATTAAGAAAAAGCTTATCTTCAAAAAGCTTGTTATCCCAAAAGAGACCCAACATATACACAGATAAGTAAATACTAGCTGATCTGAGAAGGGAGAGCATACTAACATCAGAAAGGACTCAGAAATTTTTCCAAAAAAGAAGGTGCCACATGAACTGAGTTGATATTGAAGGAAGATAAAGATTCTGAAAGATAGAGATGAGGAAGAAGTTCATTCCCAAAATTGGAAATAGCCTACATAAAGACAGAGGTAGGAGATGGAATATTAAATTCAGAGAAGTCCAGTCTGACTAGAATGTAGAGTCCATGAAGGGAAGGAATATGAAATAAGGCTAAGAATGTAGATTGAGACCAGATTATGGAAGGTCTTAAATGTAAGGATGGAGAACTTGTATTTTATCCTAAAGGTAATAAGAAATCACTGAAAGTTTTTGAGCAGAAGAGATATGTAGTTATACCTGTGTTTTAGGAAGATTATTTTGGCAACTATGTGGACAGATTGGAAAGGGGACAGACCGGATGTCAGGAAGTCCAATTAGGAGGCTATCCAGGTGAGAAGAAATTAGGGTTTGAACTATGGTTGTAAGTATGTGACTAGAAGATGAATGTTAAATAGATGATGTATTGTGGAGTTAGAATTGAAGCCATGGAAGTTAATGAGATCACCAAGGATTCTTTCTTGTATAGAACAAGAAGATAAAAGGACCCCAGAACTTGGGAAATATCTAAGGGTGAAAGACAGAATATAAGCTAGCAAAGAAAGAGTAGATGTGCTGGTAGGAAGAGAACTAACAGAAACCAATACCATGGAAACCAAAAGAGAAAGTAGCATTCTGGAGTTGGGCTAGTTAACAATGTTAAGAGTTGCATCGGAGATCAAGAAGAACTAAAACTGAGGAGAGACTACAGAATTTTAGCAAGCGAGAGACCACTGGCAACCAGAGACCAAGGAAGTTTTCAATAGAGTAGTGAAGTGAAGAAGTATGAGGCAAAGTGTTTAAAGGATGTTGGCAGTAAAAAGGGGAAAATGGGATTATAGTTTGAGGGGATGGCATGATCAAGTAAGGATTTTGTGAGGTTGAGGAAGACCTAATCATATTTGTAGATAATTGGGAAGAGATTAAAGATAAGAAAGTGAGAGGGAACTTTTTGAAATTTGCTTACATATAGTTTGTATTCTTCAGATAATTTCAGCTGCTGAAACTTTGACATTACATCCATCCAGCAAGATTGCTAAAGAAAATCTAGATGTGTTTTGTGAG
Organism: Gracilinanus agilis; assembly: GCF_016433145.1. Classification (NCBI taxonomy): domain Eukaryota; kingdom Metazoa; phylum Chordata; class Mammalia; order Didelphimorphia; family Didelphidae; genus Gracilinanus; species Gracilinanus agilis. The sequence goes on from NC_058130.1 coordinate 150,672,836, forward strand.
GCTTGGGAATCTCAGATCAGTGATATGTCAACATTACTTAGAGAAATAAATGATGTATTTGAAGGAAAACGAGGTAAGTCAGAATTCTGGTCACATGTTTATCATTTGTTTCAAATCATCAGATATAAAATAAATTATCTTTTGCCATTCAGGTTAGCTATTAAACTAAAATATGTAAATTTTCAGAAATTATAGATTTGAATTCTTTTGCATCTTTATTAAATCAAATATAGTATGATTAATGAGAAATGATGGCATTAAATGTAATTTATGTTCACCTCAGGCATTATTTATCCTTGTATTTAAGCAGTTGAAATCTTCATAAGCATAATCAAGTAGAAATTTTATTTTATCACTCAACAAGTAGAAATTGTTAAAATTAATTTCACTTTTATTATCAAGATTCAGCTTTACCAATTTTCTCTTATAACTTCCTTTATTGTTGGAACCAATTGCATACTTTATTTAGTATTATTAGCTTGGATTCTAGACACTTCATAATGTAGTGAATATAGCTATTTGATTTTTGAACTGCTGTCCTTCCTCTTGGACAATGGATGAAATCTCTTTACCTGATGACTACACAATCTTGGAATATGTCCTGTGGTTGGTAAGTTTATTGGTATTTTTTACAACATATAGAATAGCACTATAAGATATAAAATAAGAAATTATTTTGATTCTTCATTTTAATTTCACCTGAAAGTTTATTTTTCATCACTAGTTAGTCTGTTATACTTGCTATAAGAAATATGTTATTGTAGTTTTTGTCATGTTTTTTCTTAGGGGAAACCTGCTTAGTATAACTTACTTGTATCACTTATTAGAAGCTTATCATTACAAAATGCCATTTAAAACCATGATCATATTGAATTAATGTTTATTCACTATATGCAACTATTACATGTTTTTAAATGATCACTCAATATAAATGTTGTTATGGTGTTGTCCAGTCATGCCTGATTCCTTGTGCTTTTGTTTGGGATTTTCTAGGCAGATACTGGAGTGGTTTGCCATTTCCATCTCCAGCTCATTTTGCAGATGAGGAACTGAGGCAAACAGGGTTAAGTGGCTTGCCCAGGGTCACACAGTTAGTAAATGTCCAAGGCTAGATTTGAAGTAAGGAAGATAACACTCTATCCACGGTCCCACTTAGCTGCCAAAATGCTATATATGTTTGCTTAGAGAATCAAAACCAATTATTTTTTCTTTAAGTCATCATTTGTGAAACATTCAGTTCAGCAAACACTTAGGAAATGACCACTATATATGTTCTGGATGGAGATATAAAAAGTATCCACAGTATTTCTATTCTCAAGTAATATACAATCCAGTAGGAAACATAATATATATACAAATATATAATGCAAGATCAAACATGATGAATATATTAGAGAAGTAAAGAATTCTATGTAGTTCAGAAGATGGGGAGATAACATCAAGTTGGTGAGAATAATAGAGGACTTCATGGAAGAGATGGCTTTTTCAAAATAACTTCAAAAAAGTAATGGAAAACAGTTAAGGAGTAAATGAGCCTGCAAAGAAATTGATGTGAGATCCAACCTAGCCAGATCATCTCAGGAACATTTGGAAGTTAAATTAGAATTAGGTCTTAAAGGGAGAAAGCAATTTTAATAGGCAGGGCACATGGAGACAGATCTAAGTATCCAGCTCTAATTTATCTTCTGAACTTCAGTCCTACATATTCAACTATCTGATTGAAAGCTCCATCTGGATTTCTTGCCAGCAACTCAAACTCCACATATCAAAATTTTAATTCATTATCTTTTCCTTTAAATTTGTCACTTTACTTCACTATTTCAGTTAAGGATACTGCTGCTGGGGGCAACTAGGTGGCTCTGTGGATTGAGAGCCAGGTCTAGAGATGGAAGGTCCTGGGTTCAAATTTGACCTCAGGCACTTCCTAGCTATGTGACCCTAGACAAATCACTTAGCCCCCATTCCCAGCCCTTACAGTTCTTCTGCCTTGCAACAATATACAGTATTAATTATAAAACAGAAGGTAAAGGTTTAAAAAACATATAATTTTTTTACATTTTCCTTGTAGCCACTCAAGTTCAGTTCTCAAGTTCCTCAATTATCTGTGCCTCTTCCCTCCTTATATCCCCACATCCCATCTATTGCTAAATCTGTCAGTTCTACCTCCAAGAAATTTCTTACAAAATATCCCCTTCTTTACATTCAGATTATCACCTCCTATCAGGACTTTTGATTGTAGAAGTCTCTTAATTGGTGTCTCTACTACTAATCTCTTCCTTCCCTGATCCATCCTTCACACAACTGACAAAATAATTTTCCTAAGTTATTGTTCTGACCACATTAATCCCTTGTCCAAAAACTTGAGTTAGTCAACAAGTATTTATGAATTATCCATTGCTTCCCAGGTTCTCTATTGGGCAGGTACAAAGACATAAATGAAAAAATCTGTCCTTAAAGAGCTTAAGTTCTGTTCAGAGATATAATATAAATACACATAAATGTATGCAAAATAAATACAAAGTAATTTTTGTGGGACAAGCCCTAGGACCTGGGGAGATCAAGACCAAGAAAGGATTCATGGAGATGGGGTCACTTGAGGTGAACTTTGAAGGAGTGACATGATCAGAACTAGGCATTAAGAATATTACTTCTGGGGAGCAGCTAGGTGGCTTAGTGGATTGAGAGCCAGGTCTAGAGACAGGAAGTCCTGAGTTCAAATGTGGCCTCAAACACTTTCTATCTGTGTGACCCTGGACAAGTCATTTATTCTCCATTCCCTAGCCCTTTCCACTTTTCTGCATGGGAACCAATACACAATATTGACTCTAAGACATAAGGCAAGGGTTTTTAAAAAAAAAAAAAGAATATCATTTCAGCAGTCATGTGGAGAATGGATTAGGGTGAGGAAAGACTTGAAACAAGGAGATCAATTAGGGAGCTATTACAATAGTCCAGGCAAGTGGGGATGTGGGTCTCAACTAAAGTAGGTGGAAAGGAAGAGATGAATGCAAGAAATTCTGTGAAGAGAGAAATACAAATCGCTTAACCTCACTTAAGGCCCTCAGTAATCTGGTGCCAACCTACTATCTATCTATCTATCTATCTCTCTATCTCTCTATCTCTCTCTCTCTATCTATCTATCTATCTATCTATCTGGATATATTATATCACTTCCCTTCACACATTCTACATGCTAGCCATTCCTCCAGCTTCAGAATGTAGACTCCTACCTCTATGTGTTCATATAAGCCATTTTCCATGCCTGGAATGCTCTTCTTCCTGATCTCAGGCATTCAGAGTCCCTTTTTTTCCTTCCAGACTCAACTCTAATACCCTCTTCCAAGTAGCCTTACCTGATCTCCATAGCGCTCCTACCCTTTTAATTGAAATCCTCACATATTTCCCATGGCTTATTCTTTAGAGTTAATTGTCCCTGTCATTCTCTACCTTGCATTGTGCCCATCAGAATACCCATAATATCTCTCTACTTCACCCTTCACCCCAGATCTCTTGAAGGCAAGGACTATATTTTTTTAATCTTTGTATCCCCAACCCCTACCAGAAGTCTCTACATACAAAAAAAATACATATTTTTTTTAATGAGACTATTCCATAATGAGTAAGAGCTTATGCAAAAGCACAAAGATGGGAGAGGGCAGGTCAAGAAGGAAGGACATATAACATAGAAAACATAAAGGGAACTAGTGTGAAATGAAACTGGAGGAGTAAATGGACCTGAATCATAATGGACCTTAGAGTGCCTGGATAAAGAATTTATTCTTTAGCTTGTAAAAAATGAGAAACTAGTAAAGACTTTTAAATAGAGAAATGACCTGATCATAATGTATTGGGAGAAAGAATGGGACAGATTGAAGAAGATGGAGGGGATTTTTGGCTGTTGTGCATGGTTTGGTTTGATGTTTTGTCCAGACTTTTGTTTTAATTACTGTAGGGAAATCCCACAATAGAAACTCCTGCATCATTGCTGATTGGCAACTATCTGTAACTCATAATCTTAGAGAACTGCTAGAACACTGAGAATTTAAGTGATTTTCTCATGATCACACGACAAGTACCTGTCAGAGGCAAGACTTGGGACCAAGTCCTCTTGACTTCAAAGTCAGCTCTCTATTCAGATCCCCATAATATCCGACTAAGGAGTTTGTCCTATGAAAAGAACCCCATAAGAAAAAATGTGATAAATGCATTAAATCCTAGATAGGTTTTTATGGGAGAGACAAAAATTCAATATGACATTTACACAGTCACAGTATACTTATCTGCCCAGTTGCTGTGATAGCCTGCCTGATGCTTGCCACAAGAGACAGTCAGTAAACATTTTTTAAATACCTTCTAAATGTCAGGCATTGTCCTAAGCACTGGGAATACAAAAAGAGGTGAAAGACAGTCCCTGTCCTTAAGGAGTTCACAATCTAATGGGGGAGACAACAAGCAAGTAAATATGCACACATAATCTATAGACAGGAAAAATAGGAAATAATTAAGAAAGGGAAGGCATTAGGATTAAGAAGAATTGGGAAGGGCTTCCTGGAGAATATGGGATTTTAAATGAGTCCTAAAGGAAGCCATTAGTTAAAGATGAAATGTGGAGAAGAGTGGCATAGGAGATTGAATGCTTGACTTAGGAAGAAGAGCTAGGCTCAGATCTCACCTCTAACACTAGCTATATAACTCCAAGCAAGCTCCTTAAAATCTCCAGTTTATATATTCCACTTTATTGATCTGCAAAATGAGTAGGTTGGACTAGATGACTTATAAATTCCCTTCCAGCAGTAAATTTATAATCATAAATTATATGAAATATATATGAAATTCTCTGTATTGCCTTCAATCTACTATTGTTAATCTATAGCAGAGGATATCACTAATAGGATATATAATAATAAGAATTCTAGTCTCTTAATCTTATTAGTCAAAGAATTGTCTCTAAATCTGTGACTAGACACATATCAGGTTCACTTCAGTGAATCATGCAGTGTTTTCATATCTATTATTAAATGTCATAAATTTTCATGGACCACTATACATTTGATGAAGGAATTAGTATCCCAAAATATGATGGGCCAAATCTATTAAGTCAAAATGTAATAAAGATAAAATGCTAAATGTGGGTTCAAAAACTTAGCTATATAAATACATAATGGAGAAAACATGGCTAGAACAATGGTTAATATGAAAAAGTCCAGGACTTTTTTTTTCATATACTGTAAACTCAATGAGCATTAGTCTCCCTGCCCAAAAAAATAAGCTACTTTAAATAAATATAGTGTCTAGTATCAGAGAGGTAATAGCCCTACTTAGTCTTGTTCATATCACCTATGAAATATTTCTGGATATTATAATTTAGGAAAAGTATTAACAAGCTAATGTATATCCCGAAGAGATCAACAATGGCAGTTTTCAAAATCACAACTATACTAAGTGCTTAATAAATGTTTGTTGACTAAGTTAAAAAAAAACTAGAGATATTTTTCCTGAAAGAGATTTAAAGGGAATATGATTTGTTTACAATATTTTAAGGGTGGCCATGTGGAAAAAAATTAGCCTTTTTTTTTTTTAACCTGGCCTAGTTGTAGTAGAACTAAAACCAGTGGATATACGTTACAGGAAAACACATTTTAACTCAGTTTGAGAACATTTTTCCTAATAATTAGAACTGCTCAAAATTAGAATGTGTTGTCTCCTGAGGTAATAACTTCTCTGTTATTGGAGGTCTTCTGTTATTAGTATTTTATAAATACGATTTATTTATACATGAGTTTTTCTAGATTACTGCTGCAATCCCTTCCAACTCTGAGAATGGATGAAATGTGAAGGTACCAGACTAGCTCATCAGACCAGAGTTCTGGCTGTGATAATGAGAAAGTAAGAAAAGTAAATGAGAAAGTAAAGAAAGAATACAAGAGATAACACAAAAGAAAAAATTGATGATAAATATAAGGAATGAATCAGTGGGCGGGCTTGATTTTGACCTTGGATAACAGGAAGAAAGGTAAAACAGTTAACAGAAATGGGAAAATTAGGAAGGGCAGATAGTTTGCAAAAGGAGACAATGACATGTCTTTTATGTGTTGAGACTAAGGACAGGATCTTCTCTGAAGGCAGTTTGAAGTCTAAGACTAGAGATCAGCATTTAAAATATAGATTAGGGACTCAATATAGATAAAAGTGATAGTTTAAAGCTGATAGGGGATAGCTAGGTGGCTCAGCGGTTTGAGAGGCCCAGAGATGGGAGGTCCTGGGTTCAAATCTGGCCTCAGACACTTCCTAGTGTCTTCTGCCTTAGAACCAATATACAGTATTGATTCCAAGATGTAAGTTAAGGGAGGTGAGAGAGAGAGAGAGGATACAAAATAAATAATCCTTGATAAGCTTATTATTATCTAGAGAAACAAAACAGATGATGTAAAGATGAAAATGACAATATTTTTTAAAATATCCAAATTTGGAAAGGTATCTTGTACAAACTGCTTCCTCCATGGTGCTGAGATGTAAGCAGAAGAGACATTTTGGGAGTCATCTGCATATTGGTAGTAATTGAAATCATCTGAACAGTGGAGCTTCAAGAAGAAATATATAGTAGAGAAAACAGAAGCACTAAAAGTTCTTTGGGAAATTATAGAGAAACAGACTGACAAAGGATACTCTTCTAATGACTAGGAATATTCACCGGCATATATATATATATATATACATATATATATATATCAGCAACTCGGCAACTATTTTATTGTTTCTAAAGGAATACTTTTCATTGACAGGGTCAAAGTGATACTACATTGTCAACACAAGAGCTCAGATGGTAGTATGATAAGTCAGGAATACAAACAAGCCCACAGGGTTGAGTGAATGATAGGGATGGGGGAAGAGGGTCATTTATTCTGGGGACAGGCACTCAAAAATGTAAATTTTTAGCTAAGTCTTTTCACAGGGGTAAAGAGAAGTGTGGGATAAGTACTGTTTCCAACGTCAACAATATTGCCTGGATGATGCTGAACTAGTGAGATAATTCCACCTTTCTCATTCATAATTCTTTATGTTCCCTCTGTCTAGGGCAAGTATTAGTCCTCAAGTCTGAAGAGAGGCTGAAACTACTGAAACTGATAGTTAAGTTCAACTACGATGATTAGGAGGATATGGAATCAGGCAAACTGTTACATCTTTCAATATAGGCAGTGTAAGAGTGTGACTGAAAATACTTGGACTTTGATGGCCCATCCACACTTGCCTCATCTGCTTTAGTTTTAGATTTGGTCAAAATGTACTTAAGAAATGTAAACTAGTTATAGGTTAAGATAAATATACTTGAATATTTTATTTTCCCCAGAGTACATCTTAAATGATTGCTAATATAAATTGAATATGGAGTTGTGCAACTTTTCAAATTCCAGGTTCATAAATAAAAGAACTTTGTTTCTAAATGCATGTGATTGATAGAGTATAGCATTACTACTTAAGCTTTCCTTAGCAGTTTGTATAATAAAAGCATAATCATGAGAAACATTACATTCATAAAATCATTTTGTTTACTAATATATGTATTGGTTGTAGGAGAGAAGCGTGCCTATCTTTCCCTTTCAAAGCCAGTGGTAAGTGTTATAAAGTGTTTTTGCATATTTGACTCCTTTTGCTTTAGTCACCTGGGCAATTAATTGCCATTTCTAGTTGGTTTTTTTTTAATGTCTCAATATAGAAAGAGTCAGCCTTGAAATCAGAAAGACCTGTTTTCCCCCTCTGACCCATATTGGCAGTGTGACCTTGGGCAAGTCACTTAATTCCTCAATGCCTCAAAAACAACTTTAAGACTCTATAGGTTGTAGAGAATGTGCTAATCTGTTTTGATAGAGAGAGTTTCCTCACTTGGGACTTCCCTGTATAAATCAAATCACGGGTATAATTTCTATCCCTTCCAATAACATACAATAAGATACCAGTACTTTAAATTATGATGTTAAAAATTTGATTTCTCAAAATATTCTCAGAATTCATATAGTACTCTAATACCTTTAACAATTATTACTGCAAGGACAGCTAGGTAACACAGCAGATACAGTGTCAGGCCTGGAGTCAGGAGGACCAGAGTTCAAATCTGACCTCAGATACTTCCTAACTTTTATGACCCTGAGCAAGTCACTTAACTCCATTTGCCTCACCCTTGTCCTTCTGTTTTAGAATTGTTACTAAGACATAAAGACATTAAAAAGTAATTATTATTAGTGCTGTATTTGGAAGAAAAATGATAAATGAAAATAAAATATATTTGACAAGAGGATCAGGATCAGAAGTCTTACAGTCTTTAATGCCTTCTATATATATATCACAATCATATGTTATTTTCTACAAAATAAAAACTATCCTATTCTCTTGACCTCATAAATGAGGAAGGAGGAGTATAAATTTGCATCAGTTATATTCAGCTTATATAACCTTTAATTATTTATCCATTTGTATAAAAAGAAGGTAAGTGGGTAACTAATTCCCCGCATTGGCTATTCTTTATCATTAGCACTAAATTTTCATCCTCTTGCCCATCTCTGTCTTCTTTCTTATCAACTATTTCCTTATTTACATTTTCTCATATATATTTTTATTTGGGATTCTTGTACACTGCAAATAAGAGCCTCAGAATAGCGGGGAACATATTGTCCACTTCTGGATCATCCTACATCAAGTGTGTCATTGGCTGTCACCCTTCTGCTTTCAACTTCCCACTACTAATTCTGGTGTCTGACTGTAGGTTTGCTCATAAAGAGGGGCAGAGAAGTTTGTAGAGAAGTTCCCATACCTGCTGCCCACTTTCTGACCTGTGTCCCAGAGTCTTGATTTTAAGCCTTCAAACTAGCTTTGTGTGAGCACATTATCTCCACCTAGCTTATGTCACTGCTATGAGCCATTCTTCCCCACAATCACATTATTCTTGCCCACTGCCAAATGGTGGAATGATGTACGGTCTTTTACCTTCCCTTCTTTAAAATAGAATTATAGACACATAAAACGTTAGAACCAGAAGTGACCATAAAGATCCCTTAACCCAACTTCCCTCATTTTACAGAAGCTGAGACTCTGAGAGATTATATTATTTACAGTAATGAAGTTAACTTGAGAGCAAAAAGTGTTTCTGAGGGTCTGGACCAATATCTCCATCCCCTGAACACCTGGGGCCTTTTTGGAACCCTCGACCCCAGATCATAGATGCCACCACCAGTGGCTTGGAACTAGCTAAGTCCTTGTTCCCATTACTTGGAAAATAGGGTCCTTTGTGGAGAAGTTAGTGGGTTTCTGGTATTCCAAGCTGAAATTCTTAATTCATTTTCTCCATTATATTTTGTTTTATAGTGATTGTTTTCTATGTCTATATACTTCAGATATTTCAATGTCTAAAAAATCTTTAATTTCAGCAGGATAGGAACTTACTTTACTAACAAAGGTTAGTAAAGTAACCCAGTAATTAATAACTTGTCTTCAAGAGTTGCTGTAGTTTAAAAAAAAATCATCAGTCTGGTGGTGAGACTTTCTAACCTAGATAAGGCTGGTTGGTTCCAGTAAAACAGACATGCACTAATCTATCTTTGGACCCACACTTAAAGCCTTTTCAACTTGTTAGGACCTGGCAAAACGTTTTATGTGTCTATAATTCTATTTTAATTATATTTATATCTATATAATTATATTTACTAGTATAACCTTCAAGAACACAGGACCATCACCACACAACAAAAAAGCTTCAAAATAAGATCTTTGAGGAGACCAAAATGCATTTCAGATTCGCTACAGGTTAAGTAAGCTTTTGTGGGCTATCCTAGAATCTTTATCATTATTTGTTCTAGAAAATATACATTTTAAATTCTAAATAATCTACTTAGAAATGAGTTTTTGGAATGTAATATTTTTATAAATTTTACATGTTACTAATTTTTGCATAAATTCAGTATTAGAATATCAGAGTTTCTTATACAAGTGTAATCCAGAAATAGGATTTGAAAGGATATCCCATTAAGAGAGGCTTTGAGAGGCATTTAGTTAATTGAATTCCAAATTCATAAAAATGAGAAAAGGATGAATTACATATAAAATGTTATGGGTCTAATTTCATAAAATAATAATTTTAAAGCATTTGTTCAGACATTAAAATCTTATTTCAAATACCTTATTTTAAAGAATGAACTTACTTTTATGTTTTTATTGACTATTATATTTCTTTATGATCAAATATACTATTTTTAAATTACCTTAAATTTTTTTATTACAACAGAAGAATAATGCAAACTTGAAGACGTTAAAGCCAACCAAACTTGATTCTGAGGTGAGACCATTTCCTATAGAATTTTGCTGTATTTTATACTCCTTAAAATTTTTTAAAAGGCCAATGACCAAAAAGTTAAAATTTATGATTAATAGGAACAAGCAAAGATAGCAAAACTTGGACTTAAGCTTCGTTTACTTACATCAGATGTAGACTGCGAAATTGAAAAATGGAAGAACCAGGAGAATGAAATTGTTCGACATGGGCAGAACATGTCCAGTATGGCCTATTCCATATACTTATTTACTAGGTAAATACAATACTATTTTGATATCTTGGATCCAACTAATATCTTCTATGTTAAGAAAATGTAAGTATTAAATTGCTAATGATTATTTATTATCTATTATATGAAAGTCAATATCAAGAGCTGGTAATTAAAATTTTCTTAAGTGAATGAAAGAAAAAGCTTTTAAGTGTGCTGCAAACACAGTCAGTCATTAAGAAAGAGTGTATAAGGGCTGGTGAAGTGAATGTTATCCAATATTCCAATTGTTATTCAATGATTCATCCAGTGAATATTTATCTAATTTCATATTCTAATTCTATCTATGATAAAATAAGTAGTTATTGAATATATGTAAGTACAGACTTTGCACGTCTAAGGATTTATATTTCTTACAGTATAATAATTATTATATCTACCTTGCATTTCCTTTCCATATGCCTACTTTTATATGTGCTCTTCTACTAAAAGTGCATTCTAGAATTTTTCTTAAGACCTATATTAAGCAATACCCTTCTTTTCTTTCTTTAGACATTTAGGAAAAATTAACATATCTTTAGTCATCTGGTACCTCTTCATGATTTCTCAAAAATTATCCACAGTGATTCTTAGATCATATTTGCATGTCTTTATAGTATCCTAAAATATAGTTAACCTGTACCTAAGAGACTTGAATTCATTTTTAAAAACAGGTATTAATTTACCATCTTTCCCCCCTTTGATTTCTAGTCCCTTTTTATGATGTTTGTTCTCTCCTTTCCAATTTTAACATCCTTCTATTCAATGGAGAAAATGAGTGTGAGTTATATAGTTCTTCCTTCTGACATAAGAATGTAAGCACATTTTAAGCAGAGATTCCATTCTTTTTATTCTCAGTGCCTAGCACAGAACAGAAACTTAATAAAATACTTGTCGACTGATTGTTAAAATCATACCCTCTGCTCCAGGACTTTCTTCTGTTCCCTGCCCACTGTTTTCTTTTTATCCTGGAAACAACTTTTAAAGAGACTTTTTTGTTGTCTAGCTTTCATAAACAAACTTTCTGACAGGTTCCTTCCACTCTTTTGTATTTGTTTTTGATGATGTCTTCTTAGCTCATCAATATTTTAAAAATCTCATTTCATCAGAGAATTTCTTGTGCAACCATATTGTTTTCTGAAGATGCTTTTTAATTTTTATCAAGTTCACAATTTACAATTATTATTGTCATTATTATCACAGTTATCACAATCATTATTCACAATTGTATGATCAGAATTCTCTTCTTAAGAATCCTGCCCCTGTCTTGAATATTCCCTTAAGAGTGCTTAGCGCTTGGCCATGGAGTCATACCTGGCTTTTCATCCCAGAGCCAGCTTTCTTAAATTTTAGTGTACAAGTTGGACTGTGCCTAATTTCCCTTCTTTTATTATTACAAACTCCAACATGACAGTCATTCTCTCCTCTTATTCTTCTCCTTCCATGTAATCAGTATTTCATTTTGTTCAATATTAAGAATCAAGTAGCAGTTCCCCAACAGCTTCCTCTCCCTCCCCCCCGCAAAATGAAATCATCAGGGTAAATCTACTGCTCTGCTTTAGAGTAGTTGAAATCTTCTATCACAGTTGACTATTTCAGTTTATATCAGTTTATAACTGTTTTGGTTTCATAATTTTTAGGAAAACATCTTCCCTATCTTCCTTCTAGATGGATTGTCAACAGTATATTCCCAAATAATATCATTTTTGCTTCCTCTCTTTACTTCAACTCTATAGATTTATTGGTATTCATAACCAAACCATCAACAAATTGGATTGTCTATAACCATGTGTTAGACTCTAGAGGTGAAAATTCAAAAATGAAAGTCCTCATTCTTATTAAGCTTACATTTGCTTGGAGGAGATGGCCAGTACACATAAAAGTATACAAAATAAAGACTAGGTAATTTAAGGGTTGGGGGGATACTAGTAGTTGAGAAGATCAGGAAAGGCATCAGATAGGAGGTGGCATTTTAGCTAAGCTTTGAAAAAAGCTAAGAATTTTGAAAGGAAGAAGTGAGAAGTGAATGCATTTGGAATACCAGGGGGACAGTCTGTGCACAACCAGAGAGGGGGAGATGTGAGGAACAACAATAAGGCCAGTTTGATGAGACTGAAGAATATGTGAAAGAGAGTAAAATAATAAGGCTAGAAAGGTTAGAGCCATATGGTAAAGAATTTTGTATTTGTATTCTTATATCATATACCTTTTTCACATATAATGCTATTTCCCTTCCCCTCCTATTAGATATATTTATTTTGAAATAGTTACACATTTATTCAAAATAATGTATGCCATATTCCAAGCAAGAGTCTCCCAAGTGTCAGTGATTCTTCTGTGAAGTCTTATTTACCTCCTTGTGTTAAAATTTCAATTTTTTCTGGTGACCCTTGAGATATATTAGTGTATAAGCATTAAATTTTATGATATTTTTCCCAACCCACTTTCCTCTAACATGAGTGTCATCTTATAAAGTATTTCTTTCATTATCATACTTGTGGGACTTTAAGTATTGCTTTTCAGTTCTGTCTTCTTATTTTTCCTTCTCCTTTAGATTTTAGTATGGAGTTTTCTTGACTAGGGAGTGAGATCCCTGTAAAACACATTATTCCTAATCTTTATGAGGTATGCTCCATTCTTCCCAGAAGATCATTTTTCCAAGCATTTCGTCCAAAATGTAAAATTCTATTCAGTATTGTCTTTGTTACCATTAGTTCATTTACAACATTTTCAACATTTTTTTCTCTCCCAGCAGCATGACCAAGTAAACATACAACCTGCCATGGCGGGCAGCTGGGTAGCTCAGTGGATTGAGAGTCAGGCCTAGAGACGGGAGGTCCTAGGTTCAAATCTGGCCTCAGCCACTTCCCAGCTGTGTGACACTGGGCAAGTCACTTGACCCCCATTGCCTACCCTTACCACTCTTCCACCTATGAGCCAATACATAGAAGTTAAGGGTTTAAAAAAAATAAAAAATAATATTAAAAAAAAAACATACAACCTGTCCTCCAAGTTCTACCTAGAATTTCAAAAGCATTAGAGAAATATTGCAGGGTGCTTTTTTCCCCCAGAGATATCATTCATTTGCATGTAAATCAGCAGAAGTGAGTAGCAAATAGTGAGTCTGATGAATCTTAAAAGGTTCTCTTTTAGGCCTTTGATGCGTATGCCAGGAAGACATCTTCCAATTTGCTGGCAGGTCTGAATACATATACCCAATATGCCTTTGCAGAAAGTTGTCAGCCATTATAAAGATATTTCCTCTTTTAAAAAAAGAAACATGACACTACCCATGTGTCCTCCTTGTATTCTGAATAATATGGGATATTTTCTATGATGATTTGATGATTTGTTTTGTATTTCCAGGGATATAGAACTTTTTTCATCAGTTCTGTTATAAGTAAAGTTATGTGTGTGTGCAGAGGGCAAAGGCATGGGAAAGCAGAGAAAAGAAATTCTAGAATTCTACTGGGAAGAATCAGTTAGCTTGTGCTGGGGAATCCATTCTCTCTTTACCTGGAGAGGACTGGATACCTTCCTTTGTTAGCTGTGGTATATCTGGACTTCTCCATCCTACCTGCTTCCCTGTTACCTGATTGAACCATCTACTAAGCTTCCTGAGTGATCCTGTACAGCTGAGCCATCTGTCACTGAGAATTAGGTTGGGGTCCTTTTTGAATCCAAACCTCTTCTTGGGGCCCTGTCCTGCCTAGCTGCCTAACTACCTCCATTACCAACAAAAGGGGGGTTGTTTGGGTTAATGTAGGATATTTATACTCTGGTCTGAGTCCCTAGATAGAGAGGTGAGCTCAGTGCAGGGAAAAATCCATGAAGCTCCTGGCAACAGGACATTTAGATCTTGTAGGGTTTAGATAGAAACCATTAGTTTAAGTTATCCAATTTCCTTTTACCTTTCCCTTGTTAAAATTAAACACCTTTGATATATTTAAAAAAAAAAAAAAGACCCCAACCTAATTCTTACTGACAGATGACTCAGCTGTACAGGATCATTCAGGAAGCTTAATAGATGGTTCAGTCGGGTAACAGGGAAACAGGTAGGATGGAGAAGTCCAGATATACCACAGCTAACAAAGGAAAGTATCCCTCTCCAGGTAAAGAGAGAATGGATTCCCCAGCACAAGCTAACTGACTCTTCCCAATAGAATTCTAGAATTTCTTTTCTCTGCTTTCCCATGCCTTTGCCCTCTGCACACACATATAACTTTACTTATAACAGTTCCCTACATTCTTCTGCTTGGCAACCTTTTTTTTTTCAACCCTTACTTTCCGTCTTAGAATCAGTACTGTGGATTGGTTCTAAGGCAGAAGAATGGTAAGGGCTAGGCAATGGGGGTTAAGTGACTTGCCCAGGGTCACATGGCTAGGAAGTGTCTGAGGCTAGGTTTGAACCCAGGACCTCCCATCTCTAGGCCTAGCTCTCAATCCACTCAGCTACCTAGCTACCCCCTGGCAACCTTTTGATATTGAATTTGATTCTCATTTACTCCCTCAGAACCTCTCTCTGGCTTCTTGCCTACATTATTTCTTTCATCCTACCTAGAAACCCTTTCTTCTTCCTAATAAATGAAAGCAAAGATGAGTATCTGCTTTGTTTCTAGTTCTTTGCTACCACAAAAGTGGCGATATAGATACTTTAGTATAAATAGAGCTTTTTTTGTGATTCCTCCTTGGAATCTCTAGGTTAAAGAATACAGCATCTCAGCCATATTTAGGGTACAGTGAGGCATAGCACTGCAAGTCTTAACTCTCTCTTTGGACCCCAATGCAGTCTAACAAACATTTAAGTGCTTTCTATGTGCGAGAAACTAGCTAGGCATGAGGGAAAGGAAATAGGGGAATAAGTATTTCTGTGTTGCCTATGTGCTAAGCACTTAACAACCCTGGAGAGGAGGAGCTTTTTACATCTGAGGAAACTGAGGCAAAGAGAGATCAAATGACTTACTGTATTTTAACATTATTGTGACCTTAAGGTCACATAGCTAGTAAGTGGCTTGAGGTGGGATTTGAACTTGTGTCTGCCTGACTCCAAGCCCATTGCTCTTTTGTGCCATATAATTGCTTAAGAATGCTACCTGTGCATGAAATACACATTTGAAAAAAAGAGATTGCCTGACCTTTAAGGATATTAAATTTTATTTCTAGAACTATGACATACCCAAATAAGTATGACAAAAGATAAAAAGGATTAAGGATTACAGCAAAGAAGAGATTAGTACAAACTACTGTGTGAAAATTTGAAAAGGAAGAGATCACTTTCAGCTGGGGGATAAAGAAAAGCTTAATGGAAGATAATATCACTAACTTTTGTATAAAGAAAAGCAAAGAACTCAGTGATTCCCAAAGTGGGTGCTGCAGCGATCCAGGGGGGTGGTGATGGCCACGGGTGCATTTATCTTTCCTATTAATTGCTATTAAATTTTTTTAAAAATTAATTTCCAGGGGGGTGGTAGGCCAAAAAAGTTTGGGAACCATTAAACTAAAGGGAGTATGTTCCAGGCATTAGTAATAGCCCACTGGAATATATAGTGGCATGCTAAGATTTGGGAATAACTTGACTATACAGATTGATTAGAACAAATATTGTAAAATGGAATGATGAGGGGGAAAGCCTGGAAAGGGAGGCTGGAACCACATTGTGGAGTGCCTTAAAATCAAATCTAAAGAATTCATATTTATGAGATTATGAGCAACTGCTGAAGTTTTTTAAAAGAGGTGTCAGACTTGTGCCTCAGGAAGATTATTTTGACAGCTGTGTGATGGACTAAGGAGATACTGGGAGACTGTAAATGAGGGCTGCACTAGTAGTGAGGAGTAGTAGATGTGAGAAGAGAAACTTAACAACTAATCAGATGTGGGGTGTAGGAGAAGAGAAGAATGAAAGATGATCGAGATTTTGATCTCTTTGACAAAAGAATATGACAGCATCAACAGAAATAGGGATGCTGAGAAGGAAAACAGATTTTGAGAGGTGACTACTGGCATTAAATGCTACAGAATGGTCAAAAAAGATGAAGATTAAGAAATAGCCTTTGGTTTTGGGAATTATAATCTTCTAGAGCTCTATATAAGTAAACAGAGGAAGCAGAAGACAATTTACAAATTAGGAGTGGTAAGGAAGCAGATGCAGCAAGAACAGATTCTTTCCTAGACAGTTAATAGAGAAGAAAAGATATGTGTAATAATAACTTGAGGTAATAAGAATATACATAGAGAGTTAACTTTTGCTAGGTAGATCCTGGAGCCTCACACTCATACAAGTTAATAAGGAAAAGTAGAAAATTCCTTGCATTTCCATGGTCTTGCTCAGGCTTTTTTCTTCTGCAAAATTCCACAGCTTCCAAGTTTTGGTTACTTGTCCTCGTTATGGCCAAGTAGATAGTGAGATTAAGTTACAAGTGCCCAACTATTTCTTCTACAGACTCTTATAGCCTAACATCAGAAGTACCAGCTGGTAAAGAGACTACATTTGCCTTGCCTCTGTGATTACCAGCAAGTACCTACAGATTCATTCTCCTATTGTTCTCCTATTGCTCTTCAACCACCTGGCTAGTACTGTATTTCCCCTGAATTTCTTCACATGAGTATATATTCTTTACTTTTTTAAACCCTTTCTTTCTATCTTAGAATTAAATGATTTTTTAGTGTGCTCCTAGTGGAATCACTTGCCACCACAGAGAAGGTAGTGGCCAAAAGGTATGATAAATTTCAAGAGACTCTTTTACAGATCCCAGGTACATTTCCCAGGAAAACAACAAACCTCTATATTGTTCATCAGCATTCCTTAGTAGGAATATAGTGACCACCAACAGTGATCTCTTTTTCCTCTCTTCTTTCTCACCAGTTCATTCCTTGAAACACAAAAAGTTGTTTCCTCCTAACAGGATTAATTCCCTCTTCCAAGGAAAGAGTTTTGTGTCTTATATTTAGCTCTAAAATCAAGGGGCTTTCTTTCCTTCTCTTTATACAACATATTCTTTTAACCCTCCCACAACCTAACATGAATTAGGATTCCTTTTTTCCCTATGTTCCCATCTCAGAGCTCTTCTTTCACTTTTTAAAGGAAGATTTGATCACCCCTGACAAAATATACAGCATTCATCCAGCTCCACCTCTAGGAAAAAGGCCAATTTGTACTTTGTGCCCACATAGGTATTTAGTACTCAAAAAACAACAACAAAAAAAACAAACAAACCATGAAACCTTTCTTAACCTTAATTTCCTCAAATGTCAAGTTATGTGGTAGTACCAGATGACCAAAGTAAGGTCCTGTCTTAATCCTGAATCTGTGAGCACACAAACTGCACAATTACTTATGTCCTCTATTTTTGCTTGAAACAAGAGCTTCAGCCCTATTCTTTTGGCAACTCTCATGCCTAAATACTCTGAAAAAATGTCTGGATACTAGCCCTAGCTACTTAATCGGTTAAAAACTCAGTAATAGGGTGACTAAACAAATATTATTTAAGGTACTCTTCCTACTTATTTTTGCATTACAAGACTCGGATACTCTTTGATATTAGACTGCTAAGCTCTAAAAGAAACTACTTGCTCTCTAGGCTATATTCTGGATGAGGTTCTTCAATAGGAGTTTAATTATCCGAATGGTGCTATCCAATTCCTTGCTTCGTATCTCCTCTCACTTTCTTGCTTCTCTAGCTACATCTCACTTTTCCTCTTCCTTGAGGCTGGCTTCAGTTATGGTTGGCTTTCCATCTTTCCTTGCCATATGACATTCACCTGCCTTTGAAAATTAACCCTTTAGTGCCAATACTCCCAAGCTCCAGGGAAATAAGCTGCTCTGGGTTTGAATTTGAGTTCAGTTATTATGAAAGTGCTAATTATCTACATCTCTCCTCTCCAAAGTTTTTGAAAGGTATAAGTAAGTATAGCTTATGTAAAACTCAGGTATGGTTTACACTGAATTTTTTGATTGACTTTTTCATGTAAATGTATACTTACTATGTGGTTTTAATAATTAAATAACATATTTAACCTCAAGAATTCTGTTGCTCAATTCATTAAGATTTTTAAAAGTTAGGGGTTTCAATTCATACATAATAATTGAGAGCATTAATAATGTATAAAATAGACCAATCTCCATATAGTAACTTTTCTTTCTTAAAAAATTAATGTTGTTTATTTCAGGGGGGAAGGGCTGTTGAAGAGTACTCAGGATTTAATTTATCAAGTAGAGGTATGCTATGCTCCAGTTTACATTACTACATAATATTTTGCTCTAAGAATATGTAACATTTATGTTCTCACAGATTACTTCCTGTTCTCTTGTCACTTCAAGGGAGGATATAGGACTAGAATATCATAGTGGTCTTCTGTGAAGCATTTTTGAACAGCATAATTGATGAAAATTCCTTGGATAATAGAAATGAAACAATGGGTTTTGCCAATTAATACAAAAGTCTCTGAGGTTTCTAAATTTTCCAGATAGATAAACCAAATAAGATGGTTAAAAATTCTTCCATCAGGTATAGACTCACACTATCCAGAAGTTAAGAAAAATAGTTTGATCTTCTAAGGGCAACATTTAGGCACAGTGGGAAAGTGTTAATATTATATTTCATTTTTTTCCTCTTCCTTTTTCTTTTCCCTAGAACTAGAGTTAAACCTGAACTACCACAGGGTCCCTCCTAGCCCTAATATTCAGTGATTATAAATTTAAAAACTTCATAAATTTCAGAGATATTAATTTATTTAGGACCAGTAGACCATTCTATCCTCTATTCCAAAGCATTCTCCCTTAATCCAAAGTGGAATTATCTTTCTTTTTGGAAGCCTCTTCAGTCAGTAAGTGCTTAGTCATTGCTTCATAGCCAGACTTCATTGGGCTTAAAGACATTCTTAGGGGTGCAGGTGGATGGCAGGTGGGTGGCTCAGTGGTTTGAGAGTCAGGTGCAGAGACAGGAGGTCCTGGGTTCAAATATTACCTCAGACACTTCCTAGCTGTGTGACTCTGGGCACTTAACCCCCAATGCCTAGTCCTTAGCTCTTTTCCGCCTTGGATAATGAAATGACATTCTTAATTGGGTTGAAGAAGTGAGGGGTAGCTACTGACAAAGTGAGAAGAATGAAAGTAAACCCTTTTAGACTTGAATTTTAAAATAGGCTACATGGAAGTTGTTTCCCTTGAACTAGACCCACCTTTCTATTAGTCCTGAAGTTTTGGACTGGGTTACAGGTACTGTCGTGCCACAAAGTATCCCCTGTCTATTTTTCATGCTAGATGATGAACTGTAATATGCCAGTTATTCATTTGGCACCTGCCAATTGGTTTCTTACATCTATGACAAATGATGTCCTGACCATATCTAATGCCTACTTTTTTATACCAACCATATGGCATAAAGGACTTTATCACTAGAAGGCCTGATAATAGTAAAGTTTCTAATCCTCGCTTTAAGATTCATTCTCCTAACACCTTGATTTTTATAATTGGAATTTTTATAATAGGAATTTTATCAGATTAGCTTCAAATACATTTAGAGCTTAAATTTTATCATGTACTTGATTTAGTACCATATATACACGATCATTCATGCAAACTGTTAACCCTAAGAAAGCCCAACAGGTATTCTAGAAACACTCTCGATGAGAGATAAAGAACTGCTACTATATCCATCTATAGCTGAATTTCATCTGGCTTTCCTTTAAAGAAAATTATAAAATCTTCCCCACTTTTGCTTGATACCTCTTGGCAAAGCAATTGCCCAGTAAGGTTTGCTGCCCTTCTATCTGCCTTTATTGCTTTATTGTTTTATCTGACCTAGCTCTTCCCCTTTCTGTAATGTTCAACATTCTGATAAAACATCAGAGAAAAGGAGTTAATTTTAATCCTTAAAAGCAAATTTATTCTTCTCTGGCCCAAATGAGCAATTTCCTATAGTATGGGCCTAAACTTTTCATCAGCTCATTATTTTGGAGCTGAAAGTCCTCATTTTATAGAAGTAGAGTGGCTTGGTCATGGACACACAACTTGTTAGAGGCAGAATAATTTTGTGAAGAACCTGACTTTGAATCCCAGCTCTGAGTTTTCATACCTGTATGTCCCTGAGCAAGTCATTTAGACTAAGTCCTAGTTTCCATTTCTTTAAAATGGGGGTGGTACTGAACTACTTACTTCAGAGTATATATATTTTAGTAGCAGAGCTATGAAAAGAGCTCCTAATCTCTTATTATAATTTTACATTGCCTTCTGTTATGAATTTATCTTCAATTTGATCAACCCTCACCTCCTTAAATGGGATCTTTATCTATATCCTGCTTCGACTATCTCCTCTACAGCAATGATCCTCAAATCTGTAGTTCTTTCAGGGTTTTTGCCAAATTCTAGTACTGTCAATCCAGCATTCCTACCTAAAAAGTCCTCTATCACTTCAAACCTAATATATCCAAAACTAAATGTATCAATTTTCCTTAATAACTCCTCAAGAAAAGTCCCCTTTCATTTTTCCACATTAGGCTTGTCCTTCTCTTTGATTTTCAGTCACACAAACTTAACATTTCCAGGCAATATTGATCCACCTCTCCTTTGTTCCCTATTAGTTTTCAGGTCCTGTCAGTTCTTTCTTGTCATGTCTTACTTCCATGCCTTGCTTCAGCTGTAACCCTAATCTAGGATCTCATTCACCTTATGCCTAGACTATAGCAAGTTTCCTTCCTCTAGTCTTTTAATGTGTTCATTTCACCACTGCCAATTCATTTGCAAATGTAGTCCTAACCCACCCTATTCCATTTTATTTCTGTCTACAGCACTGCCCAGTTTGAACCCTCTGCTTAAATACCAATTCCTACATGAGTAGGTTCTTTTGTACTTATTGGTATACATAGCCTCTGACAGAATGCAAAAACTGTGATCTGGGGCTGTTTCTGAGCATAGTATCTAGCATAGACTGCCCACTTAATAAATGTGAACTGAATTGACTTAAATTGCTCCAATCAGGCCAGTCTGCTCACTGTTTCCCAAACACACTGATCATTCTGCACACTTTTGTTCATATCTTTCCCCCATCTAGAATGCCTTCCCCTCACCACCTGTCCAAACCCTGCCCATGTTTCAAGTCCCACCTCTGTCACAAATCTACACTAATAATTGTGCCCCAGTTTTCTTTTCCTCACTTGATATTCGAATGCACTTGCCTGTCTGTGCTACTTGTCATTTAGAATCCATGCATTTATACATGGCCCCTAATTTACAAATAAATTGTGTTCCAGGGCCTTGTTTGTAAGTCAGATTTTTGGAATTTGGGGCATATTTTCCAATAGAAACTTTCTTGAGTGTATAAAAGAGGGTATAGTTTTTTTTTACCTATAACATACCTAATCTATAATACTAATATTAGTCTAAGTGCTAAGTCAGAGGTCTTCAGTTATCTTCCAGAAGTTTATTTTTTCAAACAAGAGAATGCTTTTTAACACATGAATATTAATTGGTATTCAGGCAGCAAAACAAAATTAATTAAAAAGGCAGTGATGAAAAGGTATTTGTGGAGAGGGAGAGAGGGGGGAACTGAGGCTGCCACATAAGCAGACCAGGACTACCACATTCCCATGCTTGCCAGGGTCCATTCTTCTAAGCCAGGCAGTGCTTGAATTTTGATGGAGGGAAAAAATTACAATTTCACTCTAATTGGTTTCCCTCGGAATTCCATGTATTTTATCTTATGGATTTTAAAACATTCTGAGAAGGGTCTTTAAGCTTCATCAGATAGCCAGAGGAGTCCATTTGCACATAAACCATGCTAAGAACACGTGCTCTAAGCAGTTTTGCTTTCCACAGCTTCTTCCCTTCCTTTACTTCTGAATTCACCAGTCCCTAAAAGCTCCAAATTATTTACAATGGCAAACAGGATCCTGATCCTTCACAGGACAATGCAAAGACTCTTGGATTTGGAGCCAAAGATCTTTAGTTTAAATCTCAGCTCTGATACTTACCTACCTGGGTAACTTTGGTCAAGTCACTTAAACTCTAGGCAAACTTAAGTCTCCTCATCCACAAAAAAATGAGAGAGTTGAATTAGATGACTTCTGAGGTCCCTTCCTACTCTCACTCTATGGTCCTATGGCCCTAAATGAGAGCAGCTATTTTATATATATGCTATTTTTACCTCTTCAACTACCCATATTGCTATATTGTATCTTTGCTTGTCAGGCCAATGAGCCTTTCATAAGCTTATTCAGGAGCAAGTCTTTTCCTTCTTTGAATACCCCATTCCACAATCCTCGTTAAACAATTTATAGACTAATCTATCTGAAAGTGCAGGTCTTATCTAGTAGGATTTTTTTAATTTAAAGAAACTTCACCTTCCACCTTAGAATAAATATTATGTATTGATTCTATAGTAGAAAAGTAGTAAGGCCTCTCAAAGGGGTTAAAAGACTTGCCCAGTCACACAGCTATGAAGGGTCTGAGGCCAGATTAGAACCAGGACTTCCTGTCTCTAGGCCTGGCTCTCTCTCCACTGAGCCACCTTACCACCCCCTCATTATGAAGATCTTTAAAAACTAACAACAGAAATACCCACCAGGAAGACTTCACTAACTGTAATGTGCAGATACATTAATCAATTGAGCATTTTCTATGCTCCCATTAGTGTGCTAAAGAATGCCAAATAGTACTGTGTTAGAGTTCAGAAATATTTGTGGATTAGAATAGTTCATGACAGTCCCTTCCTTGGAGAGGTGAGAATTCAAATAAACCTTGTAGAATGGATGAGGCTTGAACAGATTAAGAAATAAATAGTATGAAAAAAGGCTTGAAAGAGGTTTGGAACAAAAAGGAATGCCTTAAGAGAAGGAGTACATTTGGGGAGTAGTGAAAAACAAGTTTGGAGAGGCATATACTGTTTTACAAAGATTGTCCTGGTGGCAGCATATAAAATGAATTAGAATGGGTAGGGAATAGAGCCAAGAAGAGTCGGTCTTTTGAAGTCATCTAGGAGTCAAGGTCTTCCCTGAAGTAAGGGCAGAAGGAATGGAGAGAATGAGCAAAAAGTAGTCTTTGAAAGGAAGTGAGTGGACTGAATGACAGATTAGACCAAAGAAAGGTTAATATTAACCTCCTGAAATTCTTGATGATCCTGTCATTTGACTAGCCTGGCCTTATTTGGATTGCTATTTCAAACTTCTACTTCCCAATCAACTAAAAAGTTAGCCTACTGTCTAATGAGATGGGGGTAGGGGAAGTGTTAGATTCTCAAAGAGAACTTCAAATTAACCCAACCTCCTCCCCTTTTCCCTGCACATCAGATTTCCACCTCAGTTGTGGGCCTCATCTGGCTAGCTTATCCTTCTTTTAAACTTAAATAACCATCTTCCCTTCAGCACTTTATCTGGATGGGGTTCTGCTATCAAAATGACTAGAAAACTTGACATGGGAATTGCCTTTTAGAGGCTCCCAGAGGAGAAAGATCAAGTCTTCATCTTTTCTTTCTCTTAAAAATTCTTCCTCTTGGGGAAATTGTCCTCCATTCTCAGTTGAAATCACAGTGATTATATAGTTCATAAAGATATTCCTTATAAAAATGGAATAGCCATTGAGTCAAATTCCCACAAATTTAATAAAAGTTATTTAAACCCTGCTTCTCATTGATATCAGCTTAACCACTTGATCATCAAATATTTCTTAAACTGCTCTTTGTAAGTGGGTGTTACTAAGACACAGCCTCCATCATCTGTCATCAAAGAGCTTACAATCTAAGATCACATTCAACCGAAATGATCAGAGAAGACTTTATAGAGGTGGTTTTTAACTGTACCTCAAAGAATTGATGAGATTTTATGATATAGGAAAAGAACATTCCAACAGGAAGAAATAATCATTAACAAAGACACAGAAATGAGGAAAGCACAAAGTATATACTTGGGAGTAACAAGGCTAGAAAATAAGGCTCACATAAAGGAAGGAGAAATAAGGCTGGAAAGTCAAACTGAAGACACAAAATTATGAAGGGCCTTAACTACTAAAAAGTCTTGATTCAGTGGTTAATTGTGGAAGGGTTCTGAATAAGTAAGTGGCATCAAAATGGTCTTTTGAGAAAATTAATCAGATGGCAGTGATCAAGGTAAACAAATGCCTGCAGGAGGCTGACAGCCATAGGGGTAGTCAGGAAAAAAACCAAGTAGCATGTCACAAAAGCCAAGTAATGGGGCAGCTGGGTAGCTCAGTGGATTGAGAGTCAGGCCTAAAGATGGGAGGTCCTAGGTTCAAATGTGGCCTCAGACACTTCCCAGTTGTGTGACCCTGGGCAAGTCACTTGACCCCCATTGCCCACCCTTACCAATCTTCCACCTATGAGACAATACACCGAAGTACAAGGGTTTTAAAAAAAAAAAAAAGAAAGAAAAGCCAAGTAATGTTTGAGAGGAAAATTAAGCAAAAGGAATACAAATAATCAACAGCCTCAGTGACACAGACATGAAGGAGAATGAAGAAAAGCCCATTAGTAACTGTAGTGACCAAACTATCCTCCAGTTGTCCTTACTTGTCATCATACAGTGGTTTGGCTATATAGTCAGTATGGTTTAATATCTGGCAGGGGTTTTTCTGATCTACATTTGGGGTTATCTAGTTAATGAGGGAGCTTATTTTCCCTGAAAAAGAGAGGAGGTAGAGATTCCCTTCTTTTCTAAGATCACCAAATCCTAAGTTGGTCTCCCTTTCCCCCATCCTTGAGTTGGTAAACAGGAAATCCACATAGAGTCCTTAAACAGTCACTTTGTTCTCCCCTAAGAAAACATTTCTTTTGAAGAACTGAAAAGTCAAATCACTTTAAAACTCTACATGAGGAAAAAGAACATACTGTACCAGGGAGTATGAGTATTTCTTCATGCTAGCTACTTGGGATTTCCTGTAACCTATAGACTTAATGTTAGTCAAAGTTCACCCTTGTTCCAAGTCGGCTAGGCCTATTTCGGGCCAGTCAAGTGGTTCAGACTGGTTTGGAAGAAATGAAACACAGACTTCATAACATTTAATAAAAAATGCTAATAATTAAAAGATCCATTGAAGATACAGCATTAAAACGGATACAACTACCCTCTGCAGTCACACTCAATCACAGAAGCAGCCCTCAAAAAATGTGTGAACTCCAGCAATAGATTCCAATAACTCTGAAGTGAAGATTTTTCGTCATTAAAAAAAAAAAAAAAAAAGCTGGGCCTTTATGACTCAAGTGATCAGGAAACCTCATCAAACAGTTGAATTTCATTTCCCTGAACCAATTAAGTGTTGAGAACAATTGCTGTACTCTTAAAGGTGACACTAGCCTAGCCTACGTAAACATGTTGATCACACTCAACAAACACAACAGTATATATAGTTTTCTATAAATCTATTAAGAGAGTGTTGGAAATGAGGCTGTCTGGTCTCCATATGGTACAGGAAGCTCCTCTCTGTTCCATGCCCATGCATTGGTGAGCTTTTATGTAATCTGCCATAGGAAAGTGGAAGGGCAATGCATACCAATCCATTATAACAAATATATTCAAATTATAAGTCCTCCTTATAGATCAATAGTATCTTTTTTAATTAATAGGGCAATATTACTATTATGCAGGCTTACCTTATCACTGATTCTCTGCAAACATCAGGCAATAAAATGTTATAGAAGAGTAATTAGCTTAATAGGAACCATTTTACAAGTGGTAAGCAAACAGATACCAGCAGTTTAGTGCTACTGGGATTTAAACATCATTTCTGATCATGTTGTGTTAATCAGTTAAATGATATTCCCCTAGGATTTTGTGACAATAAGGTGAGGTTTGGTTATACTACATAACATATAATGTAGAATATGTAATGATGTTATTTTGAAACAGTTTTATAAGGTCTGCCTGTATTGCTGTGAATTTTGAAAATGCAATTAACTACTGATAATCCAAACTAATGTATTGTGTTCATAACTGATTAAAAAAATAATAGGTGTTCACATTATTGGTTAACCCTTCTTTGTTACTTATTTCTGTTTTTAATAGGAAAAATAGTAGTGCCCAGGCGTTTACAACAATTTTAAAACTTTTTTGAGACTATAGGAATTTAAATATAATTTATTCATTAGAAAATGTTCTTAAGTACATATATTAAGAGATTTAAAATAAATAATCTTTCCATCTTTCATCAGGTTTTTGCTACAGAGGGCTTAAAACTGTCTTCAGTTCTCCAGGGTTTCTCAAAACAGGTAATGTGTGTCTGCTGAAGATTATAACTTATACCCCAAATTTTGAAGATACAGCATTAGGTATAAAAATTGAAACCTTTATTGAAATTTCTCTAACTTCCTAATTTGCATTTCAGCTGAAAGATGATGACAAGCTTTTGCTTCTACTGGAAATAAACAAGCTGATTCCTCTGTGTCAGCAGCTCCAACTCACAGCCAAGGCCCCCATTCAAAATAAAATATTTACAAAGGTAAAAGAGCTAAGTTATTCAGCTAGAAAAATAGAATGGTTTTTTTCTTCTGCTTATATTAGCATAGACTTCACAGTACTCTGTGGTATCATATAAAAGGGCAATTCCTCTCTTCTCCCAGGCTCAGCTGCCAGAATAATTTTTCTCTTGTTATAACAAGTGACAAAAAACTATAGCAGATTGACTTACATTAATAAGGAACTGCTCTGATTTAGCAACTTTCCAGATTGTCTTTCTACTGTTATTTGCCCCATCAAAACCAGGTCCATTATCTTGAAGAGATTTCAAGAGAGGAGGTGGGGTGGGGGCGTGGGGGTGGAGGACCTGGGTGGCTCAGTAAATTGATTACCAGGCCTAGAGACAAGAGGTCCTAGGTTCAAATCTGGCCTCAGACACTTCCCAGCTGAGCTGTGTGACCCTGGGCAAGTCACTTAACCCCTATTGCCTAACACTTATCACACTCTTCTGCCTTGGAACCAATAACAGAAGATAAGGGTTTTAAAAAAGAGAGAGAGGAGTCCGGTTCCCTAGATTGCCTTAATACCTCAGTGAAAAGAGAGCTTTGCTGTCACTGCAGAACTGTATAATTCATGTTATGGACAAAGGAGCTGCCCTAGGCTCTTTAGAATTTAGGATCAAAGTGCCTATGGTGTTCAAATAATTTTTCTAGTCAAGTACCCACACCCATTGCTTCTATCTCCCTTAGATAATTTCCTTAATGTAGAAATGTAAAAGATTCTATCATTTGGAAATTAAATTGAGTGTTTCTGTAATACAGGTTGACAAATGTATTCTAAAAACAAGATTTGTCATGGCTACATTGGCCCAACTTCTCCCAGTTTGCTATAAACTGATGCATAAGGTGAGTTAGTTCTTCCATAACAAACCTTTATCTTTGTACTCAAAGAAAGAATATAGTCAGTTCTGCTGTAAAGTGACATGTGTGTCCTAGACATCACCACACTATATAAAATCATGAAGTAAAAAAAACACGGGGCAACCAGAAAAAATGGGGTTAGGGAAACACCTCCCCCAAACCTCATCAATGACATATGGGGGAGATTGGAAACAGAAGCCTATTAAAAACAGTAGCACAGCTTAAATACATAAATACTACAATAAACAGAAGTGTTTATAGCCTCAGGCTGCTGCTCAGCATGCACCCTGAATTCCCATGAGGGCTGGACTTACAAAACGAAGACAGCTGTAGGTGAGGGGACAACCTTGATGGGATCTAATGCCTGGAACTGGAGCTTTGGCCATGAAGGAGGTGGGGATTGGAAAAGAGGGTGTGATTGGTGCTCCGACTGTACCAGAAAATATATAATATGGTACTTTACCTTGACAAAGACCAGAAGTTTGTGGAAATGGGTTTTCAAAGAGCTGCAGCTTTGTATGCTATTGTGAGTATTGCAGTTATTTGAGTTCTCATCATTTCTCAAAGATGAAATTGCATATAAGCAAACTTGAAATTTGGGTTGAACTCAAATTTTTTTTTCCTAATATAACAATTGCATTGGAACAAATTGGAATTTTCAAAACAAATGTTATAGCAGAACTAACTGTACCCCCAAAAATGCCACATTTAACGTTACAAAATTGCTTTTACAGTGCAGATCAGAAAATGATTGTATAAATTCTCTTCAACCCTGGATGGAAAGCAGATGGCAAACAGTTACAACTAAAGATAGTATGGATGAAAAAACCGTAGAAGCTTTCGGTGTTAGATCTCTAGAACATAACATAGCAAACCTAACATTTTTAGAGAGCAAATAATCCTCAAATTCTTCAGTGCTATGAGAAAATTAATTAGGTGCATTCTACTTGTTTTGGTTTTTTTTTCTTCCCATAAAGATTACAGATTATCAAATTTGTGGTAATTCTTAGCATCTAACAAACGTCATGGTAGTTTTCAAAACTTTTAAGTGTAGTGTGATTTTGTAATGGGCATGCATATCACTGCTAATGTTTATTTAAGAATCAAAACCATTTATACAGAATGTCTTAATGTTCAATCCAAAGAAACAGCTCTGAAGATGATCTTACCTCTGACATACTACTTATGTTCTGCTTACATGTTTGTAGTTTTTAGTACCATACTTAAATGTTTTTGCAGCAGTTTCATTTCTGGGAAATTCCTCGCTGCTTTGCAATACCTTAAATCTCTAGAAATCATTTATTTTGGAATATGCCTATGTTATTATTAAATCATTGTTTACGGGTATCATTTAATGGAATAAATGTGTTCCAATTGAACTTGTTGTAAAGTGAAATGTTTTCCTCATAGCCCGAGCCTTTCATTTTATAGCTAGAGATACACTTCTGTAGAGAAAACCCATTAATAAAATAAATTTGGCAACTAACAAAAAAGATATGGGAGCAGATCTATAATAGTCTGGGTATTGTTTTTGCTGTGTTGTTTTTGTAATACTCTACAAACTACAGCATCTTCACCTATACCTACAACCATCTTTTTCCAGAGACTAGATTTTCTCTTATGCCTCCGTATCCAACAAAAGTCCCAAACTCAGCTCTCAGCATTCACCACTCAGTCTCTTTAGGTGTTTCTAAAATGTGGTGATCTCAACTTCATACCTTACCTTTACTATACAATAGAAAAGGTACTATGGAGAATCAAGGGGTCTGAGTTCTGTCCTAGATATGGCAACTGTATAATCTTGGGCAAGTCATTTCTCCCATGTTCTTCATCTGTTAAAAAAAACCAAAAAACCTAAAGATGAAGAAAGAACTCTGTGAAGATGATTTTTAAGGCCCTCTCCCAAGCTCTAAAATTATGTAGTTCACTAAATTCATTTCATAATATATTCTCCCCTAAAAATTTACTCAAGATATTTGTTTTAAAAAACTTTAATGTGCCTAGAGCTGAGCCTTACACTACTTAAATAGTAGCCATGAAATAAATGCTCAAATATTGAATTATTCTTTTTAACCAGTGAGAATCGGAACAGGGAGTTGTTTTCAGATTCCCAAAATCAACAAATACAGGCTTTGTAACCCCAGGCAAGTAACTTAACTTCTCAGGGCCCTTAAGAACTTTAGGAATCTAGGCTGTAGTATTG
Source organism: Gracilinanus agilis (assembly GCF_016433145.1). Classification (NCBI taxonomy): domain Eukaryota; kingdom Metazoa; phylum Chordata; class Mammalia; order Didelphimorphia; family Didelphidae; genus Gracilinanus; species Gracilinanus agilis. The sequence goes on from NC_058130.1 coordinate 150,702,925, forward strand.
CTTCCAGATCTGCAGGCATCAGTTAAGACCTCTCAAAAATGATTAAACATTATATGTTGGATAGCACTTTGTGCTTTTCATAATACTTTCATTTACACTAAAGCTCCTTTGCTACCAATTTAATGAGAATTCTCATACTTAAATAGTGCAAAAAACTTTAATGAAGATCATATGACAAAGGAAACAGCATGTTGGATGAGTTAGCTTTGGGGCAGGAAGATCAGAGTTCAAGTCCTGCCTCTGATACAATTTTCCCTTAGGCAAGAATCTTAAAATCTCTTGGAACCCTAAGCGGCTTTCTTAGAAGATCCTTACCAAGAGCTCCCCACATTGATGAAATAACAGGTCTGAACAAAAAATAAATAAATGAAGATAAGACAGCCTAGTTCAGTGATGGCAAACCTTTTAGAGACCAAGTGCCCAAACTGCACCCTCATGCCACATGTGAGCTGCCCCCTTATCCCAGACAGGGTAGAGAAAGTGCTCCCTTTGGGCTGCTGGACAGAGCAGTGGGTGATATGAAAAATGTCCTCAGGCATGGTGGAGAGAGGGAGGGGAGTAGCCCCCTCCAGCACACATTCCAAAGGTTCACCTAGTTTCTACCTTCTCTCACTCCCAATCTCTACTCCTCAGATTAGGAAGTCAAAGTGTCCTTGGGCAAAGTATACTAACTTATATAAACGTTCTGGTGAAACTGGTGAAAGAGGAGGCCTTAAGAGGGTCTTTTGTTCCACCAAAGTGAACCCAAAATAAGAACAAAATATTTGGGGGAAAGTATTTGCAGCTTCCCACTTGTTTATGTTGTGTTTGAGTTAATGAGAAGAGCTAGGGAGAAATAGATATACTTGGGCAGATAACATCTTGGGGGGGGAGTGGGGAGATGACCTAAGTATTATATATCAAAGATGGACCAACGAAGTTCACCGATACTAAAATGGCCAGGAACTGAAGGAGAGCCATCCCACAGTCCAAAGACGGTTGTTCCTGTCAATACTTTCTTGAGTCATATACTCTACAATGGTTGTTCCTTTAACAGATATAGATGTGTTTCTTTTGATTTCATGTGTCTTCAAGAGGTTTCTGATCTGTTATTAATTCGTTTCATCACGATTTCTTCATATTCTTTTTGTGTCAATAATCCCTCAGTAATGCTCTTGCTTTCTTCAAATTTGGGCAGCACAACAGCAATATATCCCTCAGTGGATGGCTAGAAAATAAATCCAAAATCTGACGTTGCAGAAATGACAATCCTTCCCCCCAAATTTTTCAAATAAATCATTCTTTTTCTACCTTTTCCTGCAAAATGGATGGCTTATCTAGAATATTTTCATTTACTTCCATCAACCGTCCTCTCACACAGCTGTTTAAAAAAAAAAATGATTTTAACTGAAAACTGCTTCCCTTTCTTTTCCAACCCAAGCTTTATTTAAAAAACAACTGACCTTGACACAGTATATTCTTCTCCATCTGAACAGGATATCCTACAAAGAGGTGCAAGTTCTGTTAGAAACTGTGCCCCCTGGAAATAAAAGAAAGAAATAATTTCATTTCTATTTTAATCTTTCTTTAACATATAGTCTTGATATTTTAAACTAAGAACTTTATAAATCTTAAAGTATTATATAAATGTGAATTATTTATATTATAAAATGTGTAAATATTATTTGTAACATTAATAGCAGTAATAGATAAACTTAATAGCAGTAAATTTAAATCATTCAATTTAATAAACAATTATTGAGGATTTCTATGTGCTAGGATTTCACTGTACTAGGTGATAGAAATACCCAAAGATGAAATTTTAGAGTCTCTTCCCTCAAGGTGTTTACAATCTAATAAGGGAACTACAACACTGCCTACTCTGTAGTAAAAATTTTCCAAAGTGAACAAAAATCAAAGTTACTGTGTAATATGAAATTTGACATGATAGGTTTTATAACATTGTACAAAATTTTTATTTTGCTTCCTAGTTTCAGCTTCTTTCTTACTAAAACAAATCAGAAAGTGAAGATCATAACTGTCATAGAGTTTAGAAGGGCTTCCTCAGCAGACTTTGAGGAAGACCTGAGGTCATATAGCTTTTTGAGAAACTCATCCATGTATGTAGGCTTGTCATCCTTTTAAAAACATTTTGTTGAATTAAAATCATTAAAAAAATGTTTTTAAATGAGTAACATCAAAATATCACATGAAACATAACTATTGTGCTAAGATACTTCAATGTATCACGAAGCAATCCTTTGTTTCAACATCTTTTATTTCTTTATGAGAATTTTTCAGCAGGAGTTTGAAAGAAAACCAGGGAAGCAGTTGAGGTGCATATACCTGTATATATGAAATATGATTAGAAATACTGGATATTGGATTCATAGGTGGTTGGACTGGTAGAGGAATGAATAGTGAGGGGATGAACATGGATAAATGACTCCTCAGCATGCCCATTAGGTTCCCAAATATGTCACAATAAAAGTTTGATAAATGCTTTAAAAATGTAGTAATAAAAATCTGGAAACAAAGAAATCTATTTTGCTCAATTTATAAAATATTCCCAAGAAAAGTTGCCTAAATCTTGCAAATATTGCAAGAATTGGTTTTCCTTGTCCAAGAGGTCACTCACACAGACTTAAGCTTCTTAAATAAGCAAAGCAACGATAATCTGCCTAACCCAGCAAGACTTGAAGGTATTGGCTAGTACTACATCACCCCACCATGTAACACTAAAAGAATTCACCCCCTAATCACAGAAGATTATATGGGAAGACAAGGAATACTGACTAGCCATGATTGGGAATGTAGTCTCCAATCCTAATACATCTCTCTCTCTATCCCCCCAACCCCAGTTATTCATTTCTAAATCCAAAGGCATACCACTAAATTATAAATTACAGGGCATCAAGAAATAATAATACTTTACAACATTTACAAAAAGAATTTTGTGCTAGCCATAGACAATTCTCTAAGAATTTGACACTAGTACAGAGAACAAATATTTTCCTGATATTACCAGAAAGGGTTTTTGATATCTTTTAACCCTATCTACTCTCACAGTCTACTTATTTTTATATTACTATTATGGTAAGAAGGTAAATAGATAATTATAAGAACAAGTATCCATACCCGTTTAAACTTCCCAGAAACTTTGTTCTGAAGTCGACTACAGTTGGCACTAATTTGGTAGTTAATACTCTTAATTGTTTTTCCATTTTGAAGAAGTGGATGAGATTCTGCCAATGTGATTACACAGATTCTATAATAAAGAAATATTGTTCATTATTTAATTTGTTCATCTCATCCATGACCCAGTACCATTTCAAGTACATTTTCTCAGAGTTTTCATTGTATCTACTCAACACACTTGATCCAGAAGCAATGGTTTCTATTCCCCTGTGGTGATTGCTGAATGAAGGAAAAGAAGGTAAAATTAATATGCTTCAGACAAAACTGAAAACTGCTGCTCTTAAGACAATGTTAGAAAACAGATTAAATCTCGATAGCTAATAGAATAGGACCAGAGATGATAGGGTTACTAAGAGATGGAAGGGAAAAAGTAAAATAATAACAGTCAACATATGGCACTTTTACAAATTGTTTCTTTCATATACAGTATCTCATCTATTCCTCACAAAACAAGGTAATACAAATATTATCTCATTATTATAAATGAGATCACTCAGATCTATGACAACAGAAATATACACTTTTTTTACCTTGAGTCACTCTTAGCATCATTAAAAAAAACCACAAAACCTTACCTTCCACCTTAGAATCAATATTGTGTATTAGTTCTAAGGCAGAAGAGTGGTAAGGGCTAGGCAATGGGGGTCAAGTGACTTGCCCAGGGTTAAACAGGTAGGAAGTGTCTGAGGAAGGATTTGAACCCTGGACCTCCCATCTCTGGGCCTGACTGACTCTCAATCCACTAAGCCACCAAGCTGCCCCCTCTTACCATCATTTTTACAGAAACTGAAGGACTAACTAGAAAAACATTTATTAATTTTGTTAACAATTCTCCACATAGGGTATTGCCCTACCAAAAAAAAAATTATGAATACAATTAAAGCAAAGGGAGTTGGATGTTTTTAAGGCATATTCATGCAGTAGCCTGATAAACTACCTACCTTTCTCTTCTAAATTCTCTGAAATCTTACTTCCAGTTTTATCATTCAATTTCAATTGCTCTCTCTCCTAAGATTCCAATGAGTTCTTAATTGCTGACTCAAATGGCTTTTTCTCAATTCTGATGTGACTCTGTGGGCATAGTTTCAAATTGTTTTCCAGAATGGCTGTACCAATTCAAAGCTCTACCAAAAGTGCAATAATATACTTATTTCCCCACAGCTCCTTCAACAATTGTCATTTTCCTTTTTCATAATCTTTGTCAATCTGATGGATATGAGATAGAACCAAAGAGTTTATTTAAATTTAGAGATTTGGAGTATTTTTTAAAGTTCATTAACTTGAATTTTTTCCTTTGAAAACTACATGTTCATATCCATTGACCATAAATTTATCTACCAGGGAGTGATAAGTTATAATCAATTCTTTATATAGTGAGCATACCTTGATATGACAGCTTTATCAGAGAAACCTGCAGTAAAACTTTTCCCCCAGTTAACCTGCATTGATCATTTTAATTATATTGGTTTTGTTTATGCATAAACTTGTCAATTTTATACAATAAAAAATATCTGTTTTATCCTCTGTGATCTTCTCTATCCCTTGTTTGGTCATTCTCTCCCTATCCACAAATCTGAAAGGTAATTTCTTCATCCTCTAATTTGTTTATGTATCAAACTTCATGCTCAAGTTATATATGTGTATACATGTTTGAAGAAATGAGTCTATACATAATTTCTACCTGATTGCTTTCCAGTTTTCTTAGCAGTTTTTGTTAAATAGTGAGTCTTTATCTGTGATCTTTGGGTTTTTCAAACAGTAGGCTAATGGGTTCTGTGTGTTTTGTATCAAATCTGTTTCACTGACTGACCTCTATTTTTTAATCAGTACCAAATCATTTTGATGATTGCTGCTTTGTAGGATAGCTTGAAATCTGGTACTGCTAAGCTCCCTTCTTTCCCACTTCAAAATTTTTCTCTTCAGGTTCTTGACAAGGTGATTTTTCTAAAAGTGTAGGTCTGACAATATTAACTTGCTCATTGTGCTGCAGTGCCTCTCTATTACCTGTGGGATCAAATACAAACTCTTCTAATTACCATGTAAAGTTCTTCCTACTTTTCCACATTTCTTACATCTTACTTCCCACCATGCACTACTCCATGATCTGTCTACTGTCAATACTTGCCTACTTGGAGTTCCTCTAACATGATACTGCATCTCTATCTCTATATATTCCAACTGGCTCACCTCCATACCTGGAATGCTCTGCCCCCTTCACTTCACTTCTTAGCTTCCTTCAAGACTGAGCTCAAAGTCCAAATTCAAAAATATTTATGTTCCCCCTAGTTGCTAATACTTTCCCCTTTTAAGTTACCATCATCTACTCTGGATATATCTTGTACATACCTGGTTATTTATATACCTTCCCACTGGAATATATGCTCCTTGACAGTAGGGACTATCTTATGCTTTTCTTTGTATTCTCAGAACTAAGTCCAATAAGTGGCACATAGGAAGGGCTTAATAAAAGCTTTTTAACCGACTTCTCCATTTGCATGATGGTTGTTTAAATAACCAGGTTGCTGTTATTCCATCATTCAGTTGTATCCAAGTCTTTGTGACCTCAGAGCTATCCATGGGAGTTTTCTTGGCAAGGATCCTAGAGCGGCTTGCCATTTTCTTCTCCTTAGACCTCTCACTCCTGGACAATGCTGAAAAAAGTGATACATTTTTTTTTCTCCTTCATATTAGTTACTTCATCTCCTACCCTATCTTAAATATAGCCTATGACATTGGTATCGTTATAGACAGATATATATACTGTATCCATGTAGGGATACAGAGACTAATTTTTAAAAAGTTGTTGCCCTTAAAGAGCTTATAGTCTACCAGATGTAACAAAATATATCATTATAATAGAAAATAAAATACAAGATGTTTTGGTAGGATAGAAGGTACTAGCTGCTAGATATCAGGAAATGACTAATGTAGGCACTTGAATTGAGCTGAATTCTTCCCCTGAAATGCCCCAGAAAGAGAAATCTAAATGCAAGCTATATTAAGGATGGTGTACCAACAAGCACCTATCCTGCTCTAATTGGTCTTTGTATTCCTACATGGAAACCATAACAATGTCATAGGCTATATTTAAGATAGGGTAGGAGATGAAATAACTAATATGAAGGAAGAATAATTTGCTTTAGACTAGGAAAGGGAAAGCTGGAGAATATGTCACTTTTTCCAGCATCTCTCCTCACCTTCTCTTAGAATTCATTCTCCTTTAAGACTCAGCTAAACTACCACCTTCTACAAAAGTCTTTTCTGATACCCCATATGCAAGTGTACTCCCTCTCCAAAATACTTTGTATTCTTTTTTTAAACTATGTATATTTATATCTTCTGTATTATAATGTAAGTTAGTTGAGGGAAATCCTAGTTTACCTAGTCCTTACCTAGCCTAGTGTCTGGAAAAAAGTAGTATAATAAAAGCTTGTGGATTAATTATTTTCAATGAATTTGTTTTTTACCATTTCCCAAGAAAGTAAAATTTGTACAAAGTTAATTGCTTAAAGGCTTTTATAATAATTTAGGGATTTGTGGAGCAATTATTTGCTCAAAAGCTTCAAGTTGGATGAGGTATTAATGAATGATGCTACATGGAAATAAAGTGATCACAAACATATTAGAGCTCCCAAGGCATCTTGAACATGACACTTGACTTTACTCCACTTTAAAATAAGAATTCTATAATTGTACTGCTTACTTCATAAAGTTTTTCTGAGAAAAACACAGTATAAATCTTAAAAGAATATATAAATACAAATAAACATTCTTATTTTCAAGTAGTATAATTTTTTTCAGTAACTAAAATAACTTAATTCAGATTCACTTGCCTGTTAGAGTGCTGCAAAATACAGTGATCCTCACACGGCTTTCCCTTAACATCTAGGAAGTAAAGACAAATAATAAAAAATTATCCATAATTGCTAATTTTTCTTTTCTTTTTTTATTTTGACCAATTACACATAATAACTTTCCACATAAGTTTTCCTAAGTTATATGATTGAACTTATCTCCCTCCCTCCCTTCTCTACCCCCTCCCGTTGCTGGCAGGTGACTGGACATGTATTATCATGCAAACATAGTTGCTAAATTAATACTTGCTATTATATTAAAGTCTGCTTAGAGAAACCTTTATAGTTTCAAAGACAAGTGATCATTGTAACAGGCAATGCTTACAATCCAGGTAAGTTAACAGGTTTCACTATATGAAATTTTCTATTCTGCATAGTTTCTTAGTCTGTACCAACTTCCCAAAATACAATAAAAAATAAAATCTTTATATTAAAAACTAAATGCTTCTCATAAAGAATGAGACTGGGGTGGAAATGTTCTTCCATTCTCCCTACATTGTGGCTAACTCCACAGAAGAGATATACTCACATATTACAAGTTAGGCATTCCTATGGCCCCCACCTACTGCGAGGTTCTGGATTGGGAGAGAACCCATGATGATTGTTGTTTTATCTATGTGGAAGGCAGGCAGCAGTAGGCCTTATGTTTACATAAGGCATCATATAGGAGGATATCTTATGGCTTTGATAAAACCATTTTCCCACCAAGGCTGGGAGAGACTGGATAGAAAAGTCCGTGGCTTTCCCTGGCATTCTCAAGCCCCCCTGGGCTTGCAGCGGCCTCAGAGAAGGGAGCAAATCCAGTCAAGGGTAAAGCAAGTATTTGGGGGGAGAGGGGGATATACTTTAAAATTCTCAATGAGTTTTATTTTTTTTATTTGAAAATTTTTATTTAATTAAAAAATTTTTTTCCATGGTTACATGACTCATGTTCTTACCATCCCCTCCTCCAAACCCCACTCCTATAGCCAAAGAGCAATTCACTGGATTTTACATCGGTCGTTGATCAAGACCTGTTTCCATATTATTAATATTAAAGCAAGTGTTTTACACATGTCACCTAGACCCATCTACCATCCCGGCTGCTAGATTTGGGAATTCCCACCCCACACCCATAGCGATTTTTTTCCAGTTAGGGTGACTTTTAATAAGGAAATCCTTTTTGGTGACTGTATTTGAATTGAAATCTGAGACGTGGAGAGCTGGCTCCGGGGGAGGCAAAAACACCGCCCACTTCAGGGAAAGCCCGGCCCCGGCATCTGGGCATCCGCGGCGCTTTGCACCACGGGTGGAACACCTACTCCCTCCGCCCTGGCCAGAGCTTTGGTCCGAAGGCCAAAGCACCTCTCCCACACGGGCCCCACCGTATCCTGCTTACCGGCCTTGTACCAGCGGGTGAAGTAGCGATCCACCAGCGACGGGGCTGCTGGAGAAACGCCTCCGGCGTCAGCTGCCATGGCGAGTTCGGCCTCCTCCACACTCCTAGAACCAGACTCAGATCCCGAGGCCCCACCGAGAAGCCACCGCGTACTTCCGCCGTCCCACATGCGAGCTGCGGCTGGCGCGCGCACCAGACCCGTGCGCACCAGACCCGTGCGCATGCGGGCGCCCCCACGCCGCGGAGGGTTGCCGCAGCTATGCTGCGCCTTAACTTCGAATTCATATTCATCAGTCAATTTAGTGATCCTACAATCTCAGAATGAATTGAGGAGTTACTATTAAAAATAAAATGAGGAAGGCAATCCTGACGCATTTATGAGAAAGAACATTTTTCACTCCCAGAGAATGAACTGATCGAGTCTGAATCCAGATGGAAACATACTATTGTTCACTTTTTGAGTTATGGCTTTTTATGAGTATTGTCTCACAACATGATCAATGTGGAAATATGTTTTGCATGATCATATATGTATACTCCAATTGCTTATTATCTCATTGAGGGGAGAGGAAGGAAATAAGTTGGATCTTATAACTTCAGAAAATGTATGTATATTTAATGTTATTACATGTGATTGGGAAATAAAATATATATATACCCCATCTTGGAGTCAATACTGTGTATTGGCTCCAAGGCAGAAGAGTGGTAATGGTGGGCAATGGGGGTCAAGTGACTTGCCCAGGGTCAAACAGCTAGGAAGTGTCTGAGGCCAGATTTGAACCTAGGACCTCCGGTCTCTAGGCTTGGTTCTCAATCCACCAAGCTACCCAGCTGCCCCCAATAAAATATATTTTTAAATAAATAGATTTTTGACAGGAAGTGGAGCCATGATGGTGGAGAAGGCATAGGAACCCATCTAATTTCTACCAAGTTACCCTCCAAAAAGCTATGTCCTTAAAATGAATTCTGGAGTAGCATAACCCCCCAAAAAGGCAAGATGAAGTAATTTTTCAGACCTAAACAACCCCACAGGGATCTAGTATATCAAGGTAGAGGTGGAAGGAAGCACTAGGGCAGAGCCCAGCAATGCAACAGGTTCTGTCAGAGCCAAAGCAGCTGCAAAGGCTTCAGAAACTCTCAGCCATAGATGGTGGGGGAGAAAGCAAATAGATCCCCAGTGCAGGCTCTGAAGGAAGCTGCACAAAGAACATGGAGCTTTGAACAACTCCCTTCACCATATTTATGGAGCCCAGCTTTAAAAGGTTTTTTCCTAAACTAAAAGAAAATAAAAAGGCAGGGAAATGAGCAACTACAAAAAAAAAAACTCTCAAAATACACGATTATTTTGGTGGCAGGGTAGACTCAAACTTAGAAGAATACAACAAAGTTAATACCACTACATCCAAGAAAAATATGAATTTCTCTTAAGCCCAGAAAGAATTAACAGAAGAGCTCAAAAAGGATTTTAAAACTCAACTAAGAGAGGTAGGAGAAAAATTAGGGAAAGATATAAGATACAGGAATATCGTGAAAAAGAGAGTCAACAACTTGGTAAATGAAGGAAGCACAAAAAAAGTACTGAAGAAATTAAGATCTTAAAAAAAAGAATAGGTTGATTGGCAAAAGAGGCACAAAAATCCAAAGAAGAGAAGAACTTCTGAAAAAGCAGAATTTGTGGGCGGGGGAGGTACAAAAGTGCACTGAAGAGAAAAACTTTTTGAAAGATAGAATTGGCCCTTTAGGAAAAGAAGTACAAACATTCACTAAAGAAAAGAACTTTTTACAAAGTATAATTGGTCAAATGGAAAAGGAGATACAAAAGCTCATTCAAGAAAATCATGGTGAAGCAGCTGGGTAGCTCAGTGGATTGAGAGCCAGGCCCAGAGACGGGAGGTCCTGGGTTCAAATCTGGCCTTAGACACATCCTAGCTGTGTGACCCTGGGCAAGTCACTTGACCCCCATTGCCTAGCCCTTACCACTCTTCTGCCTTAGAATAAGACAGAAGGTAAGGGTTTAAAAAAAATCATGAAGAAGTGAAATATCTAATAGGAAAAACACCTGACCCAGAAAATAAATCCAGGAGAGATAATTTAGGAATTATTGGACAACCTGAAAGCTAAGATCAAAAAAAGGGCTTAGATATCTTCTTTCAAAAATCAAGGAAAACTGCCCTTATGGTCTAGAATCAGAGGACAAAATAGAAATGAAAGACTCCACTAATCACCTCCTTAAAGATATCCCAAAAGGATAACTCCCAGGAATATTATAGCCAAATTCCAGAACCCCCAAGTCAGGGAGAAAATATTGCAAGTATCCAAAAAGAATCAGTTCAAATATCATGGAGCCACAGTTGGGATAATACAAGACTTAGGAGCTTTTATATTAAAGGAGCAGAGGGCATGGAATATGATATTCCAGAGGACAAAGGAGCTAGGACTTCAACCAAGGATAATTTACCTAGGAAAACTGAGCATAATTCTTCAGGAGAAAACAAAATGGATATTCAATAAAACAAAAGACTTTCAAACATTCCTGATGAAAAGACAAGCTGAATCGAAAATTTGACTCTCAAATACAAGACTCAAGAACATAAAAAGGAAAACTGGAAAGAGAAATCAAAAGACATTCAACAGGGTTAAACTGTGTATATGCCTATATGGGGAGATGATTCTTATAATGTCAAAGAACCTTACTCTCATCAGAATTGGCTCAATGTGGGAAGAATATACACAATCAATTAAGCATACAAAGCTTTTTACCCTACAGAAAAATAGGAGAAGGGGATTCAAGAGAAGGAATAAGAGAAGAGAAGGGCTGATAGAAAAGAGGGAAAATTGGAAGAGGTAGAAGTCAGAAACTAAACAGGGGTAAATAGGATGGAAAGTTATACAAAGTAATCATAATGAGGCAAAAAAATTTTACAAGTATCTAATAAAGGCCTAATTTCTCAAATACATAAAGAAATTAGTTGAATATATAAGAATTCAAGTCATTCTCCAATTGATAAATGGTCAAAGAATATGAATAGGAAGTTCTCATACAAAATAATTAAAGAAAGCTCTCTATAGTTATGCAAAAATGCTATAATTTACTATTACTTAGAGCAGTGATGAGTAAACAATGGCCTGCAGGCCAGATGTGGCCTGAAATGTTCTATCTGAAGGAGACATTATTCCTAATCTGAAGAATACATAGGATACAATACAATGAAACTTCGAAAGAGTTGCCTTAGAAACAGACCAACAGATGAGCATTTCCTTTCCTTTGGCCCTCTCTTTAAAAAGCTTGCCCATCACTGATTTAGAGGAATGCAATTTAAAACAACTATGAGGTACCATCCCACACCTATCAGATTAGCTATTATGACAAAAAAAGAAAAAAGGCAAAACTTGGAAGGGATATGGAAAAGCTGGGGCACAAATGCACTGTTGGGGGAGTTGTGAACTGATTCAGTCATTCAGGAAAATAATTTGGTCCTATGCCCAAAGGGCTATAAAATACTACTTACCTTTTGATCTAGCAATACCATTACTAGGTTTGTATCCCAAAGAGATTAAAAAAGGGGGAGGGCTGGGAAGAATTTATATATACAAAAATATTTAAAGCAACTCTTTTTAGAAGAGCAAAGATTTAGAAAGTGAGGGGATAGCCATCAACTGGGGAATAACTGAGTAAGTTATAGTATATGATTGTGATGAATACTATTGTGTTGTGAGAAATGACAAGCAGGAAATCAGAAAAACCTGAAAAGATTTAAACTGAACCAGGAGAACACTGTACACAATGCCAGGAATAATTTAGAATGAACAATCATGAATAGCAACTATTCTCAGCAACACAATGATCTAAAACTATCCCAATTGATTCATGATTTTTAAAAAATGCCATTTGCTTCCAGAGAAAAGGAATTGAGTCTCAATCCAGACCAAAGCAAACTTTTTTCACTTTCTTCATTTTTTTTCTACTTGAGTTTCCTTCCACAAAAGGATTAATATGGGAAAATGTTTTACATTATTGTAGATGTCAAATCTATATGAAATTGCTTGCCATCTCGATGTGGATAGGGGATTGAAGTGGAGGATGGAGGGGAGAGAATCTGAGACACCATATTCTTTGGAAAATATAAGAAACTTTTTATAGGTAATTGGGGGGAAAAATAAAATTTAATACCTTAAAAATATAGATGGCGGGGGCAGCTGGGTAGCTCAGTGGATTGAGAGTCAGACCTAGAGACGGGAGGTCCTAGGTTCAAATCTGACCTCAGACACTTCCCAGCTGTGTGACCCTGGGCAAGTCACTTGACCCCCATTGCCTACCCTTACCACTCTTCCACCTAGGAGCCAATACACAGTATTGACTCCAAGATGGAAGGTAAGGGTTTAAAAAAAAAAAGAAGAAGAAAAAAATATATAGATGGCTCAGAGGACATGACCAGCTCCATTAAAGGTGCCTCAGATCAAATTCCCCATCACTCCTGCTGTTACTACATGTATATAGTTTCAGGGGTTTCCATCTCCCTTTTTTTATATTAACATATCCAAAAGTACTGGTCAGACCACATCCCACCCTGCTTGAAAAAAAATGTCAGGAGAATATTTACTCTTTGACTTGTTATCTAAGAATCTAACAATATAGCTTCTATCAGACTTAATTGAAACAATTACTGTCCTTTACAAACTCTTGCCTTCCAGTAAAACATACTACTAGCTGTTCCCAGAACTCAACATGCCATCTTATCCACCCATTCAGTTGCTGTTCTCTTGTTTTGTTTTGTTTTTAGTTATACTTGACTCATCATGACCCCATTTGGGATTTTCTCAGCAAAGATGCTAGAGTAATTTGCCATTTCCTTCTTCAGCTCATTTGACAGATGAGGAAACTGAAGCAAATAGGGTTAAGTGACCTACCCAAGGTCACACAGCTAGTAATTGTCTAAGGCTAGATTTGGATTTCGTTCTTCCTGACTCCAGGCCCAAAGCTCTCTTTCCTGCACCATATCCACCAATACCTGGAATGTGTTCCCTCATCTCTGCCTCTCAAGTGTCACCTCTTCCACAAGTTTTTCAGTTTTTAAGTCACTTGCCTGGGATCATGCAACTAGTAAATAAACTCAAACCTAAGACTTTTTCACTCCACATATGATTCTCTCTACCCACTAAAAGATATGTAATAAAATTCTAGCAAGAGAATCACTAAATCAAAAGATGTGGTTAGTTTAAACAATATATTTTTTCTACCTAACTGGAAATGAGTGAAATCAATGCAGATTTTAGTGTAATTATAAAATGTTATGAAATAAAATAAAACTCATCCTTCAACAAAGATAAAGCAATCATGTTGCTTAGTCATGTCTGACTATGATCCCATTTTGGCTTTTCTTGGCAAATATACCGGAGTGCTCCTTCTCTACCTCATTTTATAGATGAGGAAACTGAAGCAAATAGGATTAGGTAACCTTTGTGCAGGGTCACAGTGCTGGCAAGTTTCTACTGCCACAGTTGAACTCAGGTTTTCTTGATTCCACGCCTAGCACTCTATCCACTATAACACCTAGCTGCCCCATAAAGCAATCATACAGTTCTATAATAAACAAAGGAACTGGTAACTAGAAAGGAAGAAATACCTAGAAAACTGACATTCCTAAGATTCCAAAATATATTTCTTTTCAAATATGCAAAAACTAGAATTCCACAAGGAAAGCTTGACTTCAAAAATCAAAGCAAAAGAGCTACTTCCCAGTTCAGAGAATTAGTTTCAAAAGGCAATTTCCACATCTCAAGCAAAGAACAGGATATAATTTAACGTAATCTCCTTAGATCCTATTGAACCTCACTTCTTTCTAGTATATAAATCTCCTTGATTCTCATCCCTTTTCCTTTTACTCTTTCTCTTTAGATACAATGATAATAATATTACCTTATGTAGGGCAGTTCAAAGTCCAGGTAACTTAGTAGTCATGTATATTTAATAAAAGAAAGAATTTGGAGCAAAAAAATTAAGGTGAAGAATGAAGTTCCAGAATGAGTAGTATTGTTCCTTCCCTTTCTCCACTTCCCTTTCTTTTGGTCAGGAAACCAAAAAATCTTGATTCTAGCACCCCTGTATTTGTTGTCTTCCCCTATTAGAATGCAAGCACCTGGCAGATAGGAATTGTCCTACTTTGTATTTGTGTTCTCAGTGCTTACTCCAGTGCCTAGTATATAGCAAGTACTCAATAAATCTTTATTGTTGAAAGGAAAATTCTTTGTTTAGGCTTTTACCAATGTTACTGAGGCAAAACTCTAGACAAAAAAACACTAAAAGGAGTTTATTATAAGCAAATCAAGGGAGCAATGTGTATACAGGACAATCACTAGAGATCAGCAAATAGCTTCCAGGTGGCCAGCTTTCTAGAGATAAAGATAATTCATAATGAACAAAAGAGGTTGGGCCCTTGCATCTCAGTTCCTCTCCAAGGCAGTAAGTGTGTATGAAAATTTGCAGATAGGGATACAGACATCACAGGTAGGATATTTGGTAAAGAACAGGTAATGAAAAAAAGCTGCAGATTCTGTTACCTTCCCCAACATTGAATGCAAGTAGGTCTGGCAAAAATGGGTCACTTGAGCCAACATAACTTTCAATACTATCTATCTTAGGGCAGGAGGAGTAGGGTATTGCAAAAATAAATAAAATCTAGACTACCTCATACATGACTTTGTGGTGTTTTCTTAACAGTGTCTTCTTGAATGGGGCTTTGAGGGACAGGATTCACAGTTAAGGAATGAGATGAAGTTTACTAGGACTTTTTAATACCAAATCAGATGGAGGCCTGGAACCAAGGTGTGTTTTTTTCCTAGCAGAAAGCATTAAGTTTGAAGATAGGTTAAATGTCTATAAGATCTGCTTGATTGGCTATTTGCTATTTTGTATATCAAAGGAGGTTGTCCCTACCAATGATAACTTTTGTTCTGAGGGGGAAAAAAAAGCTACCATTAAACCTTTAGGAATGAATGGCTTCCCCCCTCCCTATAAAGAGATGGAAGTTAGGTTTTTGCCCCTAGCTTAATGTATGATATGTAAAATTTGGGTTTATAAAGGATTTGTGAAGATATAAAAATATGGGGTTTATATAGGCCTACTTTCCTAAAAGAAATGAATCCTCAGCCTCCGGGATCTAATGTAAAAGAGGGAGGATAGAGACAAATTTTTCTCTAAAAGAGAAGATGTATCATCTCTGCCAAGGACTCAGGTAGAGACAAGTATCCCTTCCACACTGGGATGTTAGGAGTAGGGTGCTCCGAGATCTAAAAAATAATGAGTATCATATTGATTCCCTTATCACTGGATATGGGAGGGATGGGAGGGAAGAAGAGAATTTGGAACTCAAAATTTTAAAAGAATGTTAAAAATAAAATCATAATTTAAAAAATTATCTTCCCCCAATGAAGATCTGACCATGTCACATCCTTTCCATACACTCCAATGGCTCCCCAGTATCTCCAGGATCAAATATAAAAATATTGTATTTGACATTCAAAACCCTTCATGACTTGTACTTTTTTCATGTAGAGTATGATCTAGTGGCAATGGTCTCTTGGCTGCCAAGCTTAAGAATTTAGTTTTTGTTGTTGTTATTGTTTTCAATAGGCAATGGGGAGTTATTTATTTTTTTGTTTTTGGTACTGGGTGACTCAGAACAGATTATTCTTTCACTTAGTGCTAAGTGTTGAAATGAGCAGACAGATGGTAAAGTGGATTGAGCACCTGACCTGGAGTCAGATCTAAGTTCAAATCAGGGCCCAGTTATTTACTACCTGTGGAAACCTGGACAAGTGCTTAACCATGTTTGCCTCAGTTCCTCATTGGTAAAATGGAGATACTCTGGAGAAATGGCAAACTACTCCAGAATCTTTGATAAGACTTTATTAAGAAATGTTGAATGTAGGAGTGAGGAGGAAAGTGAGAAAGGGAGATAGACACAAGCCTGGAGGCTGGGAAACCTTGTTAAGGAGTTATTATAGTTGTTCTCCGGAGAACTAAGGAGGCACAGACCTAGGATGTTTGGTTATGTGTAATGAAAAAAAAAAGGAAAATTTCCATTAGCTTCATAGATGTAAACTCAATCTTAATTTGACACCTGATTACTACATTGGATGCGGGAGTTCAGGAGAGGGAGGTTTCCCAAAATGTCTCAACCTAGAGGATTGTGGCAAACTTCAGAAGCGGCACAGATTTTAGAGGTGGTGCCCAGAGGAGTCAATAGAAAAGAATGTGCTGCCTTCAGTAGGGTGCACGGGCAATTATGTACGTGGCTGTGCTCCCCTACCTCAATTCTATAAGCATCTGAGCCAGGGGCAGCGCAGACAGTTCTGTACTCAAATAGAGAGGGGAAAAAAGGGAATTGCCGCTCCCCTTCGGGAGTCCGCACCTTTCTCCATCTCCAGAACACCCTTCATTTAACACTCCCGCCGTTTCCCTAGAAGTCGTCACGTGTCCAGGTCTCAGTCACGTGGTCTTGTTGTTGTCACATGTCCTCCCCGTGGCCACCCTTGACTGGAGCTCGCGCACGAATTCTGCAGCCAGGCTCGCTCTGTCCCACAAAACACTGTAGAGCCGTGCGCATGCTTGTCAGCCGGAAACCAGGCCTCCTAAAAAGTCCGAGAGCGCGCACGCGCGTGGCCTGGAGCGAGCTTGGTGACACGAGCCCTGGCGTTTGCGTATCAGGATACTAGACCGGCGAAGCTTAGAGACATTCGCTGTTCTCCTGTACTGGGAGAGCTTGCGCTCAGAGCAGAGAAAAGGAGGGCGCGTGGCCACTGGCTAGGCCCTTGACTTTGCCGGTCTTCCTTTAGAGCGAGAGCAACCACAGGTAAATGCATGCGCAGTCATTTTGAGTGATGGGGCTCTGGCCATTTCTGAGTAAAAACGAGTGGGCATGGTTGCAGGGGCATCTATATAGGGCGCATGCGCTTCCCCCTCTCGCGCGCGCGCTTCCCCTCCCCGCGTGAGCAGCGTTGCGCGTGCCCGCTACAGGAAGGGGCTCTTCTCCAGGGCGCTGGAGATTCCCCTTGAATTTTCTCTAGGAGACTTTCTCGGTTGACCGTTAATTAATTATTTTTTCCCGCTTTCCTTAATTCTTTACTTCCTTGATCTCTTGCTGTGGACGACTCGGGTTCGCTAGCTATTTCCAGGAAGGGCGGAAGAAGGGGCCGTTCTATTCATTGATTTCTTAATTCACCACTTATGTTTGCTGTGAGTGAGGAGGCGTGGCCGGCATAGGTAGCAAAATGGTGGAGATGAGCTCCTGGCCTTTAGGGATTGACACTATAATAGGACAGAAGACATTCAAACAAATAACTGATACTTTGTGCAGAATGGGCACAAAGGGGGTGTAGAAGCTCAGAGAAGAATGAGATTACTTATGTCCGTGGGATTGTATTCGTATCGAACTCTGGCATTCTTTAAATCAACTAAAATCCCATCTTCAACGGGAAGCCTAACCCCACCCTTTTGAAATCCAGTGCCTTCCCCTGTTAATTATTTCCTGTTTTTCCTGTATATAATTTGCTTTGTATATATTTGAAACATTTACTTTACCTTTTCTTGTGCTATATTTAAAATTGGGGGGAAAGCACGTGTTAAAATTTTGCTATTTGCATTCTGACAATGACCTCTTTTATTATAGATGTAGGTATAATTTGGGTTTTAGACTGGACCTCTGATTAAGGTAGTATAAGAAAGTGCTAGTGAAGTAACTACTTTTGCCTAGATGTTCTAGATTTGATATAATTTTTTTAAAGTTAGCACTTTTTTACCTATAAGTTCATAAACTTACTTGTAATTTCTTATTGCCATTACCATTTCATATTTGACTATGGAAAGCAGTGTGGTACAGTGATAGGAGGAAAGAGAAGGGAATAAACATTATGTAATCAATATTTAATGAATGTCTACCATGTGTCAAGGTACCATGTTAAGTGCTGGAGATATTAAAAAGGGCAAAAGACAGTCCTTGTTCTCAAGGAGCTTACAATCTAATAGGGGAGACAACATGAAAACAAATATATACAAAGGAAGCCATATATAGGAAAAATAGTAAATAATTAACAGAGGAAGGTCACTGGAATTAATTATCAGTACATTAATGGGTCAGAAGAGTCAAAACATAAATTAATAGTCAAGTGAGGGGGTAGCAATGCTGGAAATCCAGAGGAAGATTCCAGCACCACTTGGGCTGAACTAGTTTGTTCAAGGTCCTTTTCTTCTCTAGGTCTATAATCTAATGGAGGTCCTAATAATAACTGATATCTTTACAGTTCTTTTTTTTTTTAAACCCTTACCCTTCCGTCTTGGAGTCAATACTGTGTATTGGCTCTAAGGCAGAAGAGTGGTAAGGGTAGGCAATGGGGGTCAAGTGACTTACTTGCCCAGGGTCACACAGCTGGGAAGTGTCTGAGGCCAGATTTGAACCTAGGACCCCTTCTGTCTCTAGGCCTGGCTCTCAATCCACTGAGCTCCCCAGCTCCCCCCTATCTTTATAGTTCTTAAAATTTAGAGACAGCTTACATTCATTATCTTATTTAGACATCACAGCTCTGTAAGGTATGTACTCACATTATTATGCTCATTTTAAAGATGAGGAAACTGAAACCTGTTGAGGTTAAGTGATTGTCATTGCACGAAGCTAGTAAGTTTCAGAAGGAGAACTCCTACTTCATTTCCATATTGTCCACTAAAACATGTCCCTTTCTGATTAGAAAGATAGTTTTGGACCAAATCTGGGGAAGCCTTAAATGATAGCCTAAAGAATTTGGACTTTATTCCACAGGCAGTATAGAGTATATTTGCAAGTAGTCTATAGTAACCATTACTAGTTGTAGCAGGACCTGTATACATTTCTTATCTTGGGCAGCAATTAGAGGAGAAAGAAGAAAAAGGAGAGTTTCCTATAGCTATGCAATTTATCCTATACTAGATAAATCCTACCTCAAGAAATGCTGAGTAGATAGAATCAACAAAATAATTGATTGTGTATGCGGTTAAAAAGAAGTATTATTTCAAGATAACAAAATTTTGAATAGGGGATACTGGTGGTGATGCCATAGATATCAAGTCAGAAGGGGTATGAGTTTTAGGGGAAAGATGATGATGGTTTTGGACATGTTGAGTTTGAGGTACATGGCTTCTGTGTGGAGATGTCTTATAGGCAATTAGAGATATAGATCTGGGACTCAGGAAAGAACCTGGAGATGGACATAATAGATTTAGATGGTGTCTGCAAGGAGGTGATGATTATGAAAATAAATAGGATAAGTAAGGGAGAAAATCTGGAGAGAAAAGAGTAGAGGAACAAAACTTTCTGGAACACTTTACTGAAGGGGTTGGGAAGAAAAGAGTAGATAACAAAGGAGATAGAGAAGAAAGATTGACAAGGCAGGATAAAAACCAAAGAAATGTGGTTTCTCTGAAGCCAAGGAGGGTTTTCCTAATATTTTGTATAGCTTATTACATTTTTTGAAACCCTTACTTTCCATCTTAGAATCAATACTATGTGGTTTATAGTAACAACTATAACATTTCCCTTTTTGATTAGAAAGATAGTTTTGAGTCATATTTTTAGGGAAATGTAGCCCAAGAGTGATAGCCTAAAGAATTTAGACTTTATTCCATAGTTCTAAAGCAGAATTGCAGTAAGGGCTAGACAGTGGGGATTAAGTGACTTGCCCATAGTCACACAGCTAGGAAATGTCAGATTATATTTGAACCCAGGACATTCCATCTTTAGGCTTAACTTTCAATCCACTGAGCTTACCATATAATTAGGCTCTGTTCCCCAGAACTCTAAATCCCAGCTTCCCATGTTCCTTTTCACATTACTTGCTATTGTAGGGAGGATATAAGTTTTGTGTAGCTCTGCCCCCCTCAGTCTCCCTTTTCCCTTGATCTTAGTTGCAGAATTGGGCTTTTGGGCAGGCAGGAGAACTTACTCATGTGGTCTTATTTTTGTTAGATAATTAGGTTTGAACTTCTATTTCTTTTAGTTTATTTTCTTTCTACTTCAAGTGATTATTAATAAACTTTATAAAATATAATACTTGGAGTTATTGGATATTAATTTAAATCTTACACTACCTAGCTTCACACCACATACTCTCCCCTCCCTTATTACCTTTTACAAAGCTCTTTTTTTTTTTAAAACCCTTACCTTCCATTTTGGAATCAATAATAGGTATTGGTTCCAAGGCAGAAGAGTGGTAAGGGCTAAGCAATAGGAGTTAAGTGACTTGCCCAGGGCCACACAGCTAGGAACTGTCTGAGGCCAGATTTGAACCTAGGACCTCCAATCCCTGGGCCTGGCTCTCAATCTGCTGAGCCACCCAGCTGCTCCCTACCTAGCTCTTTACCTACATCATCTCTATTTTTGTCTCATAAAGCCTTGAGATGTTGATATTATAGATGTAGATATTATCCCTATTTTGTAGATAAAGAAACAGAGCTTCAGAGAGGTTAAGTGCCATGGTAGGGATCCTATAGTGAGTCAGCTATAGAGGTAGGATTTGACCATAGTTCTTCCTGATTCCCTATTGAATACTTTAGACATATTTCTATAATGTGTTCTGTAGCATTTAGAACAAGGGCTCTTAACCTCTAGGGTCCATGAACTTCAGTACTACTGGTTTTCTTTGAAATCCTATGTATTTTTTTTTTCAAACCCTTGTACTTCGGTGTATTGTCTCATAGGTGGAAGATTGGTAAGGGTGGGCAATGGGGGTCAAGTGACTTGCCCAGGGTCACACAGCTGGGAAGTGGCTGAGGCCAGATTTGAACCTAGGACCTCCCGTCTCTAGGCCTGACTCTCACTCCACTGAGCTACCCAGCTGCCCCTAAATCCTATGTATTTTTAATAAATTTTTACAAGATGGTAGCTAGGTGACACAGTGGATAGAGCCTGGAGTTGGGAGAACCTGGATTCAAATATGACCTCTAGACTTCCTTCCTGTACGATCCTGGGCAAGACATTTAATTCTATTTATCTAGCCCTTGCTTAGAGTTGTTACTAGAACAGAAAGTAAGGGTTTAAGAAAATATTTAAAATATTATTCTTTTTTTTTCTTTTTAAACCCTTATCTTCTGTCTTAGAATCAATACTGTGTTTTGATTCCAAGCAGAAGAGCAGCAAGACTAGGCAATAGGGGTTAAGGGACTTGCCCAGGGTCACACAGATAGGAAGTGTCTGAGGCCAGAGTTGACTAGGACCTCCCGTCTCTAGGCCTGGCTTTCAATCCACTGAATCAACTAACTGCCCCCTAAAAATATTATTCTGAAGATGTCCGTAGACCTTACGTAACTGCCAGAGGCTTCCTGGACACAATAAAGGTTAAGAACCCTTGCTCTAGAAGGACAGTCATGTATGAAAAAAGAAAGGCCTTTGAATTTGACCATCAGTAGGTGGTTTGCGACCATAGAATAAACATCAAGGAGGAGGAAGAAGAGCTAGATAGCAAGACATTAAGGAAAAAATGAGTAGTGAGGAAGTGGATGTATGTATAGACAGTGATTGGAGTTTAGTTTTTTAAGAAGTTTGGTAGTAAAAGAGATGGAAGATTGATCAGTTTCTGGATTAGAGTAGAATTGTCAGAAAAGCTTTTTAAAGGATTGGAGAGCTAATAATAATAGTAGTAGCTAGCATTTATATAGTTCCTACTATGTATCAGGCACTGTGGTAAGCATTTTATAATTATTTTCACATTAGATCCTCACAGTAACCCTGAGAGATAGATGCTTTATAATTATCTCCATTTTACAGATGAGGAAACTGATGCAAAAAGAAGTTAATTGATTTATCCAAGGTCACATAGCTAGGAAGTGTTCAGGAAGAAACCAATGAAGACAAACCTATCATCTTCTGGAGGTAGCAGGGATAAGATCAAGGTTACAATCAGAAAGATTTCTTCTTGAAAAATTGATTCCTTTTCCCATGTGACTGGAAAGAAGCAGGAATATGTAATTGGTAATGCTGAGAAGTTCAAAGAAACTGAGTGGGAATGCAGGCAAGGTGTAAAGGAGCTCCTGTCAGATGACTGAATTTTCTCAGTGAAGTAGGAAGCTGTCATCTATAGTAAATATGGGGAATGGAAGTGAGATTGGAGGCTTCAGGAAAAAGAAGTTTGGAATAAACATGTTTAGGTTTTGGACACACAAAAAGAAAAAGAAATCAGTTTGTTTGCAAAGAACATTAATTTAAGAAGATTAAAAAGTTTTGAAATTTTCAGATATAAAATTATAACTTTCAATTAAACCAGTAAATCATAAACCACTACAAGTCTTAAAATGATGCATATAAAATTTAATGTATTTAAGTTTTTTTAAGTTTTAAATTTGATATCATAAAGGTCGGTTTTAACGGTTCAAAAAGCTTATATCTCCTGGGAAGTCTTTTGGAACTTTTTTATAGTATTGGATTGAATCCAGATCAAATTGGTTACTATCTCTGGGAAAGAGGGTTGGGAATTGAGGGAGAGGGACAATTTAGATTTTTTTAACTTGAGAAAGTTTATGTGGAAAAATTGTTCCTACATGTAATTGGTCAGAAAAAAGTATCTTTTAAGAAAGGGGGTGAGGAGCTTATATCAGGAAGATCTAATGGTTTAATCAGCTTTTTATGAGATCATTGAACTCCTAAAACATTTTATAAAGTAGTAATTTTATGTTTCTTGTTCAGCTTAATTTGTACATGTGCATTTTTGAGAAATTAGGGTAATGAGTTTTTATCTGGAAATTACCTTGAAAACTATCAGGTCTAACTTCTCATTTTATAGATGAGGAAACTGAATCCCAGAGAAATTAAGTGACTTGTCTAAGGTCATATAGATAAAGTTTTATTTTCTTTTATAAAAGAATATATTAGGGGCAGCTCAGTGGATTGATAGCCAGGCCTAGAGACAGGAGGTCCTGGGTTCAGACACTTCCTAGCTTTATGACCCTGGGCAAGTCACTTAACCACAATTGCCTAGACTTTACCCCTTTACTCTCTTGGAACCAAAACACAGTATTGATCCTAAGACAGAAGATAAGGGTTTAAAAAAAGAAAAGGAATGACCTATAATCTATATAATCATCAAATGAGTAATAAAAGATATCCTTAGATAAAATATGCTTTGGGTGCTTTCATATTTTCAATATTCAAGGTATCCTTGATTTTTTTTCAGTTAAAAGAAATATGAAATTTATAGATTTGCTTGTTTTAAATGGCAGGGCTAGAAACAGGTTTCAGTTTTCCCAGTTTCTGACGCTCTGCTATGTGTTTTCACATATTCACAGAGAGAAAAAGGGAGAGAGAAATCATTTGTTAATTTTTATCTGTATATAAAGTATTGTAGTTGCCTGATTTTCTATTTTAATCCTTTTTCCTGGTGCCCACTTATGCATAAATAGGTAATATTTATTGTCATTTAATGATGTTCATTTTCCTTTTTTGATCAAATGCCGCTTAAGTTTGAGAGTTTTTTTCTCCCAACAGTTGTTCATTCACCATGCGCAACCTAAAGTTACTTCGGACCTTGGAGTTCAAGGATATGCAGACTCTTGGGAAACCCCAGTGCTTTTCCCTTCGAACTGATCAGGGGACGCTGCTCATTGGCTCAGGTTATGGGCTTATAGAAGTGGATCCTGTTGCAAGAGAAGTGAGTCATTATGGGAGAAGTTTATATCATCTTGTCATAGCCTTTTTCAAGTTCTCATAAACACTCCAAGTAGGTTGAGTGGTGTAGTTTTAATTGTATGGCTTTCATTCCCCCTTTAATGAGAAATCCTTAGTGATTCACATGTGTCATTATAAAAGGTGTAGTTATTTCAAGTGATGATCTATTTCCATTCTCTAAATTCTAGTAGGCAGAAGGTTGGCTTGAGCATACCAGTATTCCATTTCCACCAAAGAAATATTCATTTTTGGCATATATTCATAACATGTGTTGAGTCATTACATTCTTCTTTTGTTCCCATATCCCATAGGGACTATAATGGCGGGGAGGGAGAAGTCAAGGAACCAATCTTTTGATTTATCAGTGTTATAGGTGCATATTAGAGACAACTACTTGCTTGAATTGTTGAGTGAAATGCCATGCACCTTGCTAAATTAATGTAAATTTGGATTTTGCATTGTGAGGAGTTATGGATCCCAAAATTTTTTTAGGAGCTGTTAGAATTAAGGATTGATGGTGAAATATGTCTCCCGCCTCTCAGAAGAGATGGGGTAGACACCATAGTCATGATATGAGGCATATATTTTCAGAAATGGCCAATATATTGATTTACTTTATTTTTTATTTGTTCCAAGTGAGGGAAATTCTTTGGGAAGTGACAGTGATGTTTAAAAAAGAAATTTAGGCAAACTGAAAGGAACTAACGGAACCCATTTTTTTCTGCTTCCATAATCTCATTACCACTCATAAATAACTGTTGGAAGTACCAGTGTTTACTTTTAGCTTTAGTACCACTGCTTATAGTTTTTGAACAATTAAAATCAGAATCTTAGTATTTCTGAGTTAAGTTGAACCTCAAAAACTATGCAATATATCCCTGCCTGAACATTAATCACATCTGACATCCCTGTAGTGTCTTAGGGATGGAAAACCATTTGTCTTACCAGGAAGCACATTTGGCTTTTGGACAGGACTAATTTATTAAGATTTTTTCCCTCACTTATGAATAGTTGAAATCCTCTCTACTGTTATTCCTAAATCTATCTGGAGTGAGATGGAAAAAGCCTTCCATTTGACAAGCCATCACATACTTGGAAGACAATTATCAGCTCTTCTTTTAAGTCTTACCATTTTTGGTTAAATATACTCAGTTTCTTCAATCTGTCTCTCCTGTGGCATCAATTAGTTCTTTTACCATCTTGGTCCCTTTCTTCTGTACATTCTCTGGCTTGTCAGTGCCTGAAACTTAAATGCTTTTCATTTATCCTGATATATTCTGAATGTGTTTCAGGGCAACAATATTGTGGGGCTCTCCCCTTCTCTGTTCTGCATATCATGTTTCTACTAATGAAGCCAACCAAATTTCTGCTAATTTGCTATGTTACATTTAAATTGAGCTTAAAATCTATTAACATTCCCAGATCCTTTTCACATCACCTCTTCTCTAGTTATATTACCCTCCGTTCTGTACTACGTATAAAATTTAAAAAAAAATTTGTTTAATGATACATTTTATTTTTCCCCATTTACATATAATAACAATTTTTAACATATTTTCCAAAATTATGAGATCCAGATTGTTTCCCTCCTTCCCTTTTTTCCCCCACCCTGAGATGGTAAGCAATTTGAACTAGGTTATACATTTATGATTATGGAAAATATATTTCCATATTGATCATGTTGTGAGAGAATACTCATATAAAACCAAAACCCATAAATAAAAACACACAAGTAGGGGCAGCTGAGTAGCTCAGTGGATTGAGAGCCAGGCCTAGAGACGGGAGGTCCTAGGTTCAAATCCGGCCTCAGACACTTCCCAGCTGTGTGACCCTGGGCAAGTCACTTGACCCCCATTGCCTACCCTTACCACTCTTCCACCTATAAGTCAATACACAGAAGTTAAGGGTTTAAAAAAAAAAATTAAAAAAAAAAAACACACAAGTAAAATAAAGTGAAAAATGGAATGCTTCAATTTGTATTCAGATTCCATCAGTTCTTTCTCTGGAGGTGGATATCATTTTTTGTAATGAGTCCTTCAGAATTGTCTTGGATCATTGTATTGCTGAGAATAGCTAAGCTTTCACAGTTATCATTGTACAATATTGCTGTTACTGTATAAAATGTTCTGGTTCTGCTCTGCATCAGTGTATATATCTTTACATGTTTTTTCTTTTCCATCATATGCCATAATTTATTCATCCATTTGATGGACATCCCCTCAATTTCTAATTCTTTTGTCACCATAAAAAAGAACTTAATGCAGTTAATCTTTTAAAATTCAAATGGTAGGACTTTACTCTTCTCATTTTTAAAAATTAAGCTTATTCCAGCATTCTAAAATTTTTTGGGATCCTAGTTCTATCACATACTATATTTAGTTCTCTCTAGATTTCATGGCATCTGCTGATTTAATGCACATGTGTATTATCCATACTTTCCTACAAATCATTGATGAAAATTCGAAAGAGAAGAGAGCTAAAAAAACCTTATGGAATTCTTCTACAGAAATCTTCATGTTTACACAAATCCTTTAGTCATCTATCCTTTGGGGCTAGTTTGGGTTTTGATTAGTTCCAACTATACCTAACTATTGTCACTTACAGCACATCTCTTGTTTTTTTTTTTCCACAAGGATGGTATTAGATACACAATCTTAATGAAATTTATTTTTGCTACATGTACTAACACATTCCTTGGATTTATTAGTTTAATAACCTTCCCCATAAAAGTTGTAAACCCAGTTCTCTTGCCTTCCAGAATATCATATTCCAAACCTTCTGATCTTCAATGTAGAAGCTACTTTCATTCTGGCTGCTTGCAGTATTTTCTCTTTGGCCTGGTAGCTCTTAAACTTGGCTATCACATTCCTGAGAGTTGTCATATGAGGATTTTTTGCAGGAGGTGATTTGTGGATTCTTTCAGTTTCTATTTTACCCTCCTGTTCAAGAATATCAGTGTAATTTTTTTAATAGGACATCAAGGATTTTTTTTTTGATCATGACTTTCAGATAGTTTGATAATTCTTAAATTGTCTCTCCTGGATATATTTTTGAGGTCAGTTGTTTTTTCAATGAGATAGTTCATATTTTCTTCTTTCATTCTTCTGATTTTGTTTTATTGTTTCTTGATGTCTCATGAAGTTATTAGTGTCTATTTGCCCAGTTCTAATTTTTAAAGACTTATTTTCTTCCATGACTTTTTATCCTCCTTTTCTGTTTGGTCCATTCTACTTTTCATGGAACTCTTTTCTTCATTGGATTTTTTTACCTCTTTTTTTCCAGTAGCTCAATTCTGTTTTTTATGGAATTCTTTTCTTCATTGGATTTTTATTCCTCTTTTTTCCATTTAACCAGTTTTGCTTTTTAGCTGTTATTTTCCTTTTACATTATTTTAATTTCTTTCTCCCATTTTTCTTCCACCTCTGTTATTTGATTTTTAAAATTCCTTTTTGAGCTCTTCCAGTGCCCCATTTTTCTTTGAAGTTTTGCGTGGGGTTGCTTTGCTCTCACTGTTCCCTACTGAATCTGTGCCTTGCTCTTTATCTCCACAAAAATTTTCTATGGTTAGGTTTTTTTTTTTTTTTTTTTTTTTTTTTGCAGTTTGCTGATTTTCCTAACCTTTTTTTTAACCTGTGGTCTGAATACTGCTGATTCTGTTTCTTCTGCTAATGGCTTGCAGGTCTTCCAGCACTGAGCTATTTTGCCCTGGGGTAGAGATTTACTGAGGTTCAGGTGCTATGGACTTAGGGGCCTGGGCCTCATTGCAGGCCTGGGACCTCAAGAGGTGGGTGTAAGGTAGGAGGGGAGTGGTTAGCCAGCCAGCACTCCTTTGTTTTCAGTTTTACTTCTTGTTTCCCTTATTCTGTGAAAATCAACTCTCTTTGCCTATCTTTCAATTTATTTTCCATAGGAGAGCCCCCTCACTGTCTTCTTGTTGGTTCTGTGACTTCAGTCATTTTGAAATGCTATTTTAAGATTGGTTTGTGAGGATTCTTGGAGCAGTTCCAGCTTTTGCTGCTACTAAGCTGCTCTCCTGGCTTTGCCCCCTCCTTTCCTACAAAAGGAATGAGGTTAATGTTGATGGACACAACAATCACCTCTTTTTTCCCAGGTATTCACAAAACATTGGTTTAATGATACATTTTAGGATTTTGCCTGGAATTTCTGTGAGGTCACTATTCTACAACTTAAAATTATCTACTTTCCTCCTTAAAAAAAAATGAGACATTTACCCATATTCATTTCTGTGGAACCTCTTCTGTTTTTCAGTTTTTTTTTCATTATGCTGGAATGTAATTTGCCCATAGCTATTGATTTGAAATTATTGAAAATACCTTTAATTACTCAGAATGCATTTTCTGACTAGAACAAACAGAAAAAATTGATTTGAAATGAGGGACTCCTTTTAATCATGTTGTCTTTTCTCATCATCTTGCTTATTTCAGGAGGTGAGTATTTAGTGTTTGTACTCTTCTAGCTTTTACTCATTTTGAAGACAGAAGCCTATGACCATTAGCTTGCTGTCTCTGAATAGTTCTTACTGGCTCTTTAATTGTTATAATACTTCTCTTAGCAGATATTTTATGAAACTTATGTATTTTGTAACAATTAAATTTCAGTTTTAATCAATATGAGTTATAAAAATGGTCGCCAATTATAAAATATTATCCCCTAAGTCAAAATGACTGTTAGCAGCATTTATTTACAACAAAGCAGAGATAGTGAAAGAGAGAAATATATGGAGACAAAGCCTGGTCTTAGCCTAGCAGCTCTAAGTGCTGCTCTGGTGAAGTCCGGCTGAGCCCCTGGCAGGGTCTTCCCTAAGTCCCAATCTTCTTGTAGATTTTCCAGTAGTTCTCAGCCAGAAGTCCTGGTAGTGTCTTTAGCCAGAGTTCCACCAATGCAGACTCTTCCTGCAGCTCCAGTCACTCACCCAGCAAGCCTCCCCAGAGCGGAAAGCTCCAGTCATTCACCTAGCAAGCCTCTCCAGAAAGATTCCAAGAAGAGGTGACTGCCTCTAAGAATCTCCTTTCAGCTCAGCTCAGCTCACCAATGCAGAGAGAGAGTGAAAATCCTAGGGCTGGTAGTTTTAAAGCAGTTTTCTCAACATCACTTCCTGTCACGCCCCCACTTCACAGGAACCAATCACAGCCTTTCAATTTGTCTAGCACTGCCCAGGGGGACAGTGTCTGTGGGGTCCACCTCTAGTCCTTTGAGGGTGCAAACTCTTATCAGAAGGATTTACAAGTTTCTGACTGATTGAATTATAAGGGTGGAGCTCTCTAAGTACTTGATTGAGTTATTTATACAGCCATTATATAGCTTATGGTTTGAATTATCTGTGTTGTTGAGAGTGAACTGCCTTATTTTCTCAATGGTATCTTCTTTTTCTTGGGCTAAAGGTAACCTGTGAGATTCCCTTGATATCAGGGGGCTTCTTACCTGAAGATGGCAGTGGATGCATTGTGGGTATCCAGGACCTGCTGGATCAGGAGTCTGTATGTGTGGCCACAGCTTCGGGGGATGTTATACTCTGTAATCTCAGCACCAGCCAGGTAAAAGGAAGTTGGGTAAATGTCTTCATGTAACCTGGAAAGTAGCTTAGTGGTTCCTGTGTTTATAGTAAAAGTCTTCATTTAAGTCAGTTATAGTATTCTTGGGAGTGTATTTTTTCGAAGTGAAATATTATTGCATTCTGTGTTTCACCTTATACTTAATAGAGTTGCTATCTAGGCTTTGGCAATGTTTACAAGGTATTCCTTGGTTAAAACCATACAGAGAATTTATATTGTCTTCTATTGACAGAACATAAAATTTTAAAAATGAGAATATTACAGTATTGATAAGAGCTATGCTTTATGCTTTTTTTTTTATGTAGGTAGACCATTTCTAGAAAATGTGATCTTGAGTTAGTTGCTTGTTATATTTGAACTTAATGATTTTTTTAAAATACCTAATTCAGCTTACCATTTTTAACACGAATACATTAATTTTACAATGTATTAAGACTAAGGTGGTGGGGATAGCTGGGTAGCTCAGTGGATTGAGAGCCAGGCCTAGAGATAGGTCCTAGGTTCAAATCTGGCCTCAGACAGTTCCTAGCTGTGTGACCCTGGGCAAGTCACTTAACCCCATTGCCTAGCCCTTAGAGCTCTTCTGCCTTGGAACCAATAGATAGTATTGATTCTAAGGTGGGAGGTAAGGGTTAAAAAAAAAAGGACTAAGGTGTTAAAGGTAGCTTCTAGACTCACTTTGTCTTTCTCTACTCTCAGATTGTTGATGCAATAAACTATTCTCTTTTTAGTTATCTAGATTCTTTTCCCTCTTTTACTAACAGGATTTCCAGATTACTGACCTGGCTTGCCTAATCCTTTCTGTTGTTGTATCTATATCTTACATCAACTGTATAAATTATCTGTCCTAAATCTTCCAGATCATTTTATGATCAAAATGTTATATTAGTTCTAAGGCAAGTGAGTGGTAAGAGCTAGGCAATGGGAGTTAAGTGACTTGCCCAAGGTCACATAGGTAGGGAAAAGTGTATTGGATTTCAAATTTTGTTTAATTCATTTCAAAAAGCATTATTTTGGGGTCTGTCAGACAATTTTTGCTAAGAAGACAAAGACAAAAATAAATGAGTTCTTGTCCTTAAGGAACTTATATTCTTGGTTGGTGCGGGATATAGAACATGAGGGAGGAACTAATGTATACTTACATAAATAAATAAATACAAAGTAAATACAAAATAATATCGCTTTTAGGGAAGAGCCCAAACAAAGTGAGATGGGGTGAGATAGAATTAGAAAAAGCCTCATGTAAGAGGAAGGAGTCTAGGGATATTAAAATCCTGAGATGAGTAATAGAACATTCCAGGAATTAGATAGAACCTCTACAAAAGCATGGAGGTAGGAGAGGTAATAATATGTTCAAGGAAGAGCAAATAGGTCAACCCAGGAAGGACAGAGCCAGGTATAAAGCTAAGGGTTTTGTAGATTTGAATTGTTTTGGTTTTTGTCTATTTTGATTCAGGGCTAGGAAATTTAAATAAACACTCACTTGTTCCTAGTTTCTGGTCATTTGAGCTTCAACTTTTAATTTTCCTTTTCCCTTGTGTTTCAGCTGGAATGTGTTGGGAATGTTGCCAGTGGTTTGTCTGTCATGAGTTGGAGTCCAGACCAGGAACTTGTTCTTCTTGTTACAGGTTAAGTTGTCACAGTTTACCTATACTAATCCTCTCATAAAATATTCCAGTCTTCAGTCCGTTGGATCTTCTGGTTGTTTTTTTCAACTATGTTAATAGAATGACTGGGAAGGAAAGTAGCATAGAATCATAGGCAAGGGTGAATCTTTTGTTTGTGTCTTTAGCTCTGCTAGCAAAATATGCTGCTAAAACTTAATTTTCTTAGTTTGTGGAAAGAAAAAATATAAAATACTTGAGTGAGTGAGGTTGCAGTGTATTTTTCTAGTAGAATCACTGTTCGTAAAACCCAAGGTGATGTTTGATTTTAATAGACTGGCCTAAGCCCACATGCCTAGTCCAGTATTTCAGATCTAGAAATTTTGAGGCGCCAGAGTGAAAGATGCCCTTGTCAACAAATTTAACATATATTAGAATATATTTTGGGCTCTGAGGAAGGAGAGCTTAGCATAATGGATAGAGAGCTGGCCTTAAAACTAAAAAGAGCTGGTTTCTGGTCTTAACCTCTAATGTCTACTGAATGACTCTCTTACCTGGGTATCTGTCTAAAAATATCAGTTAACCTCTATTAGTAGAGGGAATCTCTTCACTTGGTAATACTGTATACCAATTAAGTATTTCCTTGTTCCTTTAAGTACTAACCATTTATTTGGGGAATAAATATTGTCTTTAGGGAATAACAAAACAGTTTTTTTCCCCTTTTCCCCACAGGCCAACAGACCTTAATTTTGATGACTAAAGATTTTGAACCAATCATGGAGAGGCAAATCCATCAAGATGATTTTGGAGAAAGTGAGCACAAGTCCAACTTTGAAATACCATTTGATCTAATGCTTTTCATTTTTAAAGTTGGGCACTGATGACTTCGCTTTATTGTAAGCAGATAACTGCATGGAATATGAATATCAAATTGATGACTAAGCATGTGTGAACAGTAGTGAACAACTTGGAGACAGGTTTCAGGAACTTAGCTCCTTATTCACTCCACCCTGGAGAAAGCTCAGAGTGGGTTTCTTGGGTAGAAACCCAAGGGAGGGAGAGAATTTGGAACTGAAAATAAAATTGGATTAAAATTTTTTTAGAAATCAAGAAAGTTGAATGGCAGCTGAGTTGAAAGCTTGGAAATGAGAGATTTTGTTTTTATCTTGATTTCAGTAATTTATTCTTTGCTTATGGGCACATCATTTTAAAAAATCCTTATTTGTGTGGTAGAGATAAGATTACTAACCTACCTTACCAGGAAAATTGTTAGATGACTCTATAGAATAGTTTTAAAAGAACAGGGAAATAGAAAGTGCTTCTTTAAATTCTTCATAGTAATAGGCATATTAAGAACCAGGTATTTCAGATGAATCCCTTTGAGTCAGTTAAATGAGACCTCTAAAAACTTGTGTAATTGCTGATGAATGGCTTAGATAGGAAGTTTTTTTGGCTTAATTATTTTATCTTTTATGTTTTCAAATTTAATCTCTAGGCAAATTTATCACTGTTGGATGGGGTAAAAAGGAGACACAGTTCCATGGATCAGAAGGCAAACAAGCTGCACATCGCAAACAAATGGTGATGATGCCTTTCTGTGTGATAATATCTTTTAGTTAATGGGGGACAGTTATGGACATGCAAAGTTAATTTCTTTTTATAAGTTATTTCTTTAACTTTAAATGTATTGGCCAGACCCAAAAGATTGATGCCTGTGAGTAGTAAGCATATGGTGGAAACAAATGTGATTAACAAATCCATACTCTATGAAAGTCCCAGGTATCCAACTAATGGTAAATTATTTAGTCTTTATGTACTATTTATAAAACCTCAATTCTCTGCACCTGTTGGAACTTCTGAAATAATGAGTCTTGTAACCTTTTTAGGAGTCATAATTTAATAGGATATGTGTAGCTATGTGACATGTAACAAGCATCTCCTTGGCATCTTGAATTTACATTGTATTCTTTGTCACTTGTATAAAGTTTATTGACAAAGTTGTTGACAAAGGAGTGTTACTCTTCATTTTTTAAGGTGTTTTGAGTTTAACTTACTCCAAAACCTATAAAGTGTTCATTAAAAACAAAGTACAGGAGAAAGAACAATAGATTAAGACCCAAGGGTTTGGGCTTCTGTCACTGACTAATATCCGAATTATTCTTGCTTCAAGTAAGCCCATGGTTCAGAAATGATCTTTCACTGAAAGTAAGAAAAGCAGTTAGTAGTTGATCTATATGCAACAGGTAAATATATTATGGCTTTACTTTAGGGTAGTGAATATAAAATTTTTTATTAACATTTTATTTTTTGATAGCTTATTATTCAGCTTGGGCAAAAGCAATTGAGGCACTCATAGTTTACTAATACCACTCTGGGTAAAAGTAGTTAGGTTTTATCATCATTGCAAAATTGGCTATAGTCAAATGAGTTATGTGGGAAATGCCATGTAATTTCTTTGGCTACATGACTTATTGAATTTTTTTTCATCAGCTATATTTGGCCTTATGTTGTTTCTTAGTTTTAAATTGACAGTGTCACCCTTTAAAAAATAGACACAGTTCATTTGACTATTCATAAAATATTTTTGTTTTTCAATAAATATTGGACTAGGGGGCAGCTGGGTGGCTCAGTGGTTTGAGAGCCAGGCCTAGAGATGGGAGGTCCTAGGTTCAAATCTGGCCTCAGACACTTCCCAGCTGTGTGACCCTGGGCAAGTCACTTAAGCCCTATTCCCTAGCCCTTACCACTCTTCTGCCTTGGAGCCAATACATAACTATTGGGCTAGAAATAGAAGTACTGTCACATTTTTTTTTCTCTGAAAATGACTCTCAAGCAAGTTGATTTAAGAGTTTTAATTTAGGTTGAGTGTGTTCTGTGACACTGTGTGCTATAAATTTAGGTAAGAATCTCACAAAAATTTTTAATATGCTATGCATTTTAAGCCATAGGAATTCACAGTATTTTATTGATGATCAACATTTCCTTATGCTTCCCTTTTTCAAATCATGTAAAAAGGTTCATTTTATTTTTTAAGGTTAAAAAATCTTTCACTTAACACAAATTAAATACTCATAGTATGATTTCTGTGTTGTGCCAAATCCTTTTTATTACTTGCTTGTTTATACAATATTTATAGATTAAAATATTTCCCTGTATTTTGACTTAGGTTTTCTTTACAATATATATAGAGAATTCTGTCCCCTTCATTTCTCCCCCCATTGTTACCAACTATGCACATTGGTATATCTTCTGCAAGAAATGTGATGTCTTCAGGGTCTCAGGGTATATATAGCACAGGTGCATTTTTAGTACTTTTCACCCTCCAGATATACACACAGAATAGAAATGCTCCGTTCCATCAAGGGTTCATATGTTGATGTACAAATGGTTGTGGACACAACCAGAAAACATCAATTTTATTTCATGCCTATTCATTTCTTACTCTTTTCCAATTTTCGAATTGCTCATTGCTTTCATTATTCCTTATGATCTTTGCTCTTATTGCTACTTATAGCAGCTGTCTTCTATTTTCCTGTGTCTCATTTCTTCTCCTATGCTTCTGGTCTTTATATTTTTTAAAAAGTGGCTATTAGTAGATACCACCAGTTACCACATACCACAACTGCACTACTGAGGATGAACTGAACCTCTTTGGGAGGCAGTTTGTCAGAGCAGCTAAAATATTGGACATGGAGTTAGGGAAACTTGAGTTTTTATCCCATCTCAGATACTAACTGTGATGTGACTGTAGACAAATCCATTTGACCTTTCTCAGCCTGTTTTCTCATTGGTAAAATGAGGATAATAATAGTACCTACCTCACAGGATTATTATGAGATTGGCACATACGATGACATATGTAAAGTGCCTTGCAAACTTTAAAAAGCTGCTTAAGTGAAAGTTACTGTTATTACAATTTTTTTGGATATACTTTTCACTTCTAAGATTCTTCCCAGTGTTGTTTCATTCTCATTAGTTGTTCAGAATCTGCTGCTTCATTGCCAAAGAAATAGTTGCGGTTTTGTTTACTTTTATAGAGACCGACTACTTCTGAGTATATACTACATAATTATGGAAGGTTGAGGGTTCAGGAAGGATAGTTGACCTCCATATAGTTAGGGTTTACTATACATACAAAATATTTGATTTTTTAATAACCAGAGACTCTTTTATTGGGGGCAAGGGGAAGACAGGGAGTAGTGCAGAGATGCATTATTTCAAGTATCTAGATGACATTTTTGTTTCTCTTCTCTTCCTCACTCAGAATGAGCAGCCTGCTTTGCCCTGGGATGATCATAGACCTCAAGTTACCTGGAGGGGAGATGGACAGTTTTTTGCTGTGAGTGCTGTTTGTCCAGAGACAGGTATGGATATGAACTGCATCCATAAGAATTCTTTTTGAAATTTAATTTTATTAGTAAATTCAAGAAATTCTCCCTCATTTAATTTTGGGATAATTTTTTCTAATTATAAATGATTACATGTATGAATGCTAAAGAATGGAATCTAAGGGATGAAAGGAGAATCAAAAAGCCATTTAGTCCAAAGTCATATATTTGAAAGGCTATCATCTCTCCCCTAAGTCTTCTCTATTCCAGTCTAAGTAGGATTGAGACAACAATTCTTTATTGAGCAGCTACTATATAAAAACACTGTTTGACACTGTGAGGAATACATAGATGAATAAAATAGGAATCTCTCAATAATTTTTCTTCATCTATCTCTTACCTGGCATATTTTAAAGACTGCCCTCCCTATTCATTATTTTGACAGAGACCCTTATAAAGTATGGTGACCCAGAAAAGTATGTACTTTTCTCTCTTACTCTCTGATTTATTTGCCTTTTGTTATCAGTCAAATTTTAGTTTCTCAATAACTTAATATTAGAAGCTTGTTTCCGCTCTCTTTCTAATGAGTGTTTGTCACTAAATTCTAAAAGATTTGATGGTCTAGCAAGGGACTATGAAACTATTTGTGTGTAAATTGTGTTTGGAAATTAATTTTAGACTTTTGATTCATAAAGGGATTCCTCAAAAACATGTTGAATTGACCATAATTTGTAGCTTCCCCTCTTCATTTCTTTCCTTTCTCCCCCAATTCTATTCTTGTTTAATTCAGTGATCAACTGTGATACTTAACTACTATCAGCAATACAATGATCTAGGACAATTCTGAGGGACTTATGACAAAGAATATTATATTCACCTTCAGACAAATAACTGTTGGAGCCAGAATGCAGATGAAAACATACGATTTTTCAATTGTTTGTTTGGAGGTTTTGGTTTTATAAGATTACTCACTAATAAAAATGAACCCTAGGGGACAGCTGGGTGACTCAGTGGATTGAGAACAAGGTCTAGAGACCGGAGGTTCTGGATTCAAATCTGACCTCAGACACTTCCTAGCTGTGTGACTCTGGGCAAGTCACTTAACTCCCATTGCCTAGCCCTTACCAGTTTTCTGCCTTGGAACCAATACACAGTATTGATTCTAAGACAGAAGATAAGGATTTAAAAAAATGAACAATATGGAAATATACTTGATAATACATGTATAACCCAGATTGAATTGCCTGCCAGTACCAGGAGGGGGAAGGGAAGGGAGGGAGGGAGATAACTTGAATTATATAATTTAGGAAAACTTGTGTGGAAATTTGTTAAAATGTGTAATTGCCAATAAACAAATAAATAAATAGAAAAAATAAATCTCAGTTCAGTCATTTTCAAATCATTTGCTCTATAGGGGCTCGGAAAATCAGAGTATGGAACAGAGAGCTTGTTTTACAGTCAACCAGTGAGCCTGTTGCAGGACTAGGACAAGCACTGGCATGGAAGTAAGTAGAGGCTGCTTTGTTTGCTAGCTCATAGTTTCTTCAAAACCTTGATTGTTTTTTCTGGACTCTATTAAAATTCTGGTGAGGATAGCCATGCAGAAATGGAATGCTGTTGGATTTTATGTCTTTTCTTGTAGTTGGTCTTTGCTGAGGTTTGACTTAAGTGCTATTTGTAGATTTCATTTAGGTAAAGTTCAAATATTTGGTTTTGATTTTCACGTGTCCATCAGAAATCAGTCTTCAAAAAGATATGTTTGCTATTTCATTTCTTAGCATACTTTAATCTTTTTCATTTAAGTTCTCAAAACAATCTAATTCCTGGTCAAGGAAAAGCTCCTTAGAAGTACCATCAATTGAGATAACATACAGGGTGTTCCAGAAGTTTTGGTGCAGTTTTAGATTTTATAGTTTATGTGAAGTGCTTTGCAAACCTTAAAGAGCTATATAAATGTTAACATTTTATTATCATGACATATAATAATATTTGAACTTCTGGCTATCCAAAATTTGTTTCTATTGCCCTTGCTTCTTCTTCAATAACAAGAAAAGAAGCAATATATATTTTAGTTCTAACTACCTGAGAGGTATCGTACAAGAGGCCCTGGTCTGTACTTTGCAACGAGATTGAAATGAAATTGGGAAATATTCAACAAAACAATTAAAAATACAGTATAGAACATATATAAGTTTAACATATGGCCCTCATGTATGGTTTAATGGCTTCTATTTCTATTTGAGTTGGACACCACTGATTTATTTCATTCTGTGAAGCAAACCGAACCAACATCTATAAAAGATTTATTTTTAAATCATGTTGTTTTGGTCATACTTCTATCACCAAATCATAGAATTGTACACTTCTGTTTTGTTTTATATCATATAAATATTTCACAAGAAAAATATTTAATTAAATTGCAGAGTGGATTAAAAATCAGTATTTTAATTCTGTTTTGTTTACTTCAAATTGAAGAGATTTGCCCTGAACAAAATTGATGCAAATATAAAAAGGAAGTAATCAACTGAGGAAAAAAACCTTTATATCATATATCTCTGATAAAGATATCCAAAATTTGTATGAGCTAATGGGAATATATAAGACCCCAATATAGAAATAGTAAAAAGATATCAACATACAGTTTTAAAAAGAAGAGCTGCAGACTATTAACAGTCATAGGAAAGGATGCTATATTATTGATAATAAGAGAAATGCAAAAGAAGACAAACCTGAAATTTTACTTGAATACCAAAGATGACAAAGCATGAGGATAGTCTTTGGGGGTGGAAGATGACAAGCATGTTAATATACTGTTGTATATAGTATTCTGAGCACAGAACAAGTAGTTTTGAGTTTATCCAACTCAGAATTCAATTTTGAATTATTCAAATAAACTAAAACATCCATATAGCTTTCAAAGTTACACACTGAATTTATTATAATAAAAGGAACAGCAAGCAGTTCATAATAAGAGATTCACAATTTTGCATACAATCCTTTTTTCTGTTATACTTAGCAATGTGTATGGAAATTTTCATAGAGAGGAGCAATTGAAACAAGGAAAATTCTGAG
Source organism: Gracilinanus agilis (assembly GCF_016433145.1). Lineage (NCBI taxonomy): Eukaryota > Metazoa > Chordata > Mammalia > Didelphimorphia > Didelphidae > Gracilinanus > Gracilinanus agilis. Next base: position 150,741,594 of record NC_058130.1, read on the forward strand.
CTGATTGTTTTAAGGACTTATAAAAAAATCCTAAGAAATGAAGGTAGCCTCCACTGATGTGGAAATCTCATGATGAGTATGATTTAAGTGAATAGTGGTGTAAAAGATACAGAATATTTTGGACCCATGACTGAGCAAACTAAGCCATTTAACATGAAGATTTTATGTAAATTTAAAACTTTTTAAACATTAATATCACTTTTTTCACCCTACCAATCCCCAAAATATTGTCTCGTAAGAACGTACAATGAAGACCATATATGATATAATATATCTCATTCCATACCTATAGTTCACTGTCCCTCTGCCAAAAGGTATGTTTTACACTCAAACATCTTAAGTTATGAAAGTTAACTTACATTGATAAGTTATGATGTCCTTCTCTTTATTCTTGTAGTCATCATTTATTTCTCTAGTTTTGCTTATTTCTGTCATTTTATACATCTCTGTTTGCTTTGGAACATACAACTATTCTGTCTTCCAGCTGTCTCTGAATTCTTTCCATTTGGTATTTCTTACAGTAAGATAATATTTCATTATATTCATATACTGTAATTTGTTCAGCAGTTTCCCAATAAGTGGGTACCCATTTTACTTTCACTTTCTTTGCTGTTGGAAAAAAATCTCTTGGCTTTATTGTAATACTCTTTTTGTTTGCTTCAAGGCCTTCTGGTAGTTTGATTGCATCTACACAGAATAAACCTAACCAACATGATGTTGTGTTTTTTGAAAAAAATGGACTTCTTCATGGAGATTTTATACTTCCTTTCCAGAAAGGTCAGGTAAAGGTGAGTAGGTACATGATGAACTAATATTGAGCTTGCCATGTTGAGAGAACGTTCCATAACTATAGGAAAGCTTTATGCTTACTTTTGGTATAAACAGAAAAGTCATTTATTAAAGGATATTAATTTAATTATTAATAAAGACATGAATTCCTAAGGAAAACAAATCAGCCAATTGCTAATAATTCCATTCAGCAACCATTTATTATGATCTTCTATAATACAGTGTGCTGGGTACCTGACTTTTTTTTTTTTTTTAAGGAGTTTTTACAAAGTAAATGTATTTTTAAAAATGAGATATCCCATTTTCCTTGATTATGTTGAAAGCAATAAGATTAATTTTTGCCTTTTGTCATGCCTAATATCATGGCTTGGTTGCTTTTGGAATTCATTTACATATCCATTAAATATTTTTTGACTTTTCAAAATTCTTTCCCTTGAGTGTTTTGAACTCTCTCTCAGAGAAAGAACTATGCTTATAGCTATGGAGCAGCTATAGATTGCATAATCAGTTTAGCTGCTCTTTTGTTGGTTCCCAACATTTCTTCATCTTAATTGCCTTTGTAATGGCTATTTGCTATATCTGAAATGCAAATCAAATTAATAAGGATTTAGTTAAAGTATGTCATGTGCCAAGAATTGAGCTAAACTTGACAATGCATTTTCTCTTCAAAATCCCACTCTTCTTATGGCAGAGCTTAAGTCCTGTCTTCTGCATAAAACCTTTTCTGATTCCCTGAACTGCTTGGACCCCTCCTTCTTCCTGGTATCATCTTCTTTGTATATAACTACTTTGTGTACATATTTATGTATTGGTTAACTTTATATTTATGCTATGTATAATTAAGTAATCATTCTCTCCTCCTATTAGAATAAAAGCCCCTTGCAAGTAAGAATTGTTTTATTTTTTGTACTTTTATACTTGACACATGTTGTTTAGTCATTCAATCATGTCCAACTCTTTGCAAAACCCGTGAACCATTTGACTATAGGGTTTTCTTAGCAAAGATCATGGACTGGTTTGCCATTTCTTTCTCCAGTATTTTTTGTTTGTTTTTTACTTTTCAGTAATGCTTTCTTTTCCCAATTACATGTAAAAATAATTTCCTTCTCCAGTCTTAAGTAGACAGGAGTTAAGTGACTTGCACAGGATCACACAACTAGTATCTGAGGTCAGATTTGAACTCTGGTCTTTCTCCAGGCTCAGTGATCTATATTTTTCCACCTAGTCTCTCACCTGACATAGTGCATGTTTAGTGAATGCTTCCTAGTTGGTTAAAATACAGACTTTATGAATAAGTAAGTGCTTAGTAGGTTAGTTGACTTCTCTTAAGAATTAATCTTGGAGTTGAACTGGTTCAAAACTATTTGGTTTATGCAGATCTAAAGAGTTTTGCTTGTAAAGTGCATGGGACTATTATGTAGAATGCAATCCCTTATTCTGAGACTCAGAGTTTTATATTCAAAATAGACAGACATATGCATCCAGACATGCTTTTTTCTAAAGTCTTCAGCCTAATTTGTTTACTGTTTGTAGTAGGTCAAGTTCAGTTTTAAAAAACATCTATTAAAGGGGCAGCTGGGTAGCTTAGTGGATTGAGAACCAGGCCTAGAGATGGGAGGTCCTGTGTTCAAATTTGGCCTCAGACACTTCCTAGCTGTGTGACCCTGGGCAAGTCACTTAACTCCATTGCCTAGCCCTTAGAGCTCTTCTGCCTTGAAACCAATACATAATATTGATTTTAAGACAGAAGGAAAGGGTTTAAAAAAACCTATTAATATGTAATCTTATTCTTTTCTTTATATGTGGAAACATTCATTGATGTTTGCAAGGTTAATAAAAACTTTTTTCCTTAAGAAACTCTGTGTGTGTGTGTGTGTGTGTGTGTGTGTGTGTGTGTGTGTATCTCATGAGTACCTAGTGTTAAAAACATGGTTTTTCTTGAACATTGGCATTAAGTAAATGTCAAGTTGAATATACTTGTTTGAATTAATTTTTTCCTTTTTGGATGCTTGTGATTTTGCTGCTCTGGCAAAGAGAGATAGATTGTTGAAATGTGATTATGTACTCTCATATCACCCCCTTTCATTTCAACTGACATAAAACCTACCACATGAAATGAACTGTTTTAGAAAATGGAGTCTGGGTAGAAAGAGAAATTTATTTTAGCGTTAATTTTACAACATAATAACCTCATTGCCAAAGCCATTCACCAGTTAAAAATAAGGTACCACTTTTGAAATCAGTTTAGTCAGCCCTGAGGCATTACTTGAGATCTTGTCATCTAAGCAGCCAGGAAGTTCTTGGAACCCTTGATTTGTATAAAGGAGTAGAAATGCTTCCAATGTCAATTAAAATATTTGGGTTTTGAAAACTTGAATGAGAAGTCAATAAAACTTAAAGTACAATAACAACAGAATTTTTCTTATCAGGTAAATGAGTTACTATGGAATTCAGATTCCACAGTCCTTGCACTTTGGCTTGAAGACCTTAGCTATGAAGAGAATGCAGGACCAGCATCCTATGGTAAGAGAGTATAGAATCACAGCTTTACTTCTTCTAAGTGTGGATAAAAATATTAGTATGGTGGGAAGGACAAGAGATCTCTTTTAAATTTTTTTAAAGATACATTCTTTTACCAATCACATGTAATAACAATTTTCCATCTAAGTTTTCTGAAGTTATGAGATCCAAATTGCCGCTATCCCTCTCCTCCCTTCTTTCCCCATTCCAGAAGGTGGTAAGCAATTTGATCTGGGTTATGCATACATTTTCATGCAAAACCTATTTTTATATTGTTCATTATTATAAGAGAATATTCAGGCAAATATTGAATATAAAATCAACACCCCCCCCAATAAAAACCCAAATATAATTAAAGTGAAAAATGGTATGCTTTGATCTGTATTCTAGCTCCCACAGTTCTTTCTCTGGAGGTAGATAGTATTCTGTGTCGTAAGTCCTTCACAATTGTCCTGGATCATTATATTGCTGAGAGTAGCTAAGTCTTTCACAGGTGATCTTCCCACAATATTGCTGATACTGTGAACAACATTTTTCTGGTTCTGCTTACTTCACTATGCATCAGTTCACATAGATCTTTCTATCTTTTTCTGAAATCATCCTGCTTATCATTCCTTATAGCACAATAGTATTCTATCACCATCATATACCACAATTTGTTCAGGCATTCCCCAATTGAGGGGTATCCTTTTAGTTTCCAGTTCTTTGCCACCACAAAAAGAACAGCTGTAAATATACTGTGACTACTTCTGACCATATTCCATCCTAGTGTTTAGTTTCTTGCTTTTTCAGACCAAATGGCTAAAGATCTGTCACTGCCCATACTGTTATACTCCCGCAAATATAATAGGAAATTTGATCTTTTTAATCAAGTCTGTACAGTTTATAACAGCCCTTTTGTTTTCTCTTCCAGTTCAGCTATGGACAGTTGGAAACTATCACTGGTATCTTAAACAGAATCTACACTTTAGTAAAGACAAAAGGAGCAAGATTGTGTCCCTGACCTGGGACCCAGTGACTCCATACAGATTACATGTCCTCTGTCAAGGATGGCATTACCTCTGCTATGATTGGTATTGGAATACTGACCGGAGCACAGGAGAAAATGCATGTGACCTAGCAAGTGTGGCAGTCATTGATGGAAGTAAGTCCCCCTTTTGGAAGGTTTGATATTCCTTCTAAGTAAACTGCTGTACAGAGAGCAAAAACAGGAGGATCTAATGATTAAAACAATGGAAGAGAAAATCTTGAGACTTCACTTTTTGTTCCCTCCTGGGACAAAGTTACTAAGTGCTTTTGTTTCTTCATGTTATATGTATCAAACCTAGCCTCCAATGCATATTATAAGGATTGTTTCCAAAACCTGTTGAGTCTTTTTCCAAAGGTCTGTTTCCAAAGCATGTTTGAGATTTTTTTGGAAAAAAAAAACTGCCATTTGAATAGAACACTTGTTTGCTATTTAAAAAAAAAAAAAAAAGAAGGGAATGCTTATTTTTATTGAGATAAACTATAATTTGAGATAATTTGTGGCAAATTGTCTATAATGCAGGAAACTTTGATTATAGCACTACTCTTGGGGTTTAGGAATTATACCTGCTTTATAGATTGTGTTGGGTGAAAAAGGGAGGATGAGGATGAATGGGAGGAAGAGAAAAGGTAGGTAGGGAATGAAGGTAGCTGGGGTGGGCCCCCCAGCCCCAGTGGGAAATTGACCCGAGCCCTTAGGAGGGTAGGCTAGGATCTTGAGGTAGAAAAAAGTCAGGCTAGTCTCTGGGGATATTTAACTGGGTTTTATTTAGGTAGTAAAGAAAGGTTAGGGAAAACTAGGGAAATTAGGCTCTCTAGAAGTGCACAGGGCAGGGAAGGCACCCTGGGGGGGAAAGGCACTGCCCCCAAAAAGGCACCAAAGATCGATCTCTCTCTCTCTCTCTCTCTCTGTCATATACTTTCTCAGACACCTCCCACAAAGGAAGTGGTAGGTGTCTAAGGCAGTTGTGATAGAGAGTCCTGGAAGATGTAGTCTTCCAGGACTTAAAACATTTTAAACTGCACATTCCCCGCTGTAATCCTTTGGGAGACCAGTCTCCCCAGTGGATCATAACAAACATAAATAAATTTACAATCATAATAAAATAAAGGGCATATACATTAATACAAAAGGGAAATGGCAACAATTTTTTACAACAAAAGAAAATCAAATACTTGGCACTTTTTAACAAAAAAAATCAGAGAGCAGTCCCCTTTCTTTCACAACAAAATATATATACATATAAAACAAATGCATTTAAACAAAACAAATGAATCATGGCCAATTAAAATCATCAGAAAAATAGCAAAAACCAGATGAAAATTCTAAATATTTGATCCTAAATTTTATATGGAAAAAATTCTAAATAAAAAAAAAAAATCACAGGGGGCAGCTGGGTAGCTCAGTGGAGTGAGAGTCAGGCCTAGAGACAGGAGGTCCTAGGTTCAAATCCGGCCTCAGCCACTTCCCAGCTGTGTGACCCTGGGCAAGGCACTTGACCCCCATTGCCCACCCTTACCAATCTTCCACCTATGAGACAATACACCGAAGTACAAGGGTTTAAAAAAAAAATCACAATAGGTCTTTGAATAATGCCCAATTAAGGTAATCCATGTCTGACATCATGCACTTACCCACTTAGCAACCAGGACCACAGTCAACCACCATAGTAAGAAAATTAGGAAAAGGACTAGATATTTATTTATTGGTCTGATATTTCATAGTTTCTTCTTTCATTGTCGTTTCTCAGGGGTAGAATATGGAGCCAGAACAGCCAATTGTTAGGTACTTGACATAAATTTCACAAGCAGTGTGCTACAAGGAGTCCTGCATCTTAACATATGTTAAGTCTCAAACTAGGTTCAAGTCCTTCTTTATTGACATAGAAGTCTCAGCAATTCTAGCAAGATTGGTTTCTCTTTTTGAACTGTGTGCTCATTTAGCATCATTCAGGTTAAGTACGTGCTGCTTTGGTACTATATAGATGTCTGTGCTTCTTTGGCACTATGTAGGTGAGGTCTGTGCTCCTTTGTTGATCCCATTTCCTTGAATCAGACATATGTACTAAGCTCCATAATAGCAAAATACCAATGGCAGTTTCAGTAGTCAAAGGCTTTTGGGCAGGCAGTTACAGTTCAAACAAATGGATATAGTAAACCTACACTAATCTAATAATCAAAAACTCTTTCAATTTAGATAGATGACATGTGCTTAGGAAAATGAAAATTGCACATGCAGTTATAAAAAATGTGCTAAAAATTTAAAAATATGTCTCATACAATCAGTGACAATCAAAAAAAATATATATATATATCTTACAATTCATGTCACTTAAGGAGGGGTAGAATATAAAGGTTCTTACCCAAGAATTTAGATGCATTTCCTCTTAACCATGGTCCACAGTGTGAGTGCAAATGTAGATAAAACAATGGAGGCATAAAAGCAATAATACTGAAGAAAATACAAAAATGTCACAAGAAGCACAAAATGCAAATCAAATCAATTGTAAATCAAGTCAATTCAATACAGGTTTCCTTTGAGGTAATATATGTACAAAGAAAATACCAAATTGTCAAATTCATAAAATAGAAGTTCAAGGATTGATCAAATACAGTGAAAGAACAACAACAACAAATAGTACAGATTCAGCAATAAGGAAGTCTCAGATACAATCAATAGTCAGTTACAGGATGGTATAGTCAATTATTCAGTATCAACAGAAGGCACTCTTTTACATGGCTACAATGAATCCATGAGTCCTTCTCCCCAATTTTAATAGCTGTTGGTGTAGTCAAAAGGATCTGGAATGGTCCATCATAAGCACGTTCTGTCAACCCAGTACGTTTGAAGTTCTTTATGTACATACTATCTATCACCTGGCTTTAGATCATGAAGCAAGAAGTCTATGGGGCCTGCCTGAACAGCAGCTCTAGTGTCTCACAATTTTGTTTGTAATTGTTTGATATATGTGGCAATGGTTGTATCCCCTCCTAACAATGACATATAGGCAGGTGTAAACGGTTGAGCCTGAATAGGTGGATGCCCAAAGAGCATCTCAAATGGTGAGATGTGTAAATCACCTCTGGGTCAGCTTCTGAGTTAAAATAGTGCCAGAGGGAGAATTTAAGGCCATTTTATATGAGTCTCCGTGTACAATTTGGCAATCATAATTTTAAGTTTATTCATCCTTTCAACTTTGCCAGAGCTCTGGGGATGATAAGGTATATGAAATTTAGGAGTTATCCCCAAACATGAATAAATTTGTGATAAGTCCGAATCAGTAAAATGGGTTCCTCTATCCAAATCAATACATGCTGGTGGGCCAAAATGAGGAATAATCTCTTTTAGAAGGACTTTGGCAATAAACGCTGCTATGGCCCAAGCAGTAGGAAAGGCTTTAGGCCAACTGGTCAGCTGATCGACCAGCTTTTGGCATAGAGATAAAATCAATTTATAAATGCTCAAATGGCATGTAAGCAAGAAGACATCCACCAAAGACTTTGCCACAAAAAGCATGTTGATTGAAGGCCTGGCAAGTAGGGCAAGCTGTACATATTTTGGAGGCAAAGAAACTATCTGATGTAGTATAACCATAATAATAATAAACAATAATAGTGTTTATGTAGTGCTTTAAAGTTTGAAAACATCTTACCAGTAACTGATTTGGTCCTCAAAACAATCTTGAGAAATGGTTTTATTATAATTCCCATTTTACAAATGAAGAAGCAGTATATTCAGTCACCTAGTAAGTGACTGGGACTAGATTTGAAGTTAGGACTTCTTAACTTTAAGTCTGACACTCCTATCTACTTCACTACTTAGCTACAAAATCAAATTCAGGCTTCAAGAAATGTTTTATAATAATTTTACTGTACTTCAATATATATATGTTTTATTTGCAGGCCTTGATTCGAGGTTTGAAGTTAGAACTCTAATGACTATACTGGATCTTGGCCAATGGCACGTGAGACTTCAGGGCTAAATACAGATCAGGAACAGGCTTAGAGATTATATTTCAGACTAATAAGATTAATTTTAATAGGGATAAGGTATATGAACTGCTAGGTGGCTCAGTGGATAGAGAACCGAACCTCAAGACAAGTCCTGGCTTCAAATTGGTCCTCAGACACTTCCTAGCTGTGTGACCCTGGGCAAGTCATTAAACCTCGATTGCTCGGCCCTTATCACTCTTCTGCCTTAGAACCAATGCCTAGTAACAATTCCAAAATGGAAGGCAAGTTTTTTTTAAAAATAGGAATAACTATGAAGCTTACACTTAGATGAAAAAACTACGTAATTATAGATGGTGAAACCTCACTGATATGAAAAAGCCAGTGCTACATCACAGTTATATAAGGAATGAAGGAAACAAGCATTTATTAAGTGGCTTCTATGTGCCAGACTCTAAGCACTGAGGTTACAAATATAAGCAAAATAAAAGAAGACTAACTCCTGTTCTTATAGGGAGGGAGGGAGTGGATGAAGATACCTAGCACAAGTGCATGATTTGAAAGTCTGGAAAGTCAGAAGCAAGGCCAAGGAGAGTAATGAAATCTAGCTGGCCTTATGCACTCCACAAAGTAAAATCTCAGGAGAAATTTGCCTGAGAGACAAGGAAGCTGACCTAGCAGAAATATATTGCTGGTTGAGAAAGGTCAGTATTCAGGGCAAAGTTTGGAAATTCAGGAGCAGAGGCTATAAACTTCTAAGGAAACAACACAGATAGGCATCTTTCCTGTCTCCTCTTCCCTCAGCACCCCTCCTCTCCCCAAGGACTCTTTTTCTTCTTTCTTCTTTCCTTTTTTACTTCTTCCCTTTCCTCAACTCTTCTTTACAAATTTGATAAACATATCATTTATCACTTTAAATGTTAAATAGCATACAGCTAAGCTAAGTACAGATTGTTGGGGTATTCTACTAGAAATCTTCCAAATTGACCTAGAATCATTAATGACTACTCTGTGGGTCCCATCATTCAAAAAGTATCAAAATCACCCAACTGTGTGATCTCTTCTCCATCCTGACCACAAGAATCACATAAAAGTCTTGAAGCTAGATCTTAGCAAAAGCATCTGACATAAGACTTTTTTTCTGATCTGCCAGTCTATTTCACCCTGTCAAAAAAGAGATTAGGTAATCTGTCAATCAACAAGCATTTATCAATTGCTTACTATGTAAGCTCTAGGGGTACAAAGAAAGACAAAGAAAAATCCCTGCCCTGTGGGAGTTTACAATCTAATCAGGGAGAAGACAGTATGCAAACAACTAGATACAAGAGTAAATTTGAGAGTCTCAGAGGGAGTGCACTAGTACTAAGGAGGTGTGGGAAAGGCTTTTTGCAAATGTCATAACTTGAAGCCACTCTGGATCTTTGTTTTTTTATCTTAGATGTTTCATTTATCAAGAGTCATGGGGGCAGCTGGTAGTTTGAGAGCCAGGCCTAGAGATGGGAGGTCCTAGGTTCAAATCTGGCCTTAGACACTTCCCAGCTGTGTGACCCTGGGCAAGTCACTTGACCCCCCAATGCCTACCCTTACCACTCTTCTGCCTTGGAGCCAATACACAGTATTGACTCCAAGACGGAAGGTAAGGGTTTAAAAAAAAAAAAAAGAGTCATCTCTCTTTCCTAATATAAGTTCTAGAGCAGAAGTGTCAAGCACAGTGGACTGTCAGAACCTGTATTTGGGAAATATTTAGTAAAATAAATGGAAATAAAATACAACATAGGTGATGTTAATATATGATTTTTAAAACAATATACATCCCATGTCAGTACTGTCTCCCACCCTTTATTTGAGTTTGAATCACTGTTCTAGAATTTTGTCAATAAGCTTAATGTTTTATAGTTTGCAGACAATAAACTTTGCTCCCTTCTTTGAAAATCCTGCAGTTTCCTCTTTTCTTCTTCTGATGTACTTGTCCTGTTCTTCATGGACTGAGAGACATCACTGACTAGCTTAGCATTTCTCTGGCCATGTCTGAGAGATGAGAAACCCTCTCAATATAAACAGCGTATATTCGGGTACCCTTATCTTATTATTTTATTTAACCTTGTATTGTTAAAACTAAAGGACACCATAGCCTATAAGCTTGTTATTATGATTTTCTTTACATTTGTTGCTGAGACAGAAAAGGTAAGGTACCTTTTAAAGGAAAATTAATGGAAATACACTGCCATCTCTAGTATTATATAAGTGCCTACTTTTTAATTAAAACATCATTGTGACTAATCCTTTATGTGCTGATTTGATTTTTCCATTGAAGACAAGGTATTGGTGACAGCCTTTCAACATTCTGTGGTGCCTCCTCCTCTCTGTACCTATGAGTTGCTGCTTCCACATCCCGTGAACCAAGTTGTATTCTGCACACAGCCTAAAAAAAGTGCTGACCTTGCTGTTCTAGATGCCAATAATCAGATTTCTGTCTATAGAGCTGGTATGAATTCATGTTTGTATTTTTGTCTTAAATACACAGACTTTTATTTTTCTTTGTTTTATTCTGAAATAGACCTCTTGGCCTTCATCTAAAAGGAAATAAATTCTAGTGTTTTATTTTAGTATATCAAAAAATTGAAAATGTTAATATTGCCTTTTGAATGCATTTTGGTATTAAGTTGACCTATTTTAAGTTTGTTAATTTAAAAATAATTCTTATAGAGCATTTGTGATTAGACCCAGAATATACAGTACTATTGGATTCCCTATTTATTCAAACCAAAGTATTAGTTTTATATGATGTCTGTACTGAGTTACAATCACTATTAGATATTTTTGCTTAATTTGGGGAGGGATTATATTTTGTAAGGGTGGTTTTTTTAGGTGTTAGGAAGCACCTGCTTTGTCAAAACATTTTATCAGTAATTAAAATTTGATGCTTTTAGATACAGTGGATTAAATTTTGGTCTTGTTTATGATTTACATTGTTATTTTACAAAAGCCTTGACTTGTGCTGTAAAGATTAATTTTTTTAAAACTGGAAAGACCTACCTAGTCATTCTCTCAGCTATTACTTTCTACCCATCCCCTCTTACCCACCCCCTCAGCCCTCCACTCCCTTAATAGTTGTTAAACAAATGAGAAATAATGTAGAAGAGTCATAGCTTAGGTTAATCAGCTTCTATGTTTCAATAAAATAAAGATGCTTTTTAAAAGAAATTTTAACCTGTTTTTAAAGAATGTAGCTTCTATCAGTTATTTAAAAAAAAATAAGACATTATTCTGTTCTGTATTAGTATCTGTATATGAGAAAGGGGGAAGAGTGTCGGCTCCGGTTTTTGCTCTTTACTGTGTCGTAATGTATTTATCAAGCAGTTTGGTGGTAATAAAGGGAAAATTGTAGTGAGTTATATTCTTGTGTGTGTAATGATGATAATTACATTTGTTTTCTAGGTGGTACTACAGAATTAGACCCCACAGTGAAAATAGGTGCTGTGGGGGGTAATGGATTTAAGGTTTCTGTTACAACACCTCACCTGGAAAAAATATACAAGTAGGCAGTTTTTTATGATATTATGCTGGAATGTGGGGAGGGGTGGAACCTGACCTGCTAAGTGTTAAACCCTTGAGAAAAGTGCTTTCAAAGACTAATTGGTCCAGGCTATTTCCCCTCATCCCTGATTTCCTCCTTTTTCTTGGTAATAACTGTCTGCTTCTTCTCCAGTGTGGGTTCTTTTTACTCAGGGCTCTGGAAAGGAGGCTTAAAGGGATATAGACTGAATTCTTGAATGCTGAAATGAAGTTCTTTGAACATTCAAGAATTGGATATACATTATTTTACTTTTTCTTACAATTTGCTTTAAAACTGCTAATAAGTTATTTCAAATATATAAAATAAGATAATGTATATTAAAATGCTATGAAAATGCAAAATATTATTACATATGTATATAATTACTCAATCGAACTAGTACAATTGAACTAAAGGTTCACCTAATTGAAATACAGAAATTGTAATAGAAATATGATTATCTGATTATTCTGAACAGTATTTACTTCATTATATTACATAGAGCAAAGTTTTTAATCTGGAATTTGAGAACTTGGGTTTTTAAAAAAATATTTTTTGATAACTGCATTTTAATATAATTGGTTTCTTTTGTAATTTTATGTATTTTGTGTTATGTATTTAAAACATTATTCTGAGAAGGGTTCCTTGACACAAAAAAGTTAGCCCCTGTGTAGCATCTGTTCTTCAACATATAAGTGCCTTTTTAACATGTAGGTAACTTTTCTAAAAGCAGACTTTTACTTCAAAATTATGCTTGTTCAGATCCATAGTAACTATGAAATTCAAACATACTGTTGAAATATAAAGTTTATTAATGACCTGTAATTCAGGCTCAGCCTATTGACCAAGTGACCTCAAGCACCTTACTTTTAATTGAAGGATAATGCATTTCTTTGAGAGAAGTGTGGTGTACTGCAGAGATGTCAAAACATGCAGCCCCTCTTGAGGGCTGCCTACAAGAACAAAATGTAATTCAGAAATTTTTAAAGCATATATTACAACAGATAATGTTATTGTGGTTTTCTAACTCAATAGTCTGCCAGAATCCCTTTCTGTCTTGGTTTTACACTAATGGAAGAGTGGATAAAGGAAAACCTGGACTCAAAGCGTGCTTCTGACATAAACTAGCTGTGTAAACATAGGCAAGTTACTTGACCTTTGAAAGCTCCAAGTTGGTGCGTAGAAGGAATTTCTACATGAGAGTTTCCTTGTGCAGATGAAATCACAAGTTCAAAACACAAGATTAATTTGCAAATTACCTTTTCTTTTGGGGAGGTTAGTCGTTGTTACTTTCTGGCCCTGATCATTTTTATATTAGAATAATAATACCAGCAGCTAGATTTACATAGCACTTTTAAGGTTTTTGAAGAGATTTACAAATATTTTATCTTCACAGTGCTCTTGGGAAATAGATGCTATTATTATTCCCTTTTTTTTACAATTATGGAAACTGAGGCAGCCTTGGGTTAAATGATCCAAGGTCATTTTTCTGATAACTGTTTGAGGTTGGATTTTGAACTCAAGTCTTCCTAAATCCAAGTCCAAAAATCTTTCCTCTACACCTTCATAGAATCAAAAAGCAATAAAGATGCCAAGAAAACCAAACAATTTATTCTATTGCAAATTATCATTTCTATAAATTCTTTATTCTGTTGATTCAGGTTTTTGTTGGCAAAATTAGATGTTAAATCTGTTTTCTAGAAAAGATCTCGTTTACTTTTGCTTGCAGGTAGCCTACAGCCCAGAAGAAAAGCTTTTAAAACCAGTTATCCTATTTCTTTATCATAATTTAGAGTAGGTAGGAACCCAGAGCACTATAGTCTGAAAGGTGAAACTTATTGTAGATTAGTGTTTTCTAGTGGTCTGAGAAATACTTTTATACTTAACCATGAAATCAGTAGCAAGAGGTTTTGAGTAAGGAAAAGGATTGAAAACTTTAAAAAGTTTTTTTTATCTCCTAAATAATATATATTATAATATGATTTCATTGTTTTTTAAAAGTATTGTGAATTCCAAGAATATAATATACACTCACATACAAATGCAAATACAAAAATACGTTCTAAAACCAAATATAAAATGATTAGTGGAGGGGGCAGCTGGGTAGCTCAGTGGATTGAGAGTCGGGAGGTCCTAGGTTCAAAGCCAGCCTCAGACACTTCCCAGCTGTGTGACCCTGGCAAGTCACTTGACCCCCATTGCCTACCCTTACCACTTTTCCACCTAGGAGCCAATACACAGAAGTTAAAGGTTTAAAAAAATTAAAATAAAATAAATAAATGATTAGTGGGTTAACTGTCATTTTTCATTATCCATTTGGTTGTTGTTCCAGTATAGTTGTCTATATAAATAGTCATTTTAGCTGTTCAGAACATGTGTTTTTTTTATAATAAAAAAATATTGGTTTTAAAATTAAAAGTGGAACAATTAAAATTGCAAAAGTAGTTTATAGATTATGTTTCACTCTTACGAAATTAGTTTTTATATACAAAAAAAATTTCCTTTTACCTTTAAAACTTTTAAGTCTTGAATTTGTTGAATATTTCAAACAGAATTCAGTTTGAGAATAGAGAAGATCAGGAAGCAAATCCTCTGAACTTGTGCCTTCTCACTTGGATCCAAGAAGGTACTTTCTTGGCTGTCAGCCATAGTCAAACCGACCCAAGCTCTGTTGTTCACCAGTTGACTGTGGCCTCTTCTGAAGCAGAGGACAAAAGTGGACATCTGAATATCAGGTATTAGAAACTTTTGGTTGTTTTTTATCTATTAATAACAAAATGGAATTAAGATGTTTGAATGAATATTTATTGAATTGATGGTCATTTGGTAAAATGTTGGTAATATAAAATTCAGTGATACATAATCTCATAGGAGAAATAAAGCAGACACAAATATGATACAAAGCAGAGCTTAATAAAAATATATGAAAATGAAGAAGACATTTATGAAACTTCAGAAGGGGGAATTCACTTCCCTTTCTGGAGATGAGAAAACAGAAAAACACTCTTAGATTTAAAATAATAATTTAAAAAATGTTACATAGTTTTAATAAATTATTTTTTCTTATTCTTTTTAAAAAAATTTTTATTTTGAGGCATGGCTCTCTGGGAGGGATTGATATGAAGGAAAATCTAGATAGTATAAAAACTAAAAATATTAATAAAATTAATTTAAAAGACATTTTAAAATTAGATAACTTTGGAGGTCTGAATTGGAATCAGATTGTAAAAGGCTTTAGATGCAAATAGATGAATTTCTCTTTTATCCTAAGCAATAGGGAGCCAGTGAAGCTTCTGAATAAGGGAGAGATATAGTTAGACCAGTTATAGATGTCATTTTAGCACCTATATAGAATATAGATTGGCAAGAGAGAAATTTAAGGCAGGGAAACCAAATAGAAAAATATTGCCATAACTCAGGAAAGAGATGATGAGAGTTTAAATGAGGGGACTGGACATGTGGATGAGGAAAGCTGGATAGGTGCATAAGATGTCGTAGAGATAGAATTGACAAGACTTGGAAAATGATTAGGTATGAGGAATAATAGAATGAAGGTGAATTCTAGGGTTATCAGTATAGAATTGAGGAAACGACACTTAGAAGAAATGGCCTCTTTCTCTCTATAAACTATGAATAAAATACCTATGCTGAGAAGGAAGATAAGGGAAGGATAGTGGTGTGGCAAGCCTGAGGAGAAAAAAGATCATTTTAAATAGTTGCTGAAGGGAATCTAAGAGTTGGTTAGGGAAAAACAAAAGTACTGTAGACTTGTAGTAAACCCAGCCAGCATGGTCATGCTGACTTAGTACCATTCAGCAACCCATGAGGAGCAGAAAATAAATCTTTTTACATCTTACCTCAGAGTTTTCCTCATTTTCCAAGGACAGAGGGGCTTACATCTGTATTTTATAATTTTGCTTTTAAAAAACCCTTTGAGTCAATAAAAATTAGCATGATACTCTCTACATTTCTCTCTAAAGTAATTTGTTTTAAGAACACAGTCATCTGTTTGTGGAAAGTACAGGAGAAAATAGTTTTTTCTCCTCATTCCCAGTATAACCTGCATAACACAGAATCCCGTAAAATTAGAGATGGATGTAGAAGGAAGATACTCAATTTCCTTTAGTCTTACTTTCTGATTCTCTAGAATCATTGCCTAATTTAGGGACCCTTTTTATTTGAATTTTTACTTATTTTCATTCTAAGGAAATAATTCTGTTCCATAAAAACAAATTTTATTAAAAAAAATTTTTAGGAAACCCTCACCATCCATCTTAGAATCAATATTGTGTATTAGGGAGAAGAGAGGTAAGAGCTAGGCCATGAGAGTAAAGTAACTTGCCCAGGGTCACACAGCTAGATAGTATCTGAGGTCTGATTTGAACCTAGGACCTCCCATCTCTAGACCTACCTCTCAATCCACTGAGCCATCTAGGTGCCCCCAAAGAGAAATTTTATATTGATATTAGACTCAAATCTAACATAGATAATGAAATGAATTGATGCAAAGTATAACTCTTTAAACACTTGTTATTGCTTCATAATGGAAACCTTGATATGTAAAGCAAATAGTGGTGTCATTTAGTAGGTGATTTGGATTAGTGGTCTAGGATTGGGACATGAAAGTATTAATTTGTAAATACTCAAACCATCTTTTAAGTTTTTGTGTGTGTGTGTTTGTTGTGGTTTGTGAAATGGTTGTTATAAATTGAAATACAGGTGAAAACAATCTTTGTGATTTGTTTTAAAAGAAACTGGATCTTTATATTTCTTTGCTAAAACAATGAAATCTGTCAAATAATTTCTTCTTCTCTCATTTCTATTAGCTCATCAGTGACTGTGGATGGAGTTGTGATCAGTCTATGTTGCAATCCCAAAACCAAGGCAGTGGCACTACAATTAGCTGATGGACAGATCCTTAAATATCTTTGGGGTAAATATCAAAACTCTAGGAGTTTTAGGAATTTTCCTTACATATTTAAGTGGAACAATTTAGCTCTTGTACTTGTTAGGTGCTCCCAATAAAGAATAAAATGCTACATTATTTACAACCATGAGTTGGAACTTTTTTCTATCTGCCATTTTCTTAGAAAAGTGTGATATATTTCTTTGAGCCTTTCTCAGGGTTTCAGTTCATACCTTTTAAAGTATAATTTATGTTGTTAAATGTTCCTCCTTTTGTGTGTTCTAGAGAGTGTAAATGGCTCATTGTACTACTTTAATATACTTCCATATTACTTGATAAGTGTCTTAAAACTTGTGCTATTATTTCTTTAAAGTAACAATCCAAAAAGAAATACTTTTGTATATTATTTATAGAATCTTCAACTCCTGCTATTGACACATGGAAGAATCGTAATGGTTTTGCTGTCCAGTTCCCCTACCCGTGCACACAGACTACACTGGCTGTGATAGGTGGAGAAGTAAGTGACCCTGGGAAGGGACTTCTCCTGGGGGAGAATGCTATGTGCTTGGCATAGATATAAAAAGAGTTTCATTCTTTCAACACATCCAGTAGAATTGAAAATTTATTCAGGTGTCAATCCCTATTGCACAAAAAATTAAAGAATGTATTTACTGTGCATTCATCTTTTGGGTAAATGAATAGAAGTGAATGGACAGATAATTAGTGTTCAAAAAGTGCAGAATGTTAGATAAATCTGTTCATATAACATGTTATTGTGCCCATTAAATATGGAATGTTCTGGTAAACATGGCAAAAATTTAGATCTTTCCTGTATAGAGTACAGTTACTATATTTTTGAGTGTACTTTAATTGATCATTGCTCACATTAATGTGGATATTTCCTCTGCTGCTGGAGATTTCCACCTATCTACCCCTCAGTATGTATTAATTTTGCCCCATTCTTTTCCTGTTAATTCCCCTGTGATAGTTTACCTGACATCTTGGGAGCTTTTCTCCATATTTTTTTAACATTATGTGGGTACTAGTGCAGCAAGTGCAACACAGAGGCTGGCCATCTAATGTCATTTCATTTTTACTTCATCTAAGTCACATTCTTATCCAGTTATTCATCTCTTTGGTGATACCTTTTATATTATTTCTTCTGTGCAGTTCAGCATTGGCAATATCCTACAGCTATTTGTGCCCATCATATATCTCTTCACTGTTCTTTGAATGATCCATAATTTTGATTCTTTAGAGACTGGTATTCCCTGTCATGTAACATCATTGGAAGGCTTTTAGGATTTTAAAAGTTGAATTTTCATTTCAGAGAGTAACTTAACTTGGGCAATTGAAAGTATAATTTAATTTCCCAAATGCAAACTAGTCTGCCATCCCCTTCCTATTATTTCTGAGCCAACCTCATTTTGTATCCACATTAAGTGTACAAAATATATATCCTGGTAGACCATCTCAATCCCAACTACATATCATGGTCTACACGAGTGATTCCCAAAGCGGGTGCCACTGCCCCCTGGTGGGTGCTGCAGCAATCCAGGGTGGGGCGGTGATGGCCACAGGTGCATTTGGGGGCCGTGAATAACTGTAAGGGGGCGGTGATGGTATGTGACAGGGGCCGCTAAGTAATATTTTTTTCTGGAAAGGGGGCTGTAGGCCAAAAAAGTTTGGAAACCACTGGTCTACACAATAAGCATTCTTTACTTATTCTTTTTTTTTCCTCTGAGATTTGTTAAACTTAATTCCTTTGAGTTTACATTTACATAAGGGAACTTTGCAGTATTGTGACTTGATACACTCTTCAAAATGCCACCTACAAACAACATCTTGTAGTTTAACTCTGTGGTAGTTATTGTCTGTGATAATGCAAATACCCTTAGTAAACATATGCCTTCCCATTATATGCTTCCCTTGGTTTTGATAATTATGATCATCACAGTTATTTGTGTTGGACCTATGAAGGAATTTTCTATGATGTAAAAATATACATGGGAGGCAGATTGTTGGAAGAGAGCCTTTGGGGCTTATTTTATTTTTATTGTGTAAAATACATTTTAAAAATAATAAAATTATAAGCACATTTAATTCTTGTGTTTTCTGTACCTCTTAGTTAATGTGACTGTAAAGATGTAATCTCTTCCAGATAATCTCTTGCAAAAGCTAATCTTTTCCTTTATATTTTTTTGTTACAGATATCTTTGATATAGATCATTCTCAAAGACTTTTTTAAGAAGTGAACACAAGCATATGAGTCATTGGATAGTCATAGCCTTTCAATTGCCCATTTTCATTTCTGTTAGCATCTGTATTTTTCCCCTCTGGGTATTCATTATCTTTCTTTTTTTCATACATTTTATGTTTTCAAAATCATGTCAACTCCAATAATGGTTTCTTCAGTGTCTTAGTTTAGTTTCTCTTCTTATCATCTGAGTGCCATTTTTATTTCTTCCTATAGTTATTCAGATATTGAGAAGTTAGGATCTAAATGTGTAGTTATAATAATGTGAGTGATGATGAAAATAGTTTGTTATGGAAATGTGGATAGGTCTGTTTCATTTTTTTCCATTTGCTGTCCTTCTAGTTTCATATTTAGTTCTTGGTAAAATCTGGATTAATTGAACCTCCATTAAGCAATTGTCAGATCATTTTTCCTCCACTGCTCTTCGCTATTTTATCTTCCACAGCCCTCCTCTGAAAAATTTTGTAATTGAGTTTACCTGCTAAACATTTTAAATCTGTGCATATAATATAACATATATTATACGTCTGGCAAAAATACCATATAAAATAACTTTCTATATACCGTTTACATTAATTTTAGTTTATCTTAATAAATAATGCTTACTTGGAAAACTTGCTTGGAAAATTATTAATTTTTCATTTCAATAGTTTTTAGCAAGATTTTGCCAATAAAATAACAGTGAAGGTTGTTATTAACCAAGAAAACACAGGATTCCATTTCTTTGTCCAAGTATATATTTTCCTTTCTTCTCTAGACTCTCTCCAAGTGGAGCCTCTGAACTCAGATCAGTTTAATTTTCATAACATATCTTTAAGTAATCCTGTTTTTACTTTTGCAGTGATTTGTACTTCAATTGTTATGATCAAGCCTTTGGAGAAATTCTTTCTCATGGCAACCAAAGCAATCCCATTTTCTTCTCAAAACTCGGTTAGGAGGCAGTTTGTGAAAAACATATGAGGGGAGAAATTGCATATCAAATTGGCTCAACAAAACTTATCTTTAAGAAAAAATATGCATCAAGAAAATTTTGATAATTTTTTTAAGGCATGAAAATATCCAACTGAACTGTCTAGTTAGAGATTATATCCTTTCTAGTCCCTGTAGTGTCAGTAGTGAAAAATTTGTGAGGATGTCACAACCCACATTTTCTTTTGTTTTTTTAGGAATGCATCTTGGGGCTGACAGACAGATGTCGCTTTTTCATTAATGACATTGAGGTATCAAGGCTAACTTTTAAAATTTGTTCCATTGGTTATAGCTTTGAATTTAGCCAAAATGTTGACTTTCCCCCTTGCTTTACTTGCCATTTTGTAGGTTGCATCAAATATCACATCATTTGCAATATATGATGAATTTTTGCTGCTGACAACCCACTCCCACACCTGCCAGTGTTTGTACTTGAAAGACACTTCTTTTAAAGGTAAGTTTTTAGATAGAAACTATAATCAGCTATGATAAAGAACTTTCTTTTCTCCTGAAATCACTGTCTCCTCCTACAGACTTGGGGATTTTGTGTTCTGCTTTTTTTTTTTTGGTATTTTTAATTTAATTTTTTTAAAATATAGAATCTTGGGAGTGTAAGGAATTTTGAGATGTTGCTTAGTCACTTCACTTATTTGTAGAAGGATAAATCATCTAAACCAGCTAGAATCTGTCCCATGTCCCATTCATAAAGGCCTCCAGAAAATAAGATTCTATAACCCCATTTGTTACCCATTCTAATGTTCAGTGGTTTGTCTTTTCAGCCAATTTTGTCATATCTCCAACCTCCTAAATCTGTCATTCAACAAACAAATGTTTATTCATATTTTATCTGCAGTAGCAGTAAATAAGGATAGCTTGACCAACATTTTCCTCTCTCAGTTTGAACATTATTTTATCCACCATCTGAAGAAATGTTATCTTCTAGTTTGTTAAAAGACAAGGTCCTTTCTTTCTACTGTTTCTTCTGCATTTTAAAAGTTACTGCCTTTCATTTTTCCTGATGTATTACATTTAGTTTAGTAATTTTTCCCATCACCACCCCTTCCCATTTATCAGCAACTCTGGAAGTCTTTTTTAATATGATTGCATCAGATGAATCTCCTTGAAAGTTGAAAAGCTGCTCATAAATCTTACTGATTTTATTTTTTAAAGTAGTAGTGAAGAGGATTCTGCTCCATAACAGGGTGGGAAAACTTACTGAAAAAAATATTCTCAGCTTTGCTTGAGGAGTAAAGAATCTTAGGTGTAGTTTATTTATAATAAGTTCACTTGAAGAAGCTTAGTCGGAGGCTCCTTAGCTACCTTGCTCTATCTCCAGAATAAAGTCATCGTGGAGACAAGGCATTGTTATCTCATACTTTGCAAATAAGAATACGATGGATATTATTATGTAGACATTGATTTCAGCTCATTATGGTTGGAACAGAAGCACAGAAATGGTTTGTTATTTCTATAGATCCAGGAGCCATTCTTAATTCGTCACTCAGGCCTACTTATATTAGCTAGTTACGGTCTGAGTGTCAGGATCCACAGAGGCCTATAGTACCTTCCACCCTACTTTCATGATAATCCCTTCACAGGAGAAATAATCATATACGGTCTTAATAAGAAGTAGCATCTAGCATCTTCTCTGTTAATAGCCTTTACTTGGTACTTTAAGTTTGTGCACTTGAGTCATCGAAGGTCACAGGCTACAAGCAGGTCTTAACTTTTCTAAATGTTTGTAATATTACATCACAGATTGCCACTGCTGCTTTCTCATGACAGGGAAAGACAAACAATTTATTTTTTGTTCCTGTTTCTGTGTTTTATTGCCCATCTTCTTTATCTTGCATACATGTGCTAATTACTAGGGACACAAAAAGAGGCAAAAGGCAGTCCCTACCCTCAGAGAAGTCACAATTCAGTGGGGAAGACACTGTACAAACAAATCTATTCAAGGCAAACTATAGACAGGATAAGTGGGAAATAATTAACAGGGGATAGACATTTGAATTAAAGAGGTTGGTAAAGACTTACTGAGGAAGACTGGATTTTTATTGGAACTTAAAGGAAATTAGGGAGGTCAGCAGGTGGAGCAGAGGAGGGAGAATGTTCCAGGCATGAGGGACAGTCAGAGAAAATTCCTGGAGCTGAGAGATGGAATGTCTTGTGTGTGGAACATACAGGAAACCATTGTAACTAGATGGAAGAGTACATGTCATGGAGTAAAGACTAAGAAGACTGGAAAGGTAGGAGGCTGCTAGTTTACAAAGGGCTTTGAATGCCAATCAGAGTATTTTGTATTTGATCCTGGAGTCAATAGGGAGCCATTAGAGTTTATTGAATGAGGGTGGGGTAGGGGGGTGGTGATTGAATCTACACTTTGGTGGCCAATAGGAGGATGAATTGGAGAAGAGACTTGAAGTAGGCAGACCCACCAGCAGGCTGTTTCAGGAGTCTAAGAGTGAGGTGTTGAGAGCCTGTACTAGAGCAGAGGCAGTGTCAGAAGAGAAAAGGGGACGTATTCAAGAGATTGCAAAGGTGAAATTGATAGACGTTGGCAAAACAGCTTGGAAATGGGGAGTGAGAGATAATGAGCATCCAGTAGGTTTCAAGCCTGAGGAACTGGGAAGATGGTATATTATCCTCTAAAGTAACAGGGAAGTAGGAGTGAGGAAGAGTTAAAGCGAAAAGATGATAAGTTCTGTTTTGGACAGGTTTTAAGATGTCTGCTGGATATCCAGCTTGAGGATGTCCCAAAGTCAGTTCTAGCTACAAGATTGGAAAGTAAGTAGTAGAGGTTAGGATAGGAAAGATTTGAAAATCATCAATGTAGAGGTACATTGGGTACCTCTACATTGGTAGAGTAGCTGATGAGATCACTAAGGGAAATAGTAAAATGAGAAAAAAGAAGAGCGCCCAGGACAGAACCCTGAAGGCACCTTTCTTTTACACTGTATATAGCCTATATGCTCATAGTTCTTTGCAAGGTGTGTCCTCCATTACAGCCCGAGCTTCTTGAGGTCAGGGCCATGTTTTTATTTCTTTTGTATCTGTCCATTTAGTACAGTGCCTGGTACATAGTTAAAATTTTGACCCTACACAAATCAATCCTGTGTGCCTTAGTTTCCTCATCTGTAAAATGAGCTGGAGAAGGAAATGGCAACCACTCCAGGATCTTTGCTAAGAAAATCCTACAAGGACTTATGAAGAGAGTCAGCCAACCGAAAAATGATTGAACAACAACAGTAACACAAATACTCCATTACATTGATATACAATAATTTTTTCAGTCATTCCCATTCAATGAACATCTCCCCCATTTCCAATTTTTTACCACCTCTAAAATTAGCTGCCATAAATATTTTTGTACTTACAGACCTTTTTCCTATTTCTCCCTTTTTCATCTCTTTGGGGTACATGCTTAATGGTTGTATCCCTGGGTCAAAGAATATTCAGATTTTAATTACTTTTGGATTATAGTTTCAAATTGCTTTGCAGGATGGCTAGATCAGTTTACAGATCCACCAGCAGTACATTTATGTGCCTTTTTTTCTGCAGCCTCTCCAATAATAATTATCCTTTTTGTCATCTTTGCTGATTTGATATCAGGGTGTGTGAGTGAACTCTTAAGAATTTTTTAAATGTACATAGCTGTTTTAGTATTATAGTATTAATAGTATTAATGTTTGAAGCTAGTTGTTGATAGTTTTCTTTTTTTTTTAAAGAACTCTTTTTTCATATTTTTCAACCATTCATCTAGTGTGGAGAAAGGCTCTTATTCTTACATATTTGAATCTGTTCCCAATTTGCCTTGATATTATACTCTTTATCAGAAAAAAGACTTTTTTTCCCAATTAAGTTTCACTTTTTGATTTTTAAAAATATTATTATAGTCACTGTATATATCATTTTTCTGGTTCTGCTTAATTTACTCTTTTTGTTGTATCTGACTCTTTGTGACCCCATTTGAGATTTTCTTGGCAAAGATACTAAAGTGGTTTGCCATTTCCTTCTCCAGTTCACCTTTTACAGGTGAGAAAACTAAAGCAAAATATTTGCCCAAGGTCATAGGGCTAGTAAGTGTCTGAGGCTGGATTTGAACTCAGGAAGATGATTCTTCCTTACTCCAGGGCTGACACACTATTGTACCACCTAAGTTCCCCTTACTTCACTTGTCATTAGTTCATATAAACTTGCCCTCTGCATCTCTGAATTCTTCATATTTGTTGTTACTTATGACATAGTAATTCTCTGTGATATTCATGTAAATTGGTTGTATCTTGGTATGGCTTATAAATAGACTTAAGTTTTCTTGGTCCTCTATTTGATCCTAAATAGAATTCTCTGAAGTTTATATGCTATGACTACATCTTTTTCCAGTCCGGCTTTTCACTACTTATAGTTGGGTGATTATGCTAATGTTTCGGTTTGTTTGACCATTGTGTTTTCAGCTTTCCAGGCAGGCCTATCCAACAGTACTGCCTGTAATGAGGAAACTCTAAGAAAAGTAGAAAGAGGCTCCCGCATTGTCACTGTTGTGCCTCAGGACACAAAGCTCGTATTACAGGCGAGTTAATTTTTTTAATCTTTACAATTTTTACTGTATAATTGATACCAGAATTGAAAATATGTTTAGAGCAAGCCATTGCCCTTGAGAGTCTCCTATGAGAAGTCATCCAAGGCATTTATTATTATCTCTATGGGAAAATGTAGACAAAATTCCTTCTCATTAGGAATTTTGCTAGAGGGCTCTCTTTTTATTGATAGCAAAGTGAGAGGCAGGTAGAGATTCATCATCATCAAAAGATAATTTAATGTTGTCTCACTATGTTTACAGGTCTGTGTTCGCAAGAGTCCCATTTAGATTGTTCCCACTTCCCTTTGGCCTGAGAGGCTATTGTCTGTGTTCCTTTTTTTATGTTTTAATATAAAATTTAATACATTATTTACATTATTTCGTTATAGATGCCAAGGGGAAACTTAGAAGTTGTCTATCATCGAGCTCTGGTTTTAGCTCAGATTCGGAAGTGGTTAGACAGGTAAGTGTTGTATATGGTTTCACCAATTAGGATACCATGATGATTACAGTTGGTTTTTTTTATTGGCGTCAGGAAAATCTTAGGGCCTGAGAGAAAAATTGCCTTTGAACAGCTTTGGGAGTTCTATTTATGATTCCTGCCTCTATAAAAATTTTTAAGAAGTGCAATGAAATTTGATACTTGATTTTTTTCCTTCTGTGGTCTTGGAGTAAAATGCCATCATTACATTCTTATAATAGCAGTTCATTTTTTTTAATGTGAGAGATAATCTACTTGTAAATTATAATAATAAAAACATCCTGGTTACAATGAAATTAATTTTTCTGAAATATATATTTTCCATCTTTTTTTTTTTATCTTACCACAGACTTATGTTTAAAGAAGCATTTGAATGTATGAGAAAACTGAGAATTAATCTAAATCTAATTCATGACCATAACCCACAGGTAAATATCTAAATCTCTAGTATTTTTTTTATATATTCCTTGAACACAACTCACCTTCATCCTACATTTAAAGCTTCCTTCTTGAAAAGAAATAATTAAGGCTGAAATATGAGAAAAGAAAAATGAAGAAAAATTTCAAAGAACTAAAACCTATCAAGTATGCTTTTATAAGTGAATTAGAATGAGAGATTAAACATAAAATTGTTTTTAAATTGTAAATTTACATATTATGGAATCATCAGGGCAGAAATTAACTTAAAATGTCTTCCTTTTTATGTTTATCTATTTGATAAATTGAAATCATTATTACTTTTTTTGTCAGGCATTTCTTGAAAATGTGGAAACCTTTATAAAGCAGATTGATTCTGTAAATCATATCAACCTATTTTTCACAGAATTGAAGTAAGTGTCTTGAGATTTTTTTATTCCCTCCCCTTCAACCTTTTTTAAAAATTAAAACTAATTCAAAAAACAAATTGAGTTTTAAATAACTTATTTTCCTGTCACTTAAAGTATTTAAGTGAAGAATTAATGGAGATGTTTTAGTGGAAGTTCAAATGTGATGACTTTTATGGTTCCTTATAAGAGCCTGTGATTGATTTTCTTTGAACAGTGATTCTTAATTTTGATGTCGGGGCAGCTGGGTAGCTCAGTGGAGTGAGAGTCAGGCCTAGAGACAGGAGGTCCTAGGTTCAAACCTGGCCTCAGCCACTTCCCAGCTGTGTGACCCTGGGCAGGTCACTTGACCCCCATTGCCCACCCTTACCACTCTTCCACCTATGAGACAATACACCGAAAGTACAAGGGTTTAAAAAAAAATTTTTTTTTTGATGTCATTAGGAACTGAAATAAATTTGAATGACTTCTTTTAGGGACATGAACAATTAGGATTTGAGTATGGAATTTTCAGTAAAGAGAAATGCTATGTTTTTTTATTCTATAGAACCATGCTATTGGCATCTCTAACTTTATTCATTGCTTTACTTTGGTGCATTTGGATGTAAATTATTAATTCGATTCATGTGTTCAGAATTCAATTAATGATATTTCATATATGTGAATATTTTTTTTAGGGAAGAAGACATTACAAAGACTATGTACCCTCCTCCAGTTGCCAACAATATCCAAATGACTAGAGGCCCTGATGGTAAAAAAGTAGACCTTATCTGTGATGCAATGAGAATAGCCATGCAGAACATAAATCCTCACAAGTACGTATACTATAAATTAGTGAAATAACAGAAGTATGGAATTATACCTTTATGGCTTTGATATTCATTCAAAATCTGAAGTTCTTATAGTTTTTGGTATGTATATTCTAGAATCTAGTTCACTCTGAGTTTATCTATGTTACCATAAGAGGAAGGGTAGTCATTGTGTCAAGATCCTGGGCTTGGAATCAAAAGACATGAGGTCTGACTTTTAATAACCAACACTAACTTAACCTCTCGTGGCCTAATTTTTCTAATTTGAGAATGGGGAGAATAATGCTTGCACTATCTAGCTGATAAAATTGTCATAGGGAAAGTACTTTTGTAAACTTCAGAGCATTGTATGCATAGGAGATGATTTTATTACACCAAAGGAATATTACTATGACTTTGGCTTGAAAAAAGGATAGTAAACTCAAATATAAATTTAAATAGAATATTTTCATTTTTATCAACTTTTGCTCTTGCAATATTCTCAAAGTAAAGACAATAAAACATCATTTATTTTGGGAGGGGAGAATTTTTTTGAACTAAAGAAATAGATCCTTTACAATGAGCAAATGTTTACTGGACAACTCTTACATACAGGTAAGGTTTCATGGAAATTACTGTGAAGCATAAATCATCAACTCTGTCTTCAAGATATTTGTAAATGTAATTCTGAGGCAAGATATATACTTAAGAACTGGTAAATAATGATAGAAGGCAACAGTACAAGACATATTACCAAGCAGCATATGATAAATTGCCAGGCCAGTGATCTAGATTACTCCTATAAAATCATTGCTTAAGTGAGTGGCCCAGAAAGGTTGCATGGGAGAAGTAGAATTTGATGTAGGCCTTGAAAGACATAAAGAACTTGGATAAGCAAAGAGGAAACAGGAAGGCCTTCTTGAAGAGGGGAAGTATGAACAAATGGAAGGATAGTCTGGAAAGTACAAAGTTTTTTGAATAAAAAAGCAGAAGTGCATAAAGGATGGAGAAAAATTAGTGGAGCATAGAATAGGTAGGTTGAAGTGAGTTTAAGGAACACTACCTGGTTAGAAAGTTTGTTGTAGTTGTGGGTTAACATAGAAGGTATTTGAACAGTTGAGAGGCATATACAAAATAGTATTTCAGAATATTCAGTACTGTGATAATCATTCAAGATAGACTGAAGGAAGAATAGAGGAGGCAGGAAGAATTATGTTATTAAAAGTAATATGGAACTTTTTTATAGCATTCTACTTATTTCTTTTTCATAAAAGTAAAAAAATAAGTAACATCATGGATTTTTTTCCCTAAAAACAACTTTTAAGGGTATGTTATGAAGTACATACCTAGAGCCAGTCCACTCTAACACTTTTAACATCTGACAGTATTGTACAATGATATTTGAAGTTTAGAGTGGTAACTGACTCACTGAAAGATTCTGAATCTTGTAAAAAAAAGTTTTAAATTATTTTGATGGTTTTAGTATTATATTTTAATATAGTCTAGTTCTTAAAAGATTAGTAATCTAATTTTCAGTTAATTAAAAGACCTAATTAGTATCAATTATGGATAAACATGATTTTACTATAGGCTTACTCTTACTAGTATTATTTGTTTCTTTTAAACCCTTACCTTCCATCTTAGAATCAATACTCTATATTAGTTCCAAGGCAGAAGAATAGTAAGGGCTAGGCACTTGGGGTTAAGTGACTTGCCCAGGGTCACATAGCTAGGAAATGTCTGAGGCTAGATTTGAACTTAGGACCTCCCATCTCTAAGCCTGGCTCTCAATACACTGAACCACCTAGCTGCCCCAAGTATTGTTTTTCACACCAAAAAAAAAAAAAAAAAAAAGAAGAGCATTATAACTTCAGAAAACTTATGTAGAAATTTATTACATGTAAAAGATAAACATAAGTATATTTAAAAAAAGAGCAGAAGCAAAATCTTTCTGAGTAAAAAGTCAAATGTGGTCTCTAATAATGCTAATTAACATTGGCATGAGAAAATGCTTTTCATTATTTTTTTCTCTTTTCGTCTTAGGTACTGCCTATGTATACTGACTTCTCACATAAAAAAGACTAAACCAGAATTGGAAATTGTCCTGCAGAAGGTTCATGAGCTTCAAGGTACAATAACAATGTATTATTAACTTTACCATTAAGCACCCTTAATTTGCTGTAAATCTTTTTGTGATGCTACTCCATCAGGACAAGAAAAAACTAAAGTTATTTTTAAAATAGCAAAGCAAATATCCTAAGTGGAATACCTGCATATGTGGGTGAATTGGGTAGGAAAGAGGGAGGGCAGAGGTTCAGTTGCATGTTGAATGCAAAATGCCAGGGGAATTTTTGTTCAGATTGTGTCAACTCTTTGAAGATCTGATATTGCTTTAATGCTCAAAATACAGGCTATGCTTTCCCTCATATCTAGTGTGGTTGACATTTTTGTTGCTTTTCAGGGTATGTTGGTATGGTTTTTTTCAGTGAGATTTCCTTTTAGGGGTTTGGGCAGTATAGTAAAATTTTGTAGTAGACCCAACATAGTTATTATTGTCTTTTACAGTATTGATTTGTATATTTAAAAATATAGGAAATACTTCATCTACTCCTGAGGCTGTGAGTGCTGAGGAAGCCTTAAAATACTTACTGCTTTTGGTGGATGTCAATGAATTGTATGACCATTCTTTAGGGACATATGACTTTGACTTGGTACTCATGGTAGCTGAGAAGTCACAGAAGGTATGAATATTAATCATTTTTTATATATTTTAAATCCCTATTAGCTTAATAGTGGCAGTCAGGGTTTTATTCCAACAAATTAATTAAAATAACAAAATTTAAGAACTTTTTTTCAAAATAGTAAGTAAGTAAGTAATGTTAATGCTAAGTAAACTTATGTATGCTGGATGCCATTTCTTACTAGTCCTAACTTTTACTTGGATTAAATTATGGTTTCTTGCAAAGCTAATGTTACTGATTCCTGAGGTACTTTTTGCTTTTGTATATGAGTCAAAGACCCTGAAGAGTAGCATTAACTCACTGACTCCTTCAAAGCATATAATAGAAATGTTCTACTTCTTTTTCCTAAGTTAGATATGATTAGCCCATTATGTTAAGTGTGTCTGTCCTACCAGATAGGAACTAAATGAGTTGTCCAGAAGCTCAATATGGTATAGTAGCATCATAGAATCTTAAGAGTTGGAAGGGAAACTTCAGGGATCATCACCTCTGACTTCAACAACTAATTAAAGGCTTCCAGTGAGGGACACCCTATTCTCCCCAGCCCACCCTTAAGTGTAGTCCATTGGATAGCTCTGTTAGGCTGTACCTAAAACTTAAATCTTCCTTTCTGCAACTTCTAATCATTAGTCCTCTGTGGTCATGCACAGCAATAGCAACAGTTATTTAACTTGCATGCAAGGTACTGTGAATACCAACGTGAAAACAAATTCTTTCTACCCTCAGAGTTTATATTCTGCTATATATGGCGGATCCCTTATCCATATCAAAGTCTTTCATATTTAAAAAAAAACTACCGTATTTCCTCTCCCTTCTTTTATCCAGGGTAATTACCCTCTGCTCCCTTCAACTAGTCTTTATACAGAATATTCTCCAGTTCTCTCAACATCTTAATTGCCCTCTTCTGGATCAGCTTTGCTTTTTCTATGACTTTCCCCAAAACATGTTGCCCATAACTTAAAATAATATTCCATATGTGATTTGACTAGAATAGTATACAATGAAACTATTATCCTTCTCATACTAGATACTGTCTCTTTCAATGCAGCCTAGGATAGCAATAACTTTTTTAGTTAAATGGCTCAAGGGATAGAGTACAGGTCTTGGGAGTCAGGAAGATCTGAATTCAGATCCTGCCCCAGATACTTGCTTTCTCCGTGACCCTAAGCAAGTGACTTAACTGCTCTTGACCTCCATTCCCTCATCTGTAAAACAGGGATGATAAAAATAGTACTACTTATCTCCCAGGATCATAGGATAAAATGAATTATTTTAAGAGCTGGAACTTCGGGAGGAACTAGTGCTTCCTGAATAGCTTGATGCAGAAGAAGAGCTGGACCCACTGCAAGAGCCAATGCTGGTAACTAGAGCAAGAGGTGGAACTGGATCGAGACCTGGAAGTACTGCTACCACTGGAGGCACTGCATCTCTTGTGTGCTTTGTCTCTACCACAGTCCTTTTCACTTGACTCGTTGGTGGCCCCTTTATCTTTAGACTGGTCCTTTGACTTCTCATCAGTTCTGTCTTTATATTTGGTGGGAGAGGGAGCCCGAGTGCTGGACTTATTTTCTTTGACTCCTAGCAAGCTCTTTTTCATTCCTGATAAATCCATTCTCCCCTTCTGAGGTGGTTCAGAGCAGTACTGGATAAGTACTCACTTATCTGAGCTTTCACTTTGAACTCCTTCCAAACTGTTATTTAACTACACCTCTGTCTCCATAATGCTTTTGTGAAGCTGAAATTTTCAACACAAATATAAAACTTTATATTTATCCCAGTTAAATTTTATTCAGTTTGGCTTATTATTCTATCATATAGAGATTTTTTTAAGACCCTGTTTTTGTCATCTAATTAGCCATCTCTTTTCTTGTCTTCAGATTTGACAAGTATTCTATTTGTGCCTTTATCTAAGTCATGAATAAAAATATTGGACAGGATTGAACCAAGCACAGATTCCATGGATAACTCA
This sequence comes from Gracilinanus agilis, assembly GCF_016433145.1. NCBI lineage: Eukaryota > Metazoa > Chordata > Mammalia > Didelphimorphia > Didelphidae > Gracilinanus > Gracilinanus agilis. The sequence continues at coordinate 150,772,950 of NC_058130.1, forward strand.
CTAATTACCTCTCTCCCATGTTGTTAGTGACTCATTGTCTCTTTGGATCTCATCATCCAAATAAGTGAGATTACCTTGAGGAGAAGGATCATAGAGGCTCATCAGATTTAGAGTTAATAGAGACTTTAGAGGTTATTTAGTTTGACCTCTTCATTACATATAAGGAAACTGGGGATAAAATTTAACTTAATTTAGATAATACCATGTTAGTGATAAGTACCAAAGAAAGAATTTTAATCCAGATCCTAAATGATGTGATGAAAAGAGTATTGGACTTGGAGTTACAGAAGTTTAAATCTTTCCTCAGGTATAGGTAAGTCACTCAACTCAAGTCTCATTTTCTTTATCTGCAAAATGTGAGTAATAATAGCACTTAATTCAAAAGAGTTTTTGTGAGAATCAAATGAATAAAATAAAAGGATAAAAGAATAAGACACTTTGCAAACCTTTAGGGCTATATAAATGTTAGTATTTTATGTATTATATTCTAAAACTACTGTTCTTCCCACCATACCTTACTGATTCCCTGTTTTTTGTTTTGTGTAAATCTCCCACAGCTCCCTATAGCTTTAGAGACTGGAATTCCGTAAACATATGATTGAGAAGTCCTAAGATTTGTTTACTATGCACCTTGGTTTAAATTCTATTTCATATTTTATTCATAATATTTGAATACAAAAAGAATATAGTGGAAAATCTATTGCAGTTGTCTTTTAGGTGGGAACTTTAACATTATTTGCTTACAAAGTACAGAATGAGAATGAAGTAAAATAAGGTGAAATTTTAGTTAAATATTAAAATATATTGTTCTGCATGAAAAGTTAAAGTTTCAGATTAAAAAAAATTTTTTTAACCTAAATTGACTTGAATTGTTTGATAAGATAATCAAGAGAAATGAATATAGCAATATTGTTTGGTTCTTCAGGATCCCAAAGAATATCTTCCATTTCTAAATACACTTAGAAAGATGGAAATCAATTATCAACGGTACACAATAGATAAGCACTTGAAACGGTATGAGAAAGCCATTGGCCACCTTAGCAAATGTGGTAAGTCTCTGACAGTAATTGTTATATTTCTTTATTATTTAATTTTTTAACATGACAATCATGTGATATTAATCATAATTTCTCCTATCTAAAATCTGTGTTGTTTACTATGACTGTATATCTTACTTAAACCAACTAAATATATTACTAAAAAGTTGCATGTAATTAAGATAGTTAAAAACTAAACAATTTAAAATGAATTAGGGGACTTGGATACTTGATTTTTTTAACTATAAGCTTAATCATTATCAATAAAAATAATGAAATAAGCATTCAAAGAAATAGTTGTACACAAGAGCTATCAAGATTATTATACTATGCATTCCTTCAAAGAATCAAACAAATTAACAAAAGACAATAAACAAAAATGGAAAGAAATTGTGTAAATAGAATTAGCTCGAGCCCATTAATAGTCAAAAATCTACCCATCCTAGGCGTAGAAATGATGTAATCCTAACCTCCCTTAGTGGGGAGGGGAGACGAGTTACCCACACGTGGCAATAAGTAACAAATCAAGAATAAGGGACTGCCCTTTGGGCAGTCCAAATCAATGTAGAAACTGCCATTTGTCCATTTGAATTAGAGGTGGACCACAGGAAGTGATGAAAGACACTATCTCTTTAAGTAAGTTAGTGAACTTCCTGTGGGGGCAGTTGCTGTCTCGAACTGGGAGCAGAAGCATCTCCTGAGACCACAGACAGCTTACACTCTGTATTGTCATGTGGGTAAGTTAGGCTGACTTCCTTGGCCTAGCTGGGCCAATTCTAAACTCCGCCTATCTGGCTGTTGGGCCTTGTGGCTTACAGCTTCATTTATTTAGCCTTTTAACCTTCTCTCTCCGTCCAGGCCTCCACAGGCCTGGACTAGCCTCTCCCTTTCTCTTTATTCCTACTTTTTACCTACCAGATTATAAATAAACTCCTCAACCCGAAGCTGACTTGGGTCTGATTTAATTACGGAATCAACCTGAATTGTTGATTCCTGGCGGCCACACATTTATATATATATCTATAAATACGTAAATTTTACTTCTAACAAAATCATCTGGGATGTGGCCCTGCGCCAGGGTGATGTCAGTGTCCAAGGAAATGTTGCAACGGTAAAATCATTAGGACTCAGCAACATATTGGATTTTTGTTTTTAAACAATTTTTATAACTTAATAAACATAAACATAGTATCAAATATATATACAAAATAAAGCATTCATTGCACTTAGTTAGCTATATAGAAACAAACAACTTAATAGAAAATAAATGTTCATTCTTAGTCCCTTTTCAATTCTGTTTATGGTTTCACTAACCTGACTTTTCTTCCTTTGTATGTGTATGTATATATACACATATGTACAGGTATTTACATATGTATAATCAATGCATTCATTTCTAGTTCGGCTCATTTTGCTTTGTATCCTTTCATGTAAGACTTTCCATTTTTCCTTCTATTAATATTTCTCTTTTAAGAAAACAACATTCATGACACTAGCCCTAATTTATTCAGCTGCTTTGTAATTGTGATACATATTATGTCGTTTCTTGTTTTTTATTATAAACTATGTAATGTAATTAATTTTTTTTTTAATTTTTTTAAATAATTTTTTATTTTTAGAAAAAATTTCCCTGGTTACATAAGTCATGTTTTTACTTTACCCTTCACCCACTTCACCCCCCCCATTCTCCAATTCCCCCCCCCCCGTTATGATTTTAATAAAAGCCATGCTGATAGAGATAAACTGACCACGCACCTGTAAGAAAAACCTATTCCAACCTCACCTCAGCCATTTACCTTCCTCTCTCCTTGAGCTCAGGTAACTAAAGAGGAAGTTCCAAGTCACTACCCCCTACTTAAAACAGTCCCTCACCCTTGAATACATCATCCAAAACCGGAAACCCATGAAACCCATTGGACCACGGGAAATGTAGTTTTAAGGACCCCCACAGGTCCACAGAAGTTTGTCAAACACTATATTGAGGTTCAATCCTTCCAAATAGAACCCCAGGTGATTTTAACTAATACATTACCCCCCTGTGATCCTTTGGGAGATAAATCTCCCCAATGGATGGGGAAAATATAATCAAATTAGAGTTTACAATAATTTAGAGATAAAAGGGAGAAAGAACAAAACCAATGTTCGGTACATTGACAAAAAACCATTAAGGGGGCAGTCCCCCTTTCTGGCATAAACTGTCCATTCAAAATAAATGCATTCAACCCCCCAAAGTTCAAATTCGCCATGTCTCGAAATTCACTCTGGATCTCTTGCAGCAGTGTGTGGTCTCTGCATGCATCTTCATGGCGTCTTCTGGATTCTGGGAGGTAGTCTTCTGTTCTAAATTAGGGTCTAATTCAAGTCCAAATTTACACATAGTCACCCAGAGGAGAACAACTTTACATTTCCCCCCTGAGGAAAATACGGGGATACACATGGGAATCACACAGGAATACATGGTCAAGGCATAAGGTATATGAATCAATTCTCAAAACATCAAAAAGTCCAAAGAAAAAAAAAGAAAAAGGAGGAAAAAAAATAACCTCTGAGGAAAATACAGGATATTTTTTTTTAAAAAAATGTGTGAAAGGAAAAAATTCTAGGAATAAGAAAAAGGAAAAAAAATTCACAAATCAAAACAGGTTCCTGTAGCAATCCATGTCCCATAAGCTTTGCAACGACAATCACTCACTAACCCAATTTAGCAGCCTGGACTACAGTAAGTTGTCACATCATAGAAGAAATGGAAAAAGGAGACTAGATCTTGAGACAAATGAGAAATAGCATTTTCCGGTGCAATACTTTTCTTCACTTCAGATATAATGGAGCCAGAACAATCGATGTTGAGTACTTGATATCAAGTGCGGTACAAGGAAGTCCTACGTCTTAACATATGCTAAGCGTTGCAACCTCAAGTCTCACATAGGATCAAGTCTTTACATAGAATGTCATCAATCCCTGTAGGATTAGTTCAGTCTCTTTCTTTTATGTGCTCATTTGCACTTTGCAGGTCAAAACCTCTGTGATCCTTTGTGGTCCGATTTTTCTTGGATTAGACATAATCATCGAGCAAAAGTCTCATTATAGTTAAATAACTAGTGGCAGGTTTCTATAGTCCGAAACTTTTTGGGTATAAATTCATATGCTAGGCAAATGGGCATCTTAGCTTATTCTTATTGCAAAAATCAAAACAGTCAAGAGTCTATTTAATGCTGGTGACGTGTTCCAAATGTAAAAAAAAATGAGGGAAAAGGAAAAAAAAATCAAATACTGTATTGCACATGTAGGAAGAAAAACCAACAACAACAAAAAAAGTGTAGTTTTTACACAATCACAGAGGTAAAGAATAGAGGTTAATTTGTAAGAAATAAGATTCATTTCCTCCTTAACTTGCCATGATCCATAGTGTGAGTGCAAATGAGGCATACAAAGCAATAATACATTCGAGAAAGTGCAAAAGGAATGACAAAGAGCATAAAATGTTTTTGAAAGGCACATCAGGTCAATTAGGTCACTAATACTGATATTATGTTGTGAGGTAGTATATGCATCGTCCAAGTACAAGGATCAATCAAATAAAGTGCAACAAAATAGTGCAAAATCCAGCAATAGAGCATTCTCATCACAATAGGCAAGTACAATCAATAGTCAAACATAAAAGGTGGTTTGGGCTGGACTGGCTGGCTGAGTCCCGCCTGAGGCAAAAACGTGCTGTTGCTTTCAGCAAAAGCATGGCAAGGAAAGCCACTTTCCCTTTTAAAAAAAGTGCTCAAAAGAGCTGAGCCAGGCGGCCAAAAAGAAAGCATGGCTATCGTTAGGTTATCTGGAAGATTGAGAGTTCGAATTTCGACCTTCTGTGTTTCTACTCCTGCAGTTCTTCCTCTGAATGTGGATAGTGTTCCTATTAATTTTTTATATATTTAGCTTATTAGTACTTTTTTTAATAATACTTTTTTCCCCTTTTATGGCATTTTTAGGAGATGGTCCTAGTTCGGGAATTGGAGGGTTGAAAGATAGAATTAAAATTTTTATTTTTGCCAGGTTGCTTTCTAAAATACTTGTGTGAGTTTTAATTTTTCTTTCTTTTTCTCTTCTAGTGTTTTGATTTGCTTTTATCTGATTATTAGGAAATTTCAGTGTTGTTTCCCATAGTTATTAACCAATTTGTATTTCTTCCTCTGTCCATTCATGTCCTTTGACTTCATTGAAAGTATATTAGTCTTAGGGGGGCAACTGGGTGGCTCAGTGGATTGAGAGCCAGGTTTCCAGAGACAGGAGGTCCTGGATTCAAACCTGGCTTCAGATACCTCCTTGCCATGTGACCCTGGGCAAGTCCCTTGACATTCTCCCCTTCCCCCCCCATTGCCTAGCCCAGTGATGGGCAAACTTTTTAAAGAGGGGGCCAAAGGAAAGGAAATGCTCATCTGTCAGTCTGTTTCTAAGGCAGCTCTTTAGAAGTTTCATTGGATTGTATCCTACTCATTGTATTCGTCAGATTAGGAATAATGTTGTGTTGCTGGACAGAATATTTTAGGGGGCATCACTGGCCTAGCTCTTAGTGTTCTGCCTTAGAGCCAATAGACAGTATTGATTCTAAGATGGAAGGTAAGGGTTTAAAAAAAAAAAAGTACATTAGTTTTAAAGTGATATTTCTTTTAAAGTTCAGGTTTTTTATATATTAGATTTCTTTAACATAGGACATGGTATCATTCACTCATTTTAATTATGGGTGACTTCATGAAATATATGTGATTGAAAAATTCAAATTTACTCATTCTTAAAATGGAATTTCATTCAAAATGATACCTAACAATCACTAATAAAAGTTGTGCTTTTTTTCACTTAATAGTTTTCCTGTCAATTTTGGATATTAGTTTTTAGCAGAAAAACAGTATAAGAACTAGCCTTGGAAAATCTGAAATAGCAATACTACTATCCTGCATAGCCTCTGATATACCTTTAAGAGACTTCAGTAAATGATGCTGAATTCTAGATCCTCTGGTTCAGAGGTTCTTAACTAGGTTCGGAAAGTGTGTTTGTTTTGTTGTTTTTTAACTGTATTTTAATATAATTGGTTTCCTTTGTGATTTCTTTGTAATTAGATATTATCCTACTTTATTCAAAAGCATTATTCTGAAATGGGGTTCATTGCCTTTACTAGTCTGCCCAAAAGGGTCATTCATGATACAAAAAAAGTTTGGAACTCCTGTTCTAAATGTTCAGGTATTACCCTGGGCTAATGAAAAACTTACTTAATAGTAAGGATTAATATAGAAATTATTTTAAAGATAGTAAAGCTACAAGAAGATTTAATTTTACTCTACTCTTCTAATAAGCTGTAATACACTAGAACCCCAAGTACAACATCATTTGTTCAGTTGTATTTGAAATATAATGCCATGTCCTTTAAACCATCAGCGTCCACCATCCATATATAGATATATGTTATGTAATATATAAATACATGGTAATTGAAGTATATATTATCCACACATGTAAATGTGAAATTAAATCTACATTTAGCACACTACCTAAAAGCTTATGATAGGTGAGCTTTAATGAGTAAGTTACAAAGAGGCAAATTTCAACATTAGGAAGAATGATCTTGAAAGTAGTAAGCTCTTTAAACATATGATAGAGATCCATTTGTTTCAGTTACTCAGTAATTAGGCAGCTGAACTAGATGATTTCAATATCCTTTTTAACTCTTTATCTTAATTCTGTTTCCACAGGACCTGAGTATTTTCCAGAATGTTTAAACTTGATAAAGGACAAAAGTTTATATAATGAAGCTTTGAAATTGTACCCATCAAGTTCTGAACAGTATAAGGTACATGATTTATTATTACCCCAAGGCTTTGTTGAGTTTGCAGCTGCATTATTTATAGTATTATACCCAGTAAAACTATTTTTGACTTTGGAGTTTTTCTTCAACCTGTTTAAATGTATTATTATCCTAAACAAGTGATTGATGAAAAAAATATGTGACCAAACCAGTATATATTGGAGCTGATTTATTGATATAGGAATTTTTGAGTCTCATTTACCCTTAAATTCATTTTAGGATATCAGTAGCATTTATGGGGAACACCTGAAGCAAAAGAATCTTTTTGAACAAGCAGGATTGGTATTTGCTCGCTCTGGTGCCTATGATAAAGCCTTGGATGCTTTTGTGACCAGTGGCAGCTGGCAGCAAGCTTTCTGTATGGCAGCTCAGCTGAACTATACTAAAGACCAATTAGCCAGCCTGGGTAGAACTCTGTCAGGTAAGACTATATTTCACCAGTTCTACATAACCCTTTTCTTTTTGTTATTTCTTTGGCACACTTGTACATTCTTAATTTAGCAGGCCACATTTTAAAGTAATTTACACAATTTAAAGTAAAGGTATGATAGAATACCTAAATTCAACATGATTCCGGACAGAGAGATAGCTTCTAAATTTGGAGGTAAGAATATTATAGATTATGGAGTAAATGGGAAATGAAAGGCCCAGAATAAATAAGTAAGAATTGGCCTGTCAATGATACATAAAGGGGGAGAAATCCAGAGCTTCAGAGAAACCTGATTTACTATAACACAGCAGAGAGATCCTTGCAAATCACAAAATAGATACTTGAGCAGCAAAGAAATAGAATTCCTCTTTTATCCTATAGTTTCCTATCTGCCAAATTCAACCTGTATAATAACCTCATCTCTGCCCATTCAGCTCCTACTTTAGGCTTTCTATTTATCCATTCATCTACTTTTTATCGTTCATCTAGTTATGTCTCTTGTAATGGGGAATATAAACCCTTATTGATTTGTATTGGAATAAACACTAGTTGTTTATAGGTATTGGTAGATATTGGTAGGCTATTAGGTTAAATGAATTCAGTTTTTGGCAGTTGGAGGAAAAATTGATCTTAGCAGTTGAAGGAAATCTGCTAGAGACTGAATTTACAAAAAACTATTTTAACTATAGAGATTAAGGGAAAGAAAAAGAAGCAGACAGATAGGAATAATATTGTTTATTGATATATGTACCCTAAATCTAATGTCTCTCTATATAACCCTAATCCCAAATCTGTCTCGCAAGAGACTTTTTCTTCCTTGATAAAAATCAAGGCTAACTTAACTTCTTAGCTGTCTATACCCCTAATTCTGTCTTACTAAACTAATCTAATTAACAAGTAATTCCTTTGTTATATATTTCTTCAAAGAATTGTTGTAATTCCCTCAAATTCTCCAGCCACAGAAATTTTACTACTAGCAGGTTCAAGGATATTGCTCTCTTCTGCCACCTTCATCTTAGTCTATAGATTATCATACATCTGACTATAAAAATGAACTTCTATTATAGCCCAATTAGAAATTATTTTTAAAAATACATAATTTGAATATGACTAATTACATAAAGACTCTCTTGATACTATAGAATTTCTTAGCAAGATGTTATAACTATAGCAGTTCTTCAGAAACTACCTCCTCTGAAGATTTCCTTTGAAACCTTTCAACTAAAAGCCAGACTGAATCTATGCCACTAATAGAGATTTAGATGGAAAGATATCTCTTGAATTTTCAAAAAATGTTTTGCATATCTAAGCCACTGAGTTATTGTGAGATATTTCCTGCAGACTTTGTCCTCCAAAGTTTTGAGTATTTTCTCATTCTTTATGAATGTTGGGCTTCTATTTAGGTTCTTTATTCTTTGTTCATTTTCTTTTTTGTATACTCTGAAATTGATCCAGGTCTTGTTTTTGATATTCCTTTTCTCTGGCCTTTTCTCCCAATGTTGGTAGATAGAAATAATCTAAATCCACACTACAGGCTAATATTTCGATTCAGATAAACTGCAGAATTTGACTTAGTTTTTTGTTTTGCCACTTAGCTCTTTTCCTGATGGAAACATAGGCAAATACTATGTTATAAGAGAGGAAAATTATTTACATTGCTTGGGAAATTTCTAATATTTTTATGCTTAAATAAGAAATACTTTTGAGTACAACTGATTTTTGATCCTTAGTACATTACATAAAAACTTTTTTCTTCAGAAAATGTTGAGTTGATCTGTTGAAACATAAAATTCTGGGGGCAGCTGAATAGCTCAGTGGATTGAGAGCCAGGCCTAGAGATTAGAGGTCCCAGGTTCAAATCTGGCCTCTGACACTTCCCAGCTGTGTGACCCTGGGCAAGTCACTTAACCCCCATTGTCTAGCCCTTACCATTCTTTTGCCTTGGAACCAATACACAATACTGATTCCAAGATGGAAGATAAGGGTTTAAAAAAAAAAAGAAACATAAAATTCTTTCTATATTTTTGTTCCTTTAAATCAGTGTGTCTGTGTATAAGGAGTAAGTTGAGTTGTCCTTAATCAAATTAGGTATATTTGAAGTTTCCATTGCTCCTTTTAAAAAAATTTCTCTTCAGATTCGTAATTTTTTTTCCAATTTAACTATTTTTTAAAATTAAATTTTTTTGGCACATTAAGTGCGAAATAATGAGCTTATCTTTTTATTTCTTGGCCACTACCAGATAATGCTAGACATCATTCCTTTACATTTTTTTATTAACTCCTTTGATATTCTTGACCTTTTGTTCTTCTAAATGAATTTTGTTATTTTTTTCTGGCTCAATAAAATAATTTTTTGGAATTTATGTTATGATAAGAATGGGGGACCCAACCAGAATTCTAATGATATATTAATAGAATTGAGAAGGGGAGAAATGAGAGAGAGAGTGGAGATAGTTATATTTCTCTTGTGGAAGGATTAACCTAATTATAGAATTTCCATTTAACTGGCTTATGGCTTATACCAGTGATAGTGAACCTTTGTCATGGGTGCCAAAAGGGGCATGCAGAGCTCCCTCTGTGGGCATACCTGCAGTCACTCACCAAAGTTCATTACTAGAAAGCCAGAGGGATTTGGGATGGAGCTGTTTCCCTCCCCCTCTCCATGTACCTGAGGACATTCCTCATTTCCCCTGCCCCTCTACCCAGCAGCCCAATGAGAATACTTTCTCCCTCCCCTCCCTGGGGTATGGGGAAAGCTCATGACACTTGGTCTCAGGAGGTTGGAGGGAAGCGTGGCACTAGATCTGGGAGTTGGGGAACCCTACACTCCATCTCTAAAAGATTCACCATCACTGGCCTATACTTTTCCACAGTATTACCATCAGTCCTCAGTCAGTTCAAGAGTGGAAATAACCTTTGCTTTCCCACTGATCTCCTTTTAAATCCCACTAGCTCCTCCCTCTGTAGCAGGGTTGCACGCTGATGCTCCACCTGACACCAGGGGACACTCAGGATGATTTCAGGGAACACCAGGGGAAACTCAGGTTGATGTGGTGGGATGGAGCTGTTTTTTCTCACACAGTCAGTTAGATGGCATTGAATTAGTAAGTTAGGTAAAATTGTCATTTTTCTTATATTGGCTCTGACCATCCCATGAACAATTATTATTTTCCAGTTATTTAAATCTGACTTTATTTGTATAAAAAGTGTTTTATAATTATGTCTTTGTAATACCTGGGTTTGTCTTGGTAGGCATACTTCCAGGTATTTTATGCTATCTAGGGCCACAATTTTTTAGTTTTGTTTAGGATCGCCCTTAGTTTCATTAGACTTCGATACAACACATTTTAAAGAGACTGTGCACTCTGATAACTATTGCTTCAAATGATTGGTTATTAAAATATTTCTTTTCCATCATTAAAACTATGTGAATTACACAAATGTGTTGACTATTGTAAGTTTACTGGAGGGATTTTTAACAGGTCAGTCATGACAAGTCATCTACTAATGACAGCCTTTTCTTTATAGGAAAGCTAGCAGAGCAGAGGAAATACAATGATGCAGCCCTAGTTTTGGAGCAGTATGCCCAGGTAAAACCTCTTTTCTTTCCTTCTTGTTAACTTACTTCACCACAAAGGGAGAAAAACATATCCAATCTGTACCAATCCTAGTTGAAAAAGTGAAATTAGTATGCCCTAATTTGTGAAGTTAGTATACCTTTTCTCTGAGGGATGTGTTGTAGTACTTCACTTTAAAATGCTACACATGAATGGCTTGATATTTGGAAACCTCCAAATCTAGTATAATTTCAATACATTATTGAAAATGCTTCATAGTAGTTATCATAGTAAAGATCTGCTTTGTAAAATGCACTCATTTGCTAAAGAGTATCATTTTTACTTTTTTAATAGTTTTATTTTTTAATATTCACTTTTATTGACAGAAATAAAGGTGAGTAAATTGTTAAACAAGTAAATTCTAAGAGTAAATTATTATATAATATAAGTAAATACTTCCCAAAATACATGATTTCACCACAAATCTCAAATCAATTCTTTGAGGTCTCTCCCTACCTGCATGTGTTGTCATTTCCTCTTTTCTTTTGCTTTTGGCAATGTCATGTAACCCTAAATTTCCAGTAATGTCCAGACTAAGTTAGGAGAGAAAATTGTGTATACATGTGTTAATTGTAGTAACTTCAGATAATTGATATTAATGAGACCACCATATTTGAAGTCTTCCAACTTTTATTTGTAGACTTATTTACAGAAAACATTAAGAGAATATTTATTATGTGTTTAAATAAGATAATCTTGCTTTTAAGTGATCTGAGCTTGTTTGTTTTTTACATTCAATAGGGATGAAAAGAATGAAACTTTTAAAAAGTTAGAAGGTACTAGAAGCAGTTGAAGCATGGTTGATTTAGAAACAGCATAATTAATATATTACTCAACTAGATATAGATATATATATATATATAAAATGTTAAAATATATAGGGTGTCCCAAAAGGCTTAGGAGAGTTTTAAGTTTTAATAGTATAATAAATGAATGTAAAATTATTAAGTGTAATAGTAATAAAATATTGTGGTCACCATTATAAAATCAACTCTTAGGTCAGGAGTCTGTCAATAGCTCTCAACAATGTGATTTTAATAAAAAATGGAAATATAGGAAAAAAGGGGAAATGTAGGAAGGGGACAGAAAATTTCACCTATCTAGAAAAATACCCTAAGCTGAAATCTGAAGCCTGCCAAGCCACTTAGCCCACAAAAGCCCTCAAGCACCAACCTACAGACAGAGAGACAGAGACAGAGATAGAGAGACTCCACCCCACACCTTTTATCCTCTGTGTCTCTACCTCCCACAATATATGCTCACTAAAATGGGGTGTGGGGTAGAACAAACTTAGGGAGTGGTTTCTATCATCACAGTAGCTTCATTGTTGTTGTTCTACAGTAGTGGTGGTTAGTGAGAGGTATTTTGTTGTAGAATATTATAGGAATGGTGAATGGAGCATAGGGAAATAGATTGAGGCAACCTTTCCAATAGTAATAACAAATTTATGTAACACTTCAAGGTTTGCAAAATACTTACAAGTATTATTTGATTTTATTCTTATAACATTCTGGGGAAATAGGTGCTATTATTATCCTTATTTTACAGATGAGGAAACAGACTTTCCCAGGGTTGTATCAGCTAGTATAGTTGAAGCCAGATTCAAATTCTAGTCTACTGCTATGTCTACTGCAGTCTGGCTGTTTGAAAGGCATTTTGCTACTTTATTAATGAAGTAGTGAAAAAGTATTTGTAAAACACATAATATGTGCTGGATACTTTGCTGAATGCAGATATTATTAATATAGGTAAAAAGAATCCCTGCCCTCAAGGAATCTGATATTCTAATTGGAGAAAACAATAAGTATAAGGTCGTGGTGGTTAGTAAGAGGCATTTTGGTATAGAAAATTATAGGAATTGTGAATGGAGCTATAGGGGAATAGGTTGAGGCACCCTTTTCAGTAATAATAGCATTTAATTGATAATGATTACAAAATTACAAAAAGAACAGAGTAGGCATAGCAGGTCAGTTCACATTTTTTAAGTGCCTGCTGTTTGCCAGGCACTGCACTAAGGCTGAATACAGATAAGAAAAAGAAACATAATCCTTGCCTTCAAGAGGCTTACAAACTAATAGAAGACAATACACACAAGAAATCTGAAAAGTCCAGTCAAGGAGGCACCATGAAGTGCCTGGCATGAGTGCATCATGAGCTGTGGTATCCAAACCAAGCAGAGCTGATGATGGAAAGTAGAGAGTTCTCAGTTTGCAAGAAAACAGCCAAGAGAGTAAAGGAAAGCCTTCCCTAAGACAATTGAGACATATTGAGCTAAATGAGATACTATCAATCAGAATAGTGTACCCTTGCAACTAAAAATGTTAAGTGCTATGGGCACTGGAGGCTTTGACCTCAGTGGCAAGGTGATTGGCAAAAAAAAAAAATGGTCCAGAGGAAGGAGAACAAAGATCCTTTAGCTCCTGCTCATTTGACATTTTTAATATCTAATCCCTGGAGATGAGAGAAATTCAGGGGATGAGGAAGTAGTAGTACCTGTTTAGCCTTGAAGGATTCTAAGAGGTAGGAATAAAGAGGAACAGCTGGTGTGGTATGGAGAAAAAAAACACTGGAGTATTGAGTTTGGAACATGACTATTAATCCCTTTTGTGGGAATTTTGAAGGGAATGATATTAAATAAGGCTGGAAATGTAGATGGTTAGTCAGATTGTGGAAGGTCTTAAATGCCAAGAAAAAGAATTATTATTTTATCTCCATTTCTGCCAACAAGCTTTTTATGACCTTGGATTAATCACAACTTTTCTGAACCTCATTTTCTTTATCTGAAAAAAAAAAAAATTGGAATGGCTGCTTCTTGCTCCAAAAGTTATATGATTTCATAAATCTATATTTTCCTTTTTAAAAAAAAACTAATTTATTTTTAGCATCCATTTTAAAATTCTGAGTTCCAAAACTTTTCCCTTCAACCCCTCTCTATGGAGATATTTATTATGTATGTCATGCAAAGCCTTTTTATAAAGTCATGCAAAATGTATTTACGTATTAGCCATATCACCAAAAGAGGAAGAAAAATAAAATGAGAAAAGTATATTTCCATCTATACTCAGAATTCATTAGTTTCTTTGCAGGTAGACAGCATTTTTCACCATGAATCCTTTGGAGTTGCCTTGGATCTTTATATTGATCAGTATAGGTGACCAGTTCACAACTCCACCAACAGTTTATCAGTGTTCTTATTTTCCCTTTTCCCTTCCAGCATTGTTATTTCTGATAGATATGAAATGATAACCTCAGAGTTGTTTTAATTTACAATTTCTCTAATCAGTAGTGATTTAGAGTATTTTTTCATATCACCACAGATAGCTTTGTTTTCTTCTGAAAACTGCCTGTTCATGTCCCTTGATAGTTTATCAATTGGAGAATGGCTCTTAATTTTTATAAATTTGACTCACTTCTCTATATATTTGAGAAAAGAGGCCTTTATAAAAAAAATTTATCATTTTTTATGCTACTTCATTGTCTTTAATGCCTTTTAGCAAAATGTGATTTCCCTGATTATCTCTTTTGATTATGTCTATTTTTGCTTTTGCTTTGTATGAGATTATGATTGTTATACCTGTTGGGTTTTTTTCTTCAACTGAGCATAATAGATTCTGTTTCTTCTCTTTATTTTAATTCTGTTGCGTATATGTATTTCTTTATCAAGTATATCTCCTTATTATAGACAACATATTTGTTGGATTCTGGTTTCTAATCTATTCTGCTATCTGCTTCTATTTTATGGGTGAGTTTATTCCATTCACATTCACAGTTATTACTGTGTATCTTCTGTTTATCCTTCTCTCCTCTTATCACTGTGCCCCCTCTCTTTTGTTCTCTTCCTATTTCCTTTTTTGGGTACAATGGATTTCCATACCCAGCACACACTCTCTCTGTCTCTGTCTGTCTCTCTGTCTATCTGTCTCCCCCTTTCCCCCCCTTCCCTCTCTGATCCAATTCCAGTGAGAGGGAGGTTTCAGCATTGCCTGTCATCGTCACCCTATCTTCCCATATAAAGAGTTTAACTTTATTAAATTATGATTTCTCTTTCATGGTTATCTTTTATGCTTCTCTTGGATCTTGTGTTTGAATGTCAAATTTTATATTCACCTCTGACCTTTTCATCAGAAATGCTTGGAAATCCTTTATTTCATTGAATATTCATCCCTCTGTTCTCTCCCAAAGAAATATACTCAGTTTTCTTGGTTGTGATTCTAGTTGCTTTGCCTTCTAGGATAGCATATTCCAAACCTTCTTCTCCAGTTAATGCGGAAGCTAATAAATCTTGTGTGATCCTGACTGTGGCTTCATGATATTTGAATTGTATCTTTCTGACTGCTTGCAATATTTTCTCCTTGATCAGGGAGCTCTGGAATTTGGCTATATTATTTCTGAGAGTTTTCATTTTGTGATCTCTTTCAGAAAGTGATCAGTAGATGATTTCCATTTCTATTTTACCCTTTGGATCTAAGATCAGTGCAGTTGTCCTTGATTAAGTTCTTGAAATGTGGTTTCTAGACTCTTTCTTTGACCATGGCTTTCAGGTAGTCTATTCTTTTTTTCTTTTTTTTATACATTTATTAATATTCATTTTTAACATGGTTACATGATTCATGCTCCTACTTTCCCCTTCACCCCCCGCACTCCCCCCACCCATGGCCGATACACATTTCCATTGGTTTTAACATGTGTCATTGATCAAGACCTATTTCCAAATTGATAGTTGCATTGGTGTGGTAGTTTCGAGTCTACATCCCCAATCATGTCTGCTTCCGCTCCTGCAGTCCTTCCTCTGAATGTGGGTAGCGTTCTTTTCCATAAATCCCTCAGAGCTGTCCTGTGTTATTGCTTTCTGCTGATACAGAAGTCCATTACATTTGATTTTACCATAGTATATCAGTCTCTGTGTACAATGTTCTTCTGGCTCTGCTCCTTTCACTCTGCATCAGTTCCTGGAGGTCTTTCCAGTTCACATGGAATTCCTCCAGTTTATTATTCCTTTGAGCACACTAGTATTCCATCACCAGCATATACCACAATTTGTTCAGCCATTCCCCAAATGAAGGGCATACCCTCCTTTTCCAGTTTTTTGCCACCACAAAAAGCGCAGCTATAAATATTTTCATACAAGTCTGTTTATTTATGATCTCTTTGGGATACAAACCCAACAATGGTATGGCTGGATCAAAGGGCAGGGATTCTTTTATAGCCCTTTGAGCGTAGCTCCCAATTGCCAGCCAGAATGGTTGGATCAGTTCACAACTCCACCAGCAATGCATCAATGTCCCAATTTTGCCACATCCCCTCCAGCATTCATTACTCTCCCCTTCTTTCATTTTAGCCAATCTGCTAGGTGTGAGGTGATACCTCAGAGTTGTTTTGATTTGCATTTCTCTAATTATTAGAGATTTGGAACACTTTCTCATGTGCTTATTGATACTTTTGATTTCTTTACCTGAAAATTGCCTATTCATGTCTCTTGCCCATTTATCAATTGGGGAATGGCTTGATTTTTTATACAATTGCTTTAACTCCTTGTATATTT
>NC_058130.1:150789800-150837666 GCF_016433145.1 Gracilinanus agilis
TCTGCCTTTAATCAGGATGTAATGTCCTTCCCTGTCTTTTTTAATCATATCTATTTTTACTTTGGCTTTGTCAGAAATCATAATAGCCACTCCTGCTTTCTTTTTCTCATTTGATGCCCAAAAGATTTTGCTCAAGTCCTTAACCTTAAACTTGTATATGTCCACCTGCCTCATATGTGTTTCTTGTAGACTACATATGATAGGATTTTGGTTTCTAATCCACTCTGCTCTTTGCTTCCGTTTTATGAGCAAGTTCATCCCATTCACATTCAGAGTTATAATTATCAGTTGTGCGTTCACTGACATTTTTGTATCCTCCCCTGGTCCTACTCCTTCTTCTTACACTATTTTCTTTTAAACCAGTGGTTTGCTTTTAGCCGGTATCCCTTATCCCCTCCCTTGATTAACTTCCCTTTCTACCCCCTCCCTTATTATTCACCTCTTTTTATTTTTAAAGGCCTAGTGAATTCCCTCCCCCTTCTTCTCCCCTCCCTTTTTTGACCTCCCCACTCCCCTGCACCCCTTGGTTTATCCCTTCTGACTTTCTCAGTAGGGTTGGATAGAGTTTTATATCCCAAGGGATAATATAGCTACTCTTTCTTCTCTGAGTTGATTACACTGAGAGTAAGGTTTAAATATTACCTCTTAATGCTCTCTTCCTCTCCTTCTTATAATAGTATTTGTCCCCTCCCCTTCCCATGCCCTCTTTGTGTGTAATAGAATATCCTATTTTTCTTGTTCACTCAAGTTTCTCTTGGTGTCCCCTACTATTCACCCCCCTTTTTCCCACCCCCCATGTCATCTTAGACTATTTAGTATTCCCTCCTCTCCCTATGAATTATTCTTCTGATTGCTATAATAGTGAATACTATAATAGTGAATAGAGTTCACTACAGAGAATTATACATAGCATTTCTCCACATAGGAATACAGATAATTAGATCTTATTGAAGCCCTTAAAGAGTCAAATTTAAAAAATTATGAGTTTTCTTTCTTTCCCCTCTGTTTCTTATTTACCTTTTCATGTTTCTCTTGATTTTTGTGGTTGGATATCAAACTTTCCTTTTAGTCCTGGTCTTTTCTCTGCAAATCCTTGGAAATCTTCAATTTTGTTGATTGCCCATACTTTCCCCTGGAAGTATATAGTCAGTTTTGATGGGTAGTTGATCTGTGGTTGAAGGCCCAGCTCTCTTGCTTTCTGAATATCATATTCCAAGCCTTGCGGTCTTTTAGCATGGAGGCTGCCAGATCCTGTGTGATCCTGATTGGTGTTCCTTGATATTTGAATTGTCTCTTTCTGGCTTCTTGTAAGATTTTTCTTTTACTTGGAAGCTCTTGAATTTGGCTATTATATTCCTGGGTGTTGTCTTTTCTGGGTCTAGTGTAGAGGGTGATCTATGGATCCTTTCACTGTCTATATTGCCCTCTTGTTGTAGAACTTCAGGGCAATTTTGCTGAATAATTTCTTTTAGTATGGAGTCCAAGTTTCTATTAATTTCTTCTTTTTCAGGAAGACCAATGATTCTCAAATTGTCTCTTCTAGACCGGTTTTCTTGGTCTGTCACTTTCTCATTGAGATATTTCATGTTTCCTTCTATTTTATCAGTCTTTTGACTTTGTTTTATTTGTTCTTGCTGTCTTGAGAAATCATTGGCTTCTAATTGCTCAATTCTAGACTTTAGGGATTGGTTTTCAGCTATAATCTTTTGGTTTTCCTTTTCAATCTGGTCATTTCTGGTCTTCAATTTACTTATCAGTTCATTTGATTTCTGAGCCTCACTTTCCAATTGTGAAATTCTGCCTTTTAAACTGTTATTTTCTTGCCAGATCTCTTCCATCTTTCTCATCATCTCAGATTTGAACTCTTCAATAGCTTGTGACCAGTTTTCATTATTTTGGGAAGGTTTGGATATGATTACTTGTTTGTTCTTCTCTGTTGTCTGGATTTTCTCTGTGTAAATGTTGTCGAGTGTTACAGAGTACTTCTTGATAATCTTTCTCTTCTGGGGTTCCCGATTTTGGCTTGCCATTGTTGTTAGCCCAGAGCCTTCTCAGCTTTATCCTCACACTCAGGGTCTGTCTGTGCTCTCTAGGCTCCCGAGGTCTCAGGTCTAGTTGTTCTCGGCTTGAGCCTCCTGGTCGTCCCTGGTCTGCCCTTCTGCCCAAGGCTCCTTCAGCAGTCTCAGGGCGCTGCTTCCACAGCTGTGCTCCCATCTGCACAGGGTCACCGCTCGAGGTCCAAGGCCTGCGCTCAAGATCCTTGTCCACGCCTAGGGCAATGCCTTTACCCGCTCAGGCGCTCAGGAAAGTCTGTGTGCGTTCTTTAGCCTCTTGGGGTCCTAAGTCTTGCTGCTCTCAGGAACAAGCCCTGGAGCTGCCAGTGACTTAATGGGTGCCCCAAACCTGCTTTAACTCTTGTGAGCTGGCCTTGGCATTGTACATGGTGTGGGGATGGCGGAGGGGCTTCTTCCTCTCGTGTTTTAGTGAGAGCTGTTTTACCCCTTTATAGCATGGAAATGCCCCGATTCCACGTACCTTCAATGCTGCGCCCTGTTGTGGGGTCTGGATTTGTTTTTATGTCCTCTTGAGGAGCCCTGTATGCTTCGGTTAGGAGAGATCGAGCAGCTACTCCTTACTCTGCCTCCATTTTAACCCATTTCCCTCTAATTATTCTTAAATTAATTCTTCTCAATCTATTTTCCAGTCAGTTTTTTTTCCAGTGATATATTTCACATTTTCTTCTATTTTCATTCTTTTTACTTTGTTTTATTATTTCTTGATGTCTCATTGAGTCAGTAGCTTCCAGTTGCCCAATCCTAATTTTTAAATATTTTAAACTTTTAATTATTTTATTCAGTGAGCTTTTATGCCTCTTTTTCCATTTGACTAATTCTGCCTTTTTAGAAGCTCTTTTCATCAGTGAACATTTGTGTCTCTTTTACCAGTAGACCAGTTTTGTTTTTTAAGATATTATTTTCTAAAAGTATTTTTTGTGTGTGTGCCTCTTTTACCAAGCTGTTAATTCACTTAAAAAACACCATAACTTCTATCTCTCTATCTTAAAATCAGTACCAAATATTGGTTCCAAGGCACAAGAGAGGTAAGGGCTAGATAGTAGGGTTTAAGTGATTTGCCCTGGATCACACAGTTAGGAAGGGTGTGATGCCAGACTTGAAACTTAGGGCTGCTTGCTGCTTGGCCTGGCTCTCAATCTACCGAGCCACCTAACTGCTCCTTGTAAATTCACTTTTCATTATTTTCTTGTATTATTCTCATTTCTTTTCTCAATTTTTCTTCAACCTCATGTCTTCCTTTAACTCTTCTAGAAATTCTTTTTTTGGCTTATGTCCAGTTACATTTTTTCTTTGAGGCTTTGGTTTTGGCTATATTTGCATTATTATATTCTTTTGAGTTTTTGCCTTGGTCCTCCCTGCCATCATAGTAAGTAGCTTTTTATCATCAAATTCTTTTTGTTGTTGTTGTTGTTTGCTCATATTTCTAGCCTATTTCTTGATTTTGAACTTTATGTTAAAGTTGGACTCTACTTACCTGGAGGTGGGGAGACACTGTACCAAGCTTTAGGGTTGTTTTCATGCTACTGTTTTCAGAGCTAATTCTGGGGATCTGTAAGTTTTCAGTGCCTCTAAGATGGTGTGACCCTAGGAAAAGTGTGGTCAATACTTTTCTGGTCTATGCTTTGATCTTTACCCAGAAAAGCAAAGATTCCCTGTAGCTGAAAGCACTAGAGCTTCTCTTGGCTCTGGCCCAGTGCCCCTACTCCCTTCTGATAACCACAAGCAATCTTCTCTGTCCTTCAACTATGACCCAGAATTTAATATAGGCAATAGAGTTGCCAATCAGCACCAGCTGCACCCACCACCACCAAAAAGTCCCCTGTAATCTCTTTATGACCAGCTGAACCAAGAGCTCCAAAAGCTGCTGCTGCTGCTGCTGCTGCTGTTGCTGTTAGAGCCTCTTCCGTGACATGCCAAAGGTGCTGCTGCCCACCTGAACTTTGAGCCACCCTCATCCCAGTGTCACAGACTTCTGCCAACTTCCTAAGTTGTCTTGGCTGGGAAAATGTCTCATTTTTATCTTTTGTTAGCTCTCCCACACCAGAAGTTAATTTGAAGCATTAAAGTTGTTTGGAGGTAATATTGGGAGAATTTGTCTGCTTAGTTGCTTCTCTTCTGCCATCTTGGCTCTGCCCAAGGAAAAAAAACATTTTAAAAAGCAATTCAGCCAAAGCAACCAATATATCAGCCATGTCTGACAATATATGCATAATTCACATCCATGGACCCCAACTCTGCCAACAGAGGAGGGAAATCTAGTTTCTTAATTTTTCTTTGGAGTCCAGTTTAATCATTATAATTAATGTTGAGTTATATGAATTAAATGTTGAGATCTACTAGGGAAATGGTAGGGGAGAAGTTAGTGAAAAGGATTAAGTGTCAGTAGCTAAAGTCATTAAAAATAGTAGATTATGGGGGCTGCTGGGTGGCTCAGTGGATTGAGAGCCAAGCCTAGAGAGACAGAAGGTCCTAGGTTCAAATCTGGTCTTAGACACTTATAGCTGTGTGACCTTGGGCAAGTCACTTAACCCCCATTGCCTAGCCCTTACCACTTTTCTGCCTTGGAGTCAATATTGACACTAAGACAGAAGGTAAGGGTTTTTATAAAAAATTAAAAACTAAAAAAAAAAAAAAAAAGAATAGTAGATTATAAAGCAGCAGCTATCAAAATCATTTGGTTATAAAATTGAGAAATAGATCAGTGGAATACACTACACAAAGAAGAAGCAGGAAGAGTGTGGAACTCAATAACCCAATGTTCAATAAACCCTAATATATAAATTACCTAGGAATGAAGCTTATGGGAAAACTCAGAAGCAGTTTGACTGAAATTAGCCTTAGACCTCTTATATCCTATCCCACAATTCAAAATAGATACATAACCTTCATATTAAAGATCATCCTTTTAAAAAAATTAGAAGAGATACCATATACCTTTGACAACAGTGGGCAGGAAATGTAGTCTTAGCCCAATTAGAAGTAAGAAACAATTATAAAGGATACTGTAGATACAGATTTTAATTACATAAAATTGAAAAGGTTTTGAACAAAGAAAGTTAATGCATCTAAGTTAAGAATCGGAATGGTCCAATAAGAAAAAAAATCTTCACATCAAATTTCTCAGACAAGGATTTGATATGAGAGAGATTAGTGGTGGGAAGTGATACTGAAAGATATTTTGGCAATGTGAAAACAAAAGATAGTGATAAAAAAAATTTAAAAACCAAAAAAAAAATAGTAGGAGAGTGTTCTGGTGGCAAGTCAGTTTACAAAAAAAGGTGAAAAGAAGTTAATAGAAATGAATAATATGTTCTTTAAAAGAGAGGAAAAGGGGCAGCTAGGTGGCTCAGTGGATTGAGAGCTAGGCCCAGAGATGAGAGGGTCTGGCTTCAAGTCTGGCCTCAGACACTTCCTAACTGTGTGACCCTTTGGAAGTCATTTAACCCCTGTTGCCTAGCCCTTACAATTTGTCTGCCTTGGAAGTGGAAGGTAAGGTTAAAAAAAAAAAGGGCAGGGGGAGCTATTGACCTACTATAGAACAGTGGATTAAGTTTACCTAAATATGTTTCACAGTTCTTTTCTGGAACGCATCCATAACTTTCAGGTACACCTGTAACACATCAGCTTAGCTAAGAAAATAGGAGAAAAGCACTAGACTTGGAATCAGAAAACCTGGATTCAAATCCTTCCTTTGCCATCTATATATGCAATTTTGAGGATCACTTTCCCCTTCTCTGAACTTCCTCACTCTGAAATGAGGAGATTAGACTAGGTCTCTCTAGGGTCCCATCTATTTCCAATATTTTTTATTTCCTGCTTTCAAAGACCAGTACAAATGTTAGGATACCTTGGGTACACATAACTTGCATTTCTTCCCAAAATGTCTAACATTGAGTAGTAGAAAGAACCAAAAAATTGGAACCAAAAAATGTTAGGCTCTAATCCTGGCCTGCTAATTATAAGCTCTGGCAATTAATCCCACAGCCTCAGTTTACTTATCTATAAAATAGACAGTGTTATTTACATTATCTTCCTCACCAAGTTTAAGGATATGGAATACATTATAAACTATAAATGTCATCTGCCATGATTATTTCTCATATAACATTTTATCATTCATCCTTACTATCATTGGTATTTTCATATTTATTGTATAATTAGAGAAATGTGTATTAAATCAATGAAGTGAGCCAATGGATGATCTGAAAGTGAAACACAATACTCTTGACTCCTAATGCCATATACTGATTCCCAATCCAGTGTTCTTTGTGCCCTCTTCTTTTTCTTAACAACTACACATTGAAGAATAGAACAATTTAAATGCCATTTAAGATCATTAAAAAGTAGGAAAAACCCTAATTTTGTCCTTTACATGAGTACAGAAGTTGATCAAGAGTGCTTATAGAATTTTGACCATATCTTTCTTAATATCATTTAATTTTAACATTTTTGAAAGCTGTCATATGTTGAGGATTATGCACAAATTATTGCCTTATTTTTTATTCTCCCGTCAGGATTATGAAGAAGCTGTTCTATTGCTGTTAGAAGGAGCTCTTTGGGAAGAAGCACTAAGATTGGTAAGATCATTTTCAAACTGTTGTTTGTGACAGACATTGAGTTAAGGGTAGTGATAAGTGAATGTATTTAGATAAAGAATTTAGGTAAGGAATGTATTTAGATAAGGCCCATGTTTTATGTACTTTTACTATAACTATTGGGATCAGCTTAGCCCTAATGTAATAGATATTTATATTTATATCTGGTCTGACATTAGTAAGCTTTACTTTTCTTAGCTTTATAGAACCCAGTAATTCCAAATTGCTAATTCACTGGAAAAGATGTTCACTTTCTAAAATGAGCTATTCCTAAAGAACATTTCTTTATCATTGGAGAAAGTCTGTTCACATTGTTGCTGTTATCATTGTTGAGTTTTTGCTTCTAGATTTACAAGTACAACAGGCTTGACATCATAGAAACCAATATTAAACCTTCCATTTTAGAAGGTGAGTATTTCATTTTGTTAAATTGAGACTCAGTTGCTTTAGAATGACTTATTGAAATGTGGAGGTGAAAGAACCTGAGATATCCTAACTGTTGTCTTTTCCAGTACTGTCAGTCTTTAGAGTGATAGCTAGGTGGCACAGGTATAGAACACTGGACTTAGAATCAGGAAGACCCAAGTTCAAACCCAGCCTCAGACACTTATTAGCTTTGTGATCCTGGACAAGTCACTTAACTGCTGTCTGCCACAGTTTCCTCCCCTGTAAAATGAGGATAATAATAGCACCTACCTCCCAGGATTTGTTCTGTGAATAAAACGAATTAATATTTGTGAAGTGCTTTACAAAGCTTAAAGCACGATAAAGTATCCCAAAAATCTCAGTGGAGTTTTAAGCTTTTAAGTTTAAAGAAGCCATTATTATATATGCCAGTATTATAAATCTAGTGACTTTTTTTCCCCAATCCTTTTTCTCCTTGACTCCTTTTCATCATTTAGAATTGGCTTGACTATCCTTGAAGTCCTCTCCTTTCTTTATTTTTAAGATAGCATACTCTATATTTTTAAGATATCATACTCTATATATCCCCACTTTAATGCCTCATTCTTCTGTTTTGCTGATTTATTTTCTTGATGTCTTAAGATAAGTTTTCTCCCTAAGGGTTTAGTCAAGTGATAAAATTCTTTTTTATTTTATTTTCTATATTAATTTTAGTGCTTTATTAACCATAATACTGTACTACAGAAAGGTGACTGGCATTCCACTTTCCTTTTTTCCTTTACTAAAATTGTAAGATATGTACTATATTGCTTAATGAGAATTTTGCTAACTAGGTTAGAAAATTTGAAACATTTGTTCCTTCCTGATCTTTTTTTTTTTTAACCTTTACTTGTGCCTCTTTGCCTTTAAAACCATTCGAAAACTTTTTTTCCTTCTTACCATACAGCCCAAAAGAATTATATGGTGTTTATGGACTCTCAGAAAGCCATTTTTACTCGCCATAGAAAGCGTTTACTGGTGGTTAGAGAGTTAAAGGAACAAGTACAACAAGGGAATCCAGGTAAGTGCTAAATTAGGCACTTTGCATACGGTGACCAAAGCTTGTTCTATCATTGCATATTACACTTCATGGTAATATGAGAAAAATAACTTTAGTTATAGCACATTTTATATGGTCTTGTTTAACTTTAAAGTGAACCTTCTGGAATTTATTTTCCAGCTATGTATTTTCCCATTTTCTATTAAGTTTACCATAGTCATCCTACAGTGTTGAATTAAAATTTTGTTGGAAGGGAAACTCAGAATGAACAAATGTTCTTCTATGTCTTTAATCATGAATAAAGAAAATTTTGTTTATTTCTCTTCTCTTTCAGATGATGACATGCCTAATGGCCAGGAGTCAGACCTTTTCTCTGAAACCAGCAGTATCATGAGTGGTAGTGACATAAGTGGCAAATACTCTCATAGTAATTCTAGGATATCTGCGTATGTTTACTGATTCTTAATCAATTTCTTATATTTCTAGCACTGTGATCTTCATACTATAAAATTCAAGTGTTTGGTATATCCAGTACACAGGCTTTAGCATTCACTAGTGGAAAGAGCTCTGAATTTAAAGGCAGAGAATCTGCATTTGAAACCTAGTTCTGCCACTAACTTGCTGTGTTAACTTGGGCAAATCATCCATCCCTTCTAGGCCTCAATTTCCCTACATGTAAAATAGGGAAATAGTACTAGATGATATTTTAACTCAAATCTCAGTAATAACATCTCCTCGTATCATATCCTCACTTATTGTCTTAGGATTTAATTTCCTGTTAGTTTTGTTCCCTACATTTAGTTGTTTGAGGATAATTTTATTTGGTAGGGAAGAAAAGTAAAATTGTACTTGTTAGTTCTTCCTTTTCTCCATCCCCCCCTATTATTATTATCCACCCAAAGATCTCTACCTTATTCTCCAAGCCCAGGTAAAAAGCCCTTTAACATTCATTAGCATTTATTTCAAGCTTCTATTGGATGAATTTAAATATCTGACCTTTCTTCAGACAACTTGGTCAATAAATCCTTCCCTTTTCAGAAACTTGAGTCCTTTAGTCATCTCCCTCTTATGGGCCATATTGGAATCATTTTTGTTTATCTCCATAGAATTTCTCTCTCCCTTTTTTTTTATTTTTAAATTTAATTTATTAATTTATAACATTTCTCCATGGTTATAGGATTCATGTTCTATCCCTCCCCTTATCCCACCCCCTCCCATAGCCCACACACAATTCCACTGGGTTTTACATGAGTCATTGATCAAGACCTATTTCCATATTATTAATATTTGCATTAGGGTGTTCACTTTGAGTCAGTATCCCTAATTATATCCCCATCCACCCGTGTGATCAGGCAGTTATTTTTCTTCTGTGTTTCTACTTCCACAGTTTTCCTCTGAATGTGAATAGCATCTTTCTCATAATTCCCTCAGAGTTGTCCTGGATCATTGCATTGTTGCTAGTAGAGAAGTCCATTACATTCTATTTTACCACAGTGTATCCATCTCTGTATACAGTGTTCTCCTGGTTCTGCTCCTGTCACTCTGCATCAATTCCTGGAGGTCATTCCAGTTCAGTTCATATGGAATTCCTCCAGTTCATTTATTCCTTTGAGCACAATAGTATTCCATCGCCAACAGATACCACAGTTTATTCAGCCATTCCCCAATTGAAGGGCATCCCCTCATTTCCCAATTTTTTGCCACCACAAAGAGTGCAACTATAAATATTTTTGTACAAGTCTTTTCCCTTATGATCTCTTTTAGAATTTCTTTCTTGAGAACACTCATCCCTTTTAAACTAACTTCCCTTGAGGAATCATGGATCTTAAGATAGGACCTATCCCTTTTTTGTAAGCCAACTACAGGGAGGCAGCAAGGTGCATGGAAGTAATAAAACTCAGGATTTGCATTTGAATTTGCTTACCACATACTCCTTATGTAATTTTGGGCAAGTCACTAAACTTCTCGTGGCCTCAATATTATCGTCTAAGTAAAGAATCTGGATTTGTTGGCTTTAAGGTCTCTTCCAATTCTAAATCTCCTCTAAGTCTACTTCTAGTCAATTTCTTCCTTAGTACTAGTTCTCAGTTATTTATAGATTGCTCACTACTGTCCTACTCTACTCAGATTCTCTGATTCTCATGTGAGAAATTCTTCTTTTTTTGAAACTTAATTCTCAAATCTCCTATTAGGAGGTCCTCCAAGAATCGCCGAAAAGCAGAAAGAAAGAAACACAGCCTGAAAGAAGGGAGTCCACTCGAAGATCTTGCCCTTTTGGAAGCCCTAAGTGAAGTTGTGCACAGCATTGAAAAATTAAAAGGTATATTCTTAATATTCATATGCCAAATACATTGGTTTACATAGAAACTACTTAGGAGGAAAGCACATAATTTTTTGGGGATAGACTTACTAGCTGACAAGAATCTAGTAATGTATATAATGTCCTAGCCTTAAGAAACCGGAGACTTTCGACAAAGAAAGAGCCATTTCTCATGCTCTCATAAAATGACCCTGCCTTTGGAGTTAACATAACTCATAGGAAGTGAGCACTCCAAAGCAATAACAGTTTCACCCTGAATTCTTAGAACTGTCAACCTTGAATTCTTAGCACCCACTGGTGAATTAAAGAAAACCAAAAGAAAGTTAGATTAAGCCACAGTATAAATATTTCCCATAAACTAGAGCTACTGAAAACTGCAGTTTGTTGTTTGGAGGAGGGGAATAAATATAAGGGATTATAGCTGTAGTATATGATATTGTCTGTGTTCTCCTTGAAAAAACAACCTATGACTGTAGCATTGAAGGAGTTGAGGATGTAGTAGTTTATTCTTAGGTCCTGATGATCTTTTTTTTTTTTCTAGATGAGGTTTACCAGATTTTAAAAGTCCTCTTTCTCTTTGAGTATGATGAACATGCCAGAGAGTTACAGAAAATGTTTGAAGATACCTTGCAGCTAATGGAAAGATCACTCCCAGAAATCTGGAACCCCTCCCATCAGCAAAATCCAGCTATTCCTGTGAGTTTTCACTAATTTGATTCTTAGGGATTGCGCAATTAACTTGTTGTATTGCTTTGTTTTTAAACTTCCATTTTATAAGCCAGAGAACTTAAGATTTAATTCTCTTTATTGAGTTGCCAAAAATAAATTTGCTTGGATTTTTATTATACTAATTGGTAAACAAAATTAAAATCCAAAAGAATTTAGTTAAGGTGACTTGATAAAAAGGAACAGAATGATGACTCACCTTACTTCTAAAATGAAAGTTTAAAAATTAGCAGAAATGGAATTCACAAATACTGTAATCTCTGAAACTTTAGAGCTTTCTGGTTTTCAAATCATTTTGACATTTTACTTATTTTGTTCTTTACATATAAACCCTTTGAGGCAGGTAGAGTTTTTTTTTACAAATTTACTTTACAAATTTAAAAACTGGGCCTGAAAAAAAGGTTAAATGTCTTGCCTGGATGCAGAGTGAGTCTTTTGTTTTTATTATAACTTTGACATACATCATCCAGAATATTTCCGAAAAGAAAAAGAAGATTGTATATGATGCTCAAGATTAATCATAGCAGGGGGCAGCTGGGTAGCTCAGTGGATTGAGAGTCAGGCCTAGAGACAGGAGGTCCTAGGTTCAAATCCGGCCTCAGCCACTTCCCAGCTGTGTGACCCTGGGCAAGTCACTTGACCCCCATTGCCCACCTTTACCACTCTTCCACCTATGAGCCTATACACAGAAGTTAAGGGTTTAACTTCCTCCCTTCCATCTCTTCGCCAGTTCCATATTGTTTTAATGACTACTGTTTTATAGTGCAGTTTAAGATCTGGTATTGCTAGGCCACCTTCCTTCATATTTTTTTCATTATTTCCCTTGATATTCTTGGTCTTTTGTTCTTTTAAATGAACTTTGTTATAGTTTTTTCTAATTCAGTAAAAAAGTGTTTTGGTACTTTGATAAGTATAGCACTAAATAAGTAAATTAATTTGGGTAGGATGGTCATTTTTACTATGTTAGCTTGTCCGAGACTCAAAACTCATCATTATCCTGATTGCCATCTTCTAGATCAGTGATTCCCAAAGTGGGCGCTACCGCCCCCTGGTGGGTGCTGCAGTGATTCAGGGGCTACAGTGATGGCCACAGGTGCATTTATCTTTCCTATTAATTGCTATTAAAATTTTTTATAAATTAATTTCCAGGGGGCTAAGTAATATTTTTTCTGGAAAGGGGGCGGTAGGCCAAAAAAGTTTGGGAACCACTGGTCTAGATATTATTTTTCTTATCAGTGTGTCTGTACTGTGATGCCCAGAACTGAGCCCAGTATTCCAGATGAGATCTGAAGAAGGCCTCTTGAGTTTAGATGCCCTTTAGAGTTTTATTTACATTATTAGTATTCGGTATATATTTTCTTGGTTTTGTTTTCTATGTGCTGCATTAGATCATATAAGCTTTCCCATATACCTGTGAATTCTTCATATTCATCATTCCATGGGGTTGGGAGTGGTGGGGAGGAATTCCAGACCTATGATATCTTTGGTAGAGGAGGTCAGCAACTGACATTCACAGGCTAAGCAATTTGCTCCTTGACACATAGAATGTGCCCAAGGTAGGCACTGTCTTTTTTACTCTGACACTAGCTCTATCTTCTTTGCCATGCTGTCTCACTAGGCCTTAATCTCTTAGATTCAGTTTGAGTTTTGATTTGTTTGCTAATAGCTTCCAGTTCACATACTTTTCTTCTCTTTTTTTATGTTCTTGGTCATTTTTGAATACCTACCTATACTTGTCACCTGATGAAAGTCAAAATAAAATTATGTTTTTAAAAATGATCAGCTTCATTGAGATTACAACTTTTTGGCTAAATAACTGACTAGAAATTTATAATACCTTTTTTTTCTCCTTATAGTTCTATTAGATCAGGGGTCGGCAACATATGGCTCTCAAGCCATATCTGGATCTTTTGAGGGCCAGATATGGCTCTTTCTGCAGGAGCCATAAAGTCAATTTTTCTTCAGGCGCTATTACAGGAGCGCGCACTGTGAGCACTGTACGGCTCTCACGAAATTACATTTTAAAAAATGTGGTGTTTATGGCTCTCACGGCCAAAAAGGTTGCTGACCCCTGTATTAGACATTCATCATCTTCTCAGACACTAAATCTATGCAACTTTTGTGGAAATGACAGAATACCTATTTTTTGTTATAAACATGTAGCATCAATCAGTGAATTCCTAGCAATATTTTTTAGCATGTATGCAAGTATGCATACATAATAGGGTCTGATCCTTAAAATCAAAGTTTTTTCCTCTAGTAAAGAATTGAAAGGTCTAAATAAAGCTATTTTTGAAGTTCATAAATTCGTAGGCCTCTGAGAATTGTGTAGTTCTGCTGTCAGAATACCTTGAGGAAGCTCTGTCCTCATTCATCATAGATCCTTTGAATGCTATAAACAGTTTGCACCCACAACAACAACAATAAAATGCATCTTTAATGTGTTGCTAATTATATTTCTGTTTTTTGCATAGGTTCTGGGACCCAATTCAACTGCAAACAGTATCATGGCCTCCTATCGACAGCAAAAGGCTTCACCTTCTGTACTCCAGGGTTAGTTTTTCAAAGAAATAACGTTCAAAGAAACGTTAGTAAACTGAAGAAAAACTATACTAACTTTTTGTTTCTGATCACTGTTTTCATAAGTTCTTGGTTTTAGATTGATAGAAATGCATTTAACATTCAAGTCAAATTTTATTTGTAGCAAATTTGAGGATCATTAAGATTATCCAGATTCTTTGGTTATATTAAACATTAATTTAGAAACTTGATAGAGCTTTAGAAATGTGAACTGTCAGCTGAAAACCTCTTGTTAAATCAAGATTTTACATAGAATCTAATCAAAGCAATGTAGGTGACTCTAGGATTTTATTACCTCTTGAAGTTGGATATAGTGTATTAGGAAACTAGAAAAATTTTTGGTAAGAGAGCAGGATTGGGAGGATACAAAGTTTTTGTTTTCCCAAATACCCTACCTCACTACCAAATTTTATTTCTTGGTGTAGAGTCAAATAAATGAGTATTGTCTTTCCATTTTATATACATAAGGAAAGTAGTGTGTAGTTCCCAAAGAACATCAAGTATAACCATTTATTTCTAGTAATAGACGAAAGAGTAAGATTAAAATTGTTTCTTTGGTTCTTGTTAATAGTTTGTCAACCAAATATTGAAATGTAGAATTTCCAGGATCTTAGAATCCATGGGTTCATTTCATTTTAGCATATAATTTTAGCTTCTCCCACTCAAGATAGACATTTTCTTTCTATGTATCATTCAGATTTTTCCATTTTCTTTGCCTTTTTTTTTTTTCAGGTGCAGAACTTTTTATACCTCCGAAGATCAATAAAACTATCCAGTGGAAACTGAGCCTTCTAGAGTAATTCTGATGCCATTTGGCCATGCTCTGAGGGTGAATAGTATTATTTTAAACTCATTTCAGTATTTTGCTATCCCTACCTTGAGACTATAATAGTGGAACCTTAGGGAATATAAAAGGAATATCTGAAATTACTACTGCTTTTGGGGTCAGATCTTGACTAACACCTTAAATTAATTTTTTTCAGAATACTCATCTCATTATCTTAGGCAGCACTTCCCATTTTTAAAAGAGACTTCAGGGGCAGCTGGGTAGCTCAGTGGAGTGAGAGTCAGGCCTAGAGACAGGAGGTCCTAGGTTCAAACCCGGCCTCAGCCACTTCCCAGCTGTGTGACCCTGGGCAAGTCACTTGACCCCCATTGCCCATCCTTACCAATCTTCCACCTATGAGACAATACACCGAAGTACAAGGGTTTTAAAAAAAAAAAGAGAGAGAGAGACTTCAGTCTATACCAGTGATGGGCAAACTATGGCCTTAGGGCCAGATGCTGCCTCAGGCCCAGATGGGGGCCCCCTAAAATGTTCTATCCCTGGGTGGGACATTATTCCTAATCTGACGAATACAATGAGAAGGATACAATACAATGAAACTCCGAAAGAGTTGCCTTAGAAACAGACCGACAGATGAGCATTCCCTTTCCATTAGCCCCCTCTTTAAAAAGTTTGCCCATCTCTATATAGTATGTTTTTAATAGTGTTTAGTAAAGGAATCAAGGTTCCTTTTAATACACAGTGGCAAATCACTTAATCTTTGTGCCTCATTTCCCCATCTTTTAAATGAGAATGATTCCTACTTCTTGTCTTGCAAAGAGTATTGTGAGGGCAAAAGACTTTATACCCAAAACATGCTTTAAGTTCTTGGCAAAAAAAACAATAGACATGACTAATAGGCTATTGCAGTTATATCACCTAAAGATTCGTGAAAATTGATGATTTATGTCTTTTTACAAGTTAACTAAAGCATAATTAAAACTTTTATGGTTCCATTGACTTTTTTGATTGTCCATTTATCAATTTTCTCTTAGTTGGCAATTGTGACTTTCATGGAAATTACAGGTTCTGATAAACTTGCAGGTATTGAGTTTATACATGTGGACTATTCTACTGCCTTGATACTTAACTGCTAATGAGAACAGAAAACTGACTCAAATTGAAATGTCTTTAAAATATTGTTACATTATTCACAACAGAATTTAGCAGAGTGCCTACATAGCATATATAATGTATTAATTACTCCTGGCTCTCCAAGGCTGCATCTGTTTATTAACACATCTTAAACCAAGTCTTGTCCTACTTTGTTTTGATTATTGGTGTTCTGATTTCCATTCTGTTCCTTTTGAGAAACAGGTTTTCAGGACAGTTTTCTTTTCCTGGTCTGTGGAAAGAAGTTGGAATTAAAAGACAGATCAGGTGTGGGGATACAAATTTTGAGCTTAACAGTCTAATTCATTCTGATTACTGTTTCCTGGGTAATAATGTTTTTTCCAAAATGTTCGATGATCTGGTCTTCAAATGAAATAAAACCACAAAATAGCCCATATCATATAGGCCATACTGATTACAGAATATAAAACACCAAAAATGTTATATTGCTCTGAATAGATAAATTTAAAATACTAGTATAAAAAAAATTTTATATCCTTCCTTGTCTTTGGTAACTTTCTGATAAATCTGTACTCAAATTTGTCATATTTGATATTGCCTTAAGCAAATTGTAAAAAGCAATTTTAGCTTGGAATAAAAATAAAATATCTACAGAATTTTGCTTCCTGCAAGCTCTGTAATAAGTAATCTCACATTACTTATCTGCTGAAGCAAATCTAGACTAATAATTTGGTATTCAGTAAGCACACTACAGAAGGCTTTGGAAAAATATGTACCAAAATTAAAAATAGTTCTGACACCCAAGGAGATTACATTTTCCTAAAATCCCAAAGGCATTTTCTTAAATGCTCAGAGCATTAGTAATATTAGTAAGAGTACCAGGTCTCTTTAGAATGCTTAGACTACATCATTTGAAGAACGGCTCAACAAATTGTGGTTCATGATGTAATGGAATTTATTGTGTTATATAATAATATGAAAAATACAAATAATACCAGGGGAAATGTAAAATAAACTAAACCTGTAAAAAATGTCTATGCATGATGACTCCAACAGTGTAAATAGAAAGAATTTTAAAAAATCAAATCTGAACATTTTTATTATGACAAGCAAGCTTGGACATGATGAAAAAATATGAAAATGCACCCTCTCCTTTCCAGAGATAATTCATAGGTATGGAACACTGCATGTACTGTGGGGGTAAAAGATATATTGAGAAATTAAAGTGATGTAAAAATAAAAAGTCAATAAAAATGTTTAAGTTGAAGTAAAAGATATGTGTATGTGTGTCACACACACACACACACACACACACACACACACACACACACAATCAATCAATCAATCAATTTATAATTGCCCTTTTCTAAAAAATACCTAAACAGTGCCTAAGTGAATTGTCAAACTAGCTGAAATTTTAATCTATAAAATAGTTGGGGGGGGGGGGGCTGATGCTTAAATATCAGAAATGAGGATGAATTTGTTTTTTGCTGAGGTGTTTTTATTAGATAATAGGCATTCTATACTCCCAAAAAAGTCTTTGTTATGAAGTATTAAAGTAGGTAAAATCTATATGGATGTGTATAAATATCTATGTGTAAGTATATTGTAAAAGCTATTTAATTCTCTTTTTTAAATTGACCACTACAATAACTTATACTAAGTTAACTAAAATAATTCCGTAGGCTTAGTTCCACCATGTAACCGTATTACAATGAGATATTTCTCTCTGCTCAAACAAGGTAGCAAACTGGAGGGGAAGCAGGAAGACAATTTTGTTATGTTTTGAAAGTCAGAAACATTAATAAGGAATGTAGGGTCTTAGACCTAGCCCTGAAAGGGGCCTCAAGGACCATGAAGGCCAAACCTGTCATTTATAAATAAGGAAACTGGATCCAAAGACATTAAGTAATAACTTTTTTTTTTTTTTTTAATTTTAAACCCTTTACTTCTGTGTATTGACTTATAGGTGGAAGATTCGTAAGGGTAGGCAATGGGGGTCAAGTGACTTGCCCAGAGTCACACAGCTGGGAAGTGTCTGAGGCCGGATTTGAACCTAGGACCTCCTGTCTCTAGGCCTGGCTCTCAATCCACTGAGCCACCCAGCTGCCCCCAGTAATAACTTTTTAAAGGCAGGTTTTGAAACCAGTTCTGATCCCAGAACCAGTACTTTTTCTTCTATATCACTGCACTTCTCTAACAGCCCCACATTTTTAGAGTTCCTTAAATTTTATAAAACATTTTCCTCAAGGTCAAATAGGAGTAAACAGGAAAAAAGCAGTTGGTGGGTGCTCAGTGTGCAGACATTCTTTAAAATGATAGGAAGCAAATAGCACAAATCTCTTGCTGTCTACTTTCCCCACAGTTTTTGGCAAGGTGAAGATTTTTAATGGCAAGGAGTAGTGGTACTGAGAATAGACCCCAATCGTTCTCTCTTCCCTTTGTTCTCATGTTGAGTCACTGTGGCGCCTTGCATGAAAAACATGAAAAGGAAAGTCAGTACCTCAAAGCTTACTTTAAAATACAATTTATAAAGAAACATTTACCCTAAGTTGTAAACATTATCAAAGATATGTCAAACTTAATTTTTAAAAATAGTTCTCTAATTAAGAGAAATCCATAAATTTAGTTCGTAGAATGATGTGATTCAGTACGATTCCAAGCAAAGTTTTAGGAATCGTTAAATTTGTCTGCCTAATCATTAGTTCCTTCTTGCTCTTCCCCTGTCTGAAAAATGAAAGAACCAAGGTAAATAAAAACATAATAGTGAAACCTATGTCAACCTGTTTTTCTCCCTCTTTAACTTCTGTTCTCCAGATGTAGCTAACCCAGAAGACTATATATTACCCTTTTTAACTCCCCCCACCCCTCAGTCATTAGGCAACAGTAGACTTGCAAAGAGGATTTATAGTCAACTTAATCCAAAAAAAGAGTAAATACAGCAGAAATAGAGACAAAGATGTCTCCATTGAATGTCAGCTTCTCAAGCCCAAGTGCCTGATATAAGATAATCAGTGCTTCAAGGCTTATTTGTTGATTAATAAAAATAGGGAGAAAGTTCTTGAGAGAGAGGTAGACTAGTGGTTAGAGAATGAAGACAAAATAGAATTTAGAGGAAAGCTGCAGAATCCATGCAGGTAATGTAAATATTAGGCATTGGATGGGACCCCCTGGTATGTTCAAGTACAGCCATACCCCACTTTAAGAAAGCCTGAAATATGACAATTAAAATTTCAAAACTAGTAATAGAAGCAGTTATTCAGTGATCGATTCCAAACTCAACATATATAAAATAAAATATTCCTTCACTTCACATACATACTCTTTAAGAAATCTTTTTAGTCACCAGTCTCAAAACTTGTCACCTTTGAATTCCCTCCTTTCTTTAGTGCAAAATAATTTTAATCCTCACTTTCACATCTTATGACTCATTTTGACTTGTGCTTTTTGAGTTTCTTGTCTTTTATCTAGTTTTACCACTTTATTATTCATCCCACATACCATATGGTTAATATTCCTAAAACTCAGTTTTTATTTATGTTATTCCCCTGTTCAAACATTGTTAATGACCCTTCTGTACCAACAAAGTAAAGGTGAAACTCTTTGGTGTAATGCCAACATCTTTATCTCCCCCTTCCCCTTTTCTCTGCTCACACCACCATCCCAGTGAGGTGCTTATCTCGTGTTGTGGACCATTGCGGTAACCTGCTGGTTGTCATCTGCCTCAAGCCTCTCCTCTCTCCTCGCCATCCCCAATGGCTGCTAACGTGACCTTCTAAAGCTCAGAGCTGACCATATCACACCCCTCAACCCTCCAGTAAATGTTAGTGACTTCCTATCATCTGTCATTCTTTGGCTTTGAAAGCCCTTTATAACCCAGCACTACGCTTCCATTGTCACTGACCTAGCAATCCACCAAACGTGACACTATTTCCCAGTCTCTGTATATTGACACAAGCTGTTTACTCCACGTGAAATGTTCTCTTTCCTCATTTCCTCTTCTTGCCTTCTTTGACTTCTTCAACTATCTTCTGCAAGAGGTCTGGTCCAGGGCGCTGCATTTACTTTGGATCTATCTTGTGAGTACATAGTTGTGGCTTCCCCAGTTAGAGTAGCAATTCCTTGAGAACAGGGACTTTTTAACTTTTATCCTTGGCTCATAA
This sequence comes from Gracilinanus agilis, assembly GCF_016433145.1. Taxonomy (NCBI): domain Eukaryota; kingdom Metazoa; phylum Chordata; class Mammalia; order Didelphimorphia; family Didelphidae; genus Gracilinanus; species Gracilinanus agilis. The sequence continues at coordinate 150,809,604 of NC_058130.1, forward strand.
TTAACTGGTAGCCAAATGGCAATGAGCTAGTAAAGGAGAAGGAGCCATTAGTATAGACACTGGTGCTAGCCCAGAGCATATGAAGCCAAAAATGGAACAGACTCTCACTTCACAGAACTGGCGTATCAGAGAAGACAATTAATGAAAAAATACTTAATAAGCCTTACTATATGCAAATATGTTGGGCCATGGAGAAATACCAGGAAATCTGGAGTTCTTGGGCTAATGTTGGGTTTTAGAGTTCAAGTCCTTAGTTTCCTTCCTGTCTCAGCTCCAGCCCTGACTTCCCCGCTGGCCCAGTCAGCCCAAGTATGAAGCCAGTTTCAAGTAGAGCAATGACCCATTGCCCATTGCCCACTGAATAGTCAATGTTCCAGACCTGTGATCTGGCTACAAACTACCTTTCAAGCCTTCTCTAAATGCCATTTCGTGTTTCAACCAAACTAGACTCCTCTCTTCCAAACATGCTTTCTCTCTTCTATGCTTTTTGTTCCTGTTTCCCTAAACCTATTCCCCTGTTCATGTTCACACAAATTCACTTTTCATCCCATCTCTGGCAATAAAATAAAATGCCACCTTTTTCACGAAGCCTTCCCTAATATTTCCTAATTTGAAATGAGTTCACCCTCATCTTAATATATCGTATTCCTTTTAAGTATTTACCATATTCTAGTTTTAGTTACACGTATCTATACATTTCATTATGGTTACTAAATTGCAAATTCTTAGAGTACAAGGAATATGACTTGTTTATTTTTGCTCTTAGAACCTAGTACAGGAGATTGTACAATGTGAACATTTAATAATTATTTGTTGTATTAATTTACCTTGTGAGGGATTAGCCAAACCATAAATTTATAAGATGACATCACCATAATTTAGGATCCTTCTTTAAAGGGATTACACAAACCAAGGAGGGCCCTCAGAAGTATGTTCAAGGCAGTATCAATTGAATAAGTCACACTACCAGAATACAAAGGCAAGAATGAAATGTTCCTTGCCCTCTAGCAGCCCACATCCTGGAGACAACACTTAGGTAAATAAATGTAGGGAAGATGTATACAAAATACAGACAAGATGATTTTGCAAGGGTAGGCCCTAGGATCTGGGAGAATCTGGAAAGGCTTCATGTAGAAGCTAACTTTGGAGGTGAGCTTTGAAAGAAACAAATTTATGAGGCAAGAGTGAAAAAGGACCTTCCAACCACAGAGAGGGAAGATGTAGAGTTAGATGTAAGGAACCGGAGGAAAAAGACAGTTGCTACCCCAAAGGGTACAGAAAGGGATAATTAACCTAGAAAGGTAGCCTGGGGCCAGGTTGTTGAAGGCATTTAAATACTAGTTTATATTTGATCCTACAGCCAATAGGAAGCAATCGGTTTGAGTTTATTGAGTGGGAGGGGGCTTGAGCAGATAAATACTAGTAGAATGTCCTTTTAGCATAGGTGGAAAATGGATTGGAATGGGGAAAAAACTAGACATGCTGCTTCAACCATATACGGGTGACGTGTTGAAGAAAAGGGGAAAAGATGGAAAAGATACTGCAGAATTATGGAATATGTGGAGTACACAAGAGGGAAGAGCTGAGACTCAGAGCAGCCCTGGGGGACTAAGCGTGGAAGGGTGAAGTACACAGCAGGGAAAAGATCCGCATGCGGGCGAAGGCCCATCCACGCCTGCTCGTCCTCTGTGGCAACGCAGACCCCCTGCCTGCAACCTGGGGCACTTCCTCAGCCATGAGATGGTGTTTGGGAGCAGGCGCAGACGTGCGTGTCTGGCTCAGTCCTAAGTTATAGCCACCTGAGCCAAGCAAGGTAAGAAGTTGGCACCCCGGTGGGAGTAGGGCGCCATATGTGATAAGTGAACGTAGCCGTGTGGTAGGTAGTATTGGAGACAGGCAGCCACTGATCACAGGAATAGAGAGATGCCACCCATTTTCTCCCTCTCTCCCATCAACCCCTTTGAGGACGGGGTGAGGGAGACGGGAAGTCACTACCGTAGATGACCCTGAGCAGCAGTGACTGTTCTGTGTGATCCATTTCCCCCAGGAGAACGCTGCACCTCGGCCAAGTGAGAGCTAGAGCCAAAAGTTTTATTTCACACAGGTCGAGATATGTTAGAATCTGAACTTGTCCTTTTATTTCTGGGAAGGCAGAAAAGGGAAGAATTACAACTAAATTGGGATTTTAGGCCAGGGATCAAGTGCACAGATGACTCGGCTCTAGAAAAACTCCACCTAGATAATAGTTACTCCCACAAAATGTTTCGCCACTCAGGAACTCCCCCAAACACAAATAGACCTGGAGGAAAAATACACAGGAGAAGAAAGGGCTAGGACGTTGGGCCTTCTGCTTCACCATAACACCGGTACAATGATTTCTCTGCCTATTATCTCCCCAAATGGCCTGAAAGTGCCATGAAGGCAAGGCCCATGCCACCACAGCGCTTAGCCAGCCCCTTAGCACATAGCAAGTGTTCACTTAGGCTGTCAGAATTTTCAATGTAAAAATCACCTTGTAGATTCAACAATATAATTTTTCAGATAAAAATAGACCTTGGGGAGAATATAACTTGCCCATGTCTTCAGGCAAGCTTCTTGAAGGTGGCAGGGATTGTGTCACAAAACTGAAGATCACAGATTTAGAACCAGATAGAAATCATCTACTGAGCCCCAATCTCATTTTCCAGAAGATGGAATTGAGACTCAGAGGCACTGAGTGACATGTCCAAGGTTTTACAGATAGAAAGTGGCAGAACTGAGAGTTGAACTGAAATTTCACTCTAAATTGTATTACGATTGTCTTTCCTGTGGTACCTTGCGTATATTTTGTATATATTTATGGAACAAACAAATGAATGAATGCGTCATGTGTCTAGAACTAGAAGATAATTCAGAGACCATCTAATCCAAATGATTTTGTAGATAAAGAAACTGAGGCTCGGGGAGTTTAAATGACTTGCCTAAGATTGACAGTGTAGACAAAGGGACTTTTCCCACCATCAGAACTTTGTCTTGACTGGAGAATTGAAAATTATTGGGATTGTGACCAGTCAGGGTGACAACTGCCCAACACATAAACAGTCCCTTAAGTGCTTTTTGACTGACCATCTACTTTGTGTGGTCGACCCAGTCCTGTAATCATTCTGTTTGACAAATATAACTTGCTTTAGCCCCAGTTTGGGAGGGTATAAAATAATTCACACCTATAATTTTATAAGTTTATACCCTATTGGCAGGCCAGTTTCTGAGAATAATTTCATATTTCTTTGGTATATGTGGCCCTGGGTGGAAACATTTAATATGAATCTGCATTTCTCTATGAATGGCCTGGCAGGAGTTAGTGAACTTGTGGCCCAAGTTACTTCTACTTAATTGCAGATTTCCCTAGGCCTGCACCTTGCTTGAGGTTTGCCTGCCCACTTCCAACAGAATATATACATAAGTGATCAGCCTCCTTTCCTTTTTATCTTGAACATTTCTCCTTTGGGGTAATTTTATCCCAATTTCGAGAAGAAAATATGCACTTAAAAAAACCTCCCTGATAACCTGTAGTCAGTGAACATTAAGACTTATGAATTTTCCTACTTCTCCCAATTTTGACTATAAAATTGCACTAAAAGGAAATAACATGTAAGTAAACAAACTATTTTTCCCCTAAAGGAAAAATTTGAACAATATAGACTTTTCCACTTCCCTCCTCCCCCCACCCTTTCATTTTGGCAAATACCTAAGTCAGATGACACATTTGTGATGTCTGTCATTTCCTGTGAAATCAAGCAACAGAAGATCATTTACACTGTGAATTGGAACATGGTAATTATTGAATAGAACACGAGTTACGGTATTTTAGATATATTTTGGGCCACTGTCCTTCAAGGCAGTAAGAGTTAATTGAACTAGTCATGAGAGTATGTTCCAGCAGGCATGCTTTGCCTTCAGAAACATCTCCTATATAAGAAGAAAGGCCCATGTTCTTGGTATTCTGACCGCTGGACCCAGAGTGACTGAAATCCTTGGAGTGAGGCCAGGATTGACCCCCCAGTCCAAACTGAAGTATCCCTTTCAGGTAACACATTCACTGTAGGTGTGTCATTTGGGCATATCTTATAGAGCTCCTTTTGCAAACGGGCAGAAAAGCCATTCAACATGGTACTGCCTCCACACAACAAAACGTTATTTACAAGGTCCCTTTTGAGGGCAACGTCACACTTGTTGAGGCAGGTCAGAGTCTGGGTATGAAGGCCCAGTTGCATGGATTTGATAAGGGAAGGCTTGAAGAACATCTCGGAACACAGGAAACGTTCTTGGGAAATAGTAATCTGTTCTCCATCTGGAAGCTGGTAGTTGATCTTGTCATCCTTGATGGAGGGACTCTCTTGGCCAGGATCGAGAGCCACAAAGCAGTGTTTCTTCTTGATGTCTTCTACAATGTTTATTTGGTCTTCGGTGAAGTTCTTCCCGTACTGATTCATCAATGTCATTAAGTAGGCAGTAAGGTCAGAGCCAGCATAGTCCAGCCTACCTGTGATACTTGGCAAAGGATATCCCTCAAAGATCGGGACCACGTAGGAAACACCGTGGCCAACTTCTACTACCAGACCTGATGTCTTTCCGTAAGAGTACATGGACAGCCGAGATTGATAGGCTATGTGCATTGCCGGAGTGTTGAAGGTTTCGAAGAGCATCTCCGCATACTTCTCCCTGTTGGTATAGGGGCCGAGGGGAGGATCTGACACCAAAACAGCATGTTCCTCTGGAGGGATCTTCATCTCGTGCAGAAAAAGATATTCCCAGATATCCTGCACTGAATCCCAATCCACAATGATACCATGTCTCAGGGGATTAACTAATTTAAGGCGGATATCGGGGTACAGGAGCTCGTGGCCGATAAATGTTTCTTTTCGGTTGTCTCCAGTTTTAGCAGTCTCCATATAAGGTTTCCCGACCATAGATGAAATCACATGGCTAGGCCTTGGCTCTCCAGCATAACCACATTTACAATAGCCCGTGCCGATGTCAACAACCACTGCTCTCGTTTTCTTCACTCTCTTTGGTTTCTCCTTAACTAATGTAGAAATGGCATTTTCTTCAGGTTTCTTCTTATTATTGATAAGCAGTGCCTTTTTTGCAGGACCTTCTGTCAAGGAGGCTACCTGGAAAGATTCAGGTTCCTTCGACAATTGTTCAGTTGCTTTAACAAGGAGAGCTCTCTTTGCTGGACCTTCCCCTACCGTCGCTATCTGTGGAGCCCACGTCCTTGTGAATGCCATATTTTTTCCCCTCTTTTCATGGATGGCTCTTTCCTTAGGCTCGATTGACGTAATGCAGAGGAAGAGGCCAAAATCAAAATGGTGACTTCAGAATCTTCCTGACAATGACATCACTGATTATGACATAAAGCAACTGTTGGTACTGCCTGGTGGGATAATCATTTTCCAGTCATTGAGAAGTTTTGTTTTTTTTTTCCTGCTCTAGAACAATTCTTGGATAAAAAGTTCTTTTTTTGGGTGCTCTTTTCCTAGTGCTATCAACTTTAAATTATTATAACTTAAATTTTCTGGAGACACTAAATTTTATAATTATTTATTAAATAGCAAAAAGAAGGCCAGAGAATGAAAGAAGCATATGTGTGGCCATCTAGCTCTTTAGTCATCTCCTCCTTGAACCGGCTGAGCCAGCCCTGAGCCAGACCTCATGCCCTCTCTAGTCTATGGTTCCAAGGGAAGAGAGTGGCTTCCTGGCCCTTCTACCAGTGTAGGCTCTTCAGAATGTCCCTTTCCTGAGCCTCTCTGACTGACAGACTCAGACCTCAGCCTGGACAAGAGGCAGGTCTTTTGGACACAAGGAGTAACCACATGGCTTTTAGAATGGCTGCACAGAGCTTATACTGTGTCTCCTAGCATGGTAGACAAAAGGAGGGAAGACCTCACCTATGACCTCAGGGAGAGACAGTCCAGAGCTTTAGCCCTAAGATTTTTTGCTTTAAAATCAAAAGATGGTTTTGGGGGGCCAGAAAGAGGTACAGATTAATAATATTAATCTTATACATTCTCCTCTCTGATTTGTTGGGAGACACATTAGTCTCCCCAGTGAATCATTCCATGTATGATATCTACATTTCAGGACTGTCTCACAAAGACACATAAGGGCCCAAAGGTATTATTTATTTCATTGGGGTGGGGAGTCTAAGTATACGTATATATATGTGTGTGTGTATGTATATATGTGATTATATGTATATGTGTATGTGTATATATACATGCATACATATAATAATTATATACGTATATATTTGGGTGTTTTCTTAACATTAAAAATGATGACAGATGCATTGACAAGAACCATTGTGGGTGTTTCCCTTTTTAGCACAAGGGTTTTGCAATCAAAATAATATATTTGTGCCTGAGAAGGACCAAAAAAAATGGGTGAACCAATTCCATTTCAGCTCCTTATTTCCAGGGCTGACTCAGAATCTTATGATGGGCTTGTTGATGTTCTCATGATTTCTAGGGGCATCTTCTGTTGCTGTCATCTTTTTAGGCTGTCTGGAATCATGATCCTTATAGCATTTTCTTCAGCAGATCTGCCTTCCTGGTTCAGGTCACTGGCAACATCTTTCCTTAAAATCATTTAAAAATAAATCTTAATACAAATAATCTACGAGCCTTTAGGATACCTTCACATTCTTTCCTCAGGAGGATGAGATACTATACATAACTTGATGGCAATATAGAAGAATGTTCCCAAATGGTGTATATTCTCTTACAACAGTAGACTTGATATGGGGATGTACATGTGCTTAGGTCAGTTATTTAATAATGCATTAAATAAGTCATCCAAATAAAGTATAAATCACTTTTCCCAAAAAGAAGAGAAAAAATATATAAAATTATAACAAATCCCTGATACTTATCCATTTTCTACTGGGAATAACTTATATCCTACAAGTATATAATTAGGCGAAGTAAGTTGTAATTACCTACCATCTGCCATGATTAAAGAAAGTTGTCATAATGTACAAAAAAAAAAGAGGGATAGAAGTAAGACAAAGAGGAATGTGATCCTCTAGTCTGATGTCTACTCCATTTACAAGAGTCATAGGGATAGCAAGCCAGAGTCAGATCTAGCTGGGAATATACTTCCTAAGAGGAGAAGTCCTACCAGGAGAATAAAATCAGGAAAGTCTTACCTCAGTGTTTGCCAAACCAGTTGCACTCTCAACCCTTTCCTGAGATAGTTATCCCTACCTTGTCACTGACTTATGTCATTCCCATAGGGACTGTTGGCATCCATGATCATTGGCTTATCATCATTCTCTTGTTAGTATATCTGAAATCAGACTTAAACATCAGTTACAGTCCCATAAGATTTAATTATAAATGACAGATTTCAATAGTCTAAGCTTTGGGGTATGCAGTATTATCAGGGCTCAGACACTGTAAACTGATCCTTTAATATTGAATATCAGTATAACTCCATAAACTCAAATAAAAAAACCATATTTAAAACTAACCAAAAAAAATCAAAAGAAAAATCATTTCCCAAACCCTATTTAATAATGTAATTGTTAAGCATACATATTTTTAAGCCCTTCTATCTTATCTTGGAATCAAGAAGAATAATAAAGGCTAAGCAACTGGGATTAAATGATTTGCCCAGGGTCACATAGCTAGGAAGTGTCTGAGGCAGGATTTGAACCCAAGACCTTTGGTCTGTAGGCCTGGCTCTTAATCCACTGAGCCTCCCAGCTGCCCCTAAATATATGTATTTTAAGGAAACAGAATGAATACTTAAAAGTTTAAATCTATTAGATGTCTAACAGGGCCACAATTCTCAGTATGCATACATGTTTTCCCCTAGAAAAAAAGCCTAAAAAGGATGATGAATTTTAGGCTTAAAAAGGCTCATTTGACCACAGTTGCTAATGAACCAGTGCCCTGTGGCCACAGGAGGTTCCACCATGCACTATCAGATGTCACATGGGTCTCTCACAATTTGCTGAGAGTCCTTCATAATTCTTTGGAGCTCATGGACATTTGTAACAATTTTACCTGACTCATTTATGTAAGAACAGGAAGATCAATAAGAGCACAGACAACCCAAGAATCAACCATAAGCATGTCCAGAGGTAGGCAGCTTGGTGCCAAGGGGTCAGTCTCCTCCTGGAGAAAGGAAATAACTTTAGAAGCTTGAGAAATGGCTTGAATCATATCCCGAGTCAATATCTCAACCTCAGCAGAGATGGTCCTAATAGAATCTATTACTGCCATCATCCCAAGAATGGGTAAAGCAACCCAGAAAAATACCTGTGCTGCAGAAGTGACCACCAAATGGCCAGATTCCTAACTGTTGGCTTTTTCACTCGGCCAATAAAATGACCATGCACCAACAATGGTGGAATTACATAGGCCAGAACACAAGTTTCATACCGTCCCCGGGGAAGGGGAAAGTATACTAAGGAGTTACAAATGTAGAATTGTTGTCATTGGGAATGGAATTGTAAGATTACATTTCACATGGTCTCCTATATATCTTCTATGCCCAGTAGTCCCTTATCTCTCTTCACATGCAAGTCAAAAGTGGGTAAAAAATGATCAGTGAGAGGGAATGTATCTCCAATATATTTGAAAGTTACTTGGAGAACATGTCAAAATTAACTGAGATTTGAGAATCTGTGAGTCTCTCAAAGATTAATAATTAGCAGCTGTAACAGGTAGATGGACTCCACCTATCACTATTGATTTGGCATATAACAAAAGGCCAAAGGGACAAATGGCTTATTTGGCAATATTTGACCCGTATGAGGTGCAAGTGGTGGCAGGTGTAGACTGGAATTGTTGCCCATGATAAAACAGAGCTCCAACAGAGTTAGTGACACCCAGCATCCATAAGGTCTAATGACCTTGCTTTGGTGTAGAGCATGTCCTGTTTGGTTATGGACCCCATTAATAGCATTATCCTTAGTCTAGTCATCAGAAGAGACAACAAAAGATGAAAATACAATATAGAATAATGTTGAGAACAAATGAAGATAGCTTTTTAAACAGAGTAATTGAAATTGGGCTTCCTACAAATCCCTAATCACAAAAGGATAAGAGTAGAAATAAAAATGAAACAAAATAAAAAATAATGTAACTATAGGATATGGTTAATCAGTGTCAATAGATGGTACCAGTTTTACATGAGAGCAATGAATCCAAGAATTCCATTTCCCCAGTTTTGATGGCAGTTGGAATAGTCAGCTAGTCAGCTACACTTAGAAGAAGGGACCTTTCCAAGTAGGCCAAGTTCTACACGTTCACTGAAAGTTCTCTATATATACACCTTGTCTCCTGGGTATAGATCGTGGAGTGAGAAGTTCAAGGACCCTGGCTGTACTACTGACCCAGAGTTGTGAAGTTCACATAAAGTGACCTGTAATTCCTGTATGTAGAAAGGAACAGAGTACCTCCTTCTAGTAATGATGTATATATACAAGGGAAAAGGGTTTGTCCTGAATAGGGAGATGTCCAAAAAGCATTTCAAATGGTGAGATGTGTAGATCTCCCCTAAGTCTACTCTGCAGATAGAATAGGGCTAAGGGAAGAATCTCAGACCACTTTAAATGAGTCTCAGGACATAGTTTGCCACTTATGTTTTAAGTTCCTTATTCCTGTGTTCAACTTTGTGTGAGCTCCGGGGATGGCAGAAATTTGGAAGTAATTCCCAAACAAGAAAAAACCTGCAATAAAACAGATCAGTAAAATGAGTACCTTTATCTGAATCAATGCATGATGATGCCAAACTGGGAAACAATCTCCCTCCCCAGCATTTTAGCAACAAAAGCAGGTGTGGCATAAGTACCAGGGAAGGCTTCTATTCATCTATTGAGTTGGTCCACTATAAAAAGACAAACTTTATACTACCTAGATTTGGGTATACTGATGAAACCAGTTTGCAACTATTCAAAATCCTTGATACAGAAAACATGATGATTATATGCCTGGCAGGTAGGGCAAGAGGCGCACACACCAATGGCTATATTGGTAATACCTGAGACCACTCAAAACTCTTTTAATGGAATCCATAATCCCCTGAATAACAGAGTGGTCACTCTTGTGAACATAGGCATCTCTGATGGTAAAAGCTTCTGAGAAGTAGCAGTTTGCCTTCAGAATTAATTAATTAATTAACTGTATGGCTTTAATCTTCTTCTTCTTCTACTTCTCTATTTCCTTTTCATTATAGGAGAGAAAAATCTGGTTCATCATTAGATGTCAAAGTCAAAATTAACTCAGGGCCTTCTAAGGCTAAACTGCTAAACAGCTAAACTGTAATCTGTTTGCTGATTTCCCCTAGAGATAAGATCAATACCTCCTGTATGGGTTTGATTGAGAGTATGATTTACTCTCAGTTGTCTCTTAGAGGAAGAAGCATAAATTGCTAAATAGCTTGAATGTATTTGTGAGAAATGAAGGGGGTTCTAAAAGCTAAAATAAAACCTAAATATTCCACTTTGGGAAGGCACTTTGACCTGAAGATCTAGTGGTCCCTTTGGGGGAGCTTAAAGAGATGTCTACTATCTTCCTGGCATTTCTCTGCATCTGATGCTGCTAAAAGCAGATCATCTATATGCTGAAGTAGCACCTTAGTAACTAAGTCCTGCTGTAAAATTTGAGAGAATTAAGTTGGGATCTCTCTATACCTCCGAAGCAGGTGAGCATATACACACTGTGAACCTTTGCAGGTGAAAACAAATGTTTTCCTAGAATTTATATGGATAGGAAGAAAAAAGAAAAAAACAGATCTATCACTGTAAAATATGTAGCTTCACTAGGGATTGAAGAGATGATAATTGCAGGGTTTGGCACCACTAGATGCCAAGGCATTACATTTGAATTAATTGCACACAAACCCTGCACAAAATGATAAATGTCTTCCCATCTGGATCTGGCTTAGACGTTTTTACTGGGAGAACTGGAAAGCTGTATTGAGATTTGCATGAAATTGTTAGTCTTTGTTCAATCAATGCATCAATTATTGGGGATATTCCTTCAATAACTCCCTCCTATAAAGGATACTGAGGAAAGGAAGATGGAATACCATCATTTGTTCTAATAGAAACAGGAACAACAGACTTAAGCAGGCTTATGTCAGAAGAAAGGGAGATACAGAGAGATTCAGGGATGTCTGCTGGAATTTCAAAGGGATAGACTGATTGTCAGAAAGAACAATTGGGAATAAAGATAGAGAACCTGCAGGCAATTGTAGAGGCAAAGAGCCATTTGGAGAGCAAGATGTTGTGGCCCTGAGTTTAAATAAGAGATCTCTCCCTTGGAGATTCATAGGGGATTCAAGCATTAGAAGGAATGAGTGTTCTGTCAGAGGCCCCATGAACACAAGGCAAGGAGAAAGCTTACAGATATTTTGAGGCTTCCCTGACACCCCAACCACATCTAAAGACTCAATGGAGGTACATTTAGCATCGGGTTTGCTCATTAAGACAGATCTGGAAGCCCCAGTGTTCAATAAACTGTCATAGTAAGTATACCTAACCTTAAAGATTATGTAAGGCTATTTAATAATTTAATTTTAATAACAATAATATAATTGTGTATAAAATATTAAAGTAAAATAATGTTAAATTATTAATCAATTTTAATTTCTAAATTTTTAAATTAATAATTTAAATTTAATAGGGGGAGGGGAACAGACTGTTTCCATTTCCCATCTTGTTTAATTTTTTCTGCTTTCTCCTTTTCAACTTTTTTTTCCTTTCTCTCACACCCTTCAACAACATATACAGCTGTATGTTTCAACTGTTCTATATTCATAAGAGATTAGTTTGGGCAACACTTGTAAAAATAGTCTCTTATTTTCAAAGAGTAAGACACAAAATGATGACATATGAATGGGATCTATACCTAAGTATCTCTTAGCTGCCATGCATACTCAATCATAAAACTGGTTGGGAACAAAAAAACTCGTTGGGATATTCATTTTCTTCTTGAGTAACATATTCAAATTTATGCCAGTTTTCTGGATGAGTAGAGCAGTCTCTCATTTCTTTTAGCAAAGCTTCCCTAGCATCATGTAAACTTGCATGGTCCTTTGGATTATTAGGGTCCTATTGTGTATTCTTTAATGGTCACTCTTTCCCATCATCACTCTGAGAATTACTGATGGTCCCCAAAATTGTCTGCCTTTCTCCTTCAGAGTAAGGTATGCATCAAACCTATTATATCACCCCAACTTGGATTGAACCCTCTAAAAATAGCTTCAAATTGAGCTACCACTGCAGCTGGATCTATGTTCAATTTGGGGATGTCCCTATGAAATGTGGCAAGATTAGTAGAGCTGAAGATAAGTGTTGTCTTAATGTTACCTTGTTACTCTTTTGATCATGCATGGCAACTTCTCTCAGAGGAAATATACCCTTAGAGGAGTTATTCACAAGTGCTGATTCTAAAGTCTGTGTAGAGACAGAGGAGCAGAGAGGAAGAGAAATAGTGTATAGGATGGGTATGGAAACTGAGACAGGAGCTGAGAGGAGGGAAGGACTGGAGAGGAGCTTTGGGAGGACTAGAATGGGAGGTACTAGTAAGGGGAAAGGAAATAGAAGAGGGGCTTGAACTCTAATAGAAGAAAGGAATATTTGGGAAACGAAGGAGCAAAGGAAGCCTTAGTAGGGGTCCCTAGAAAGAGAAAAGGGGAAATAGAAGCAAGGGCAAGGGCGGAAATGAGAAAGAGGTGTAGACCATGAAAAAGGGAAGAGTGGTTAAGGATTAGGCTCTTTGATTGAACTTTTGTGGACTGATCTAAGAGAATGAACCGAGATACCAATAATCTAACTCTGAGATTTCTATCCCACGATAGCTGATTTTAACTCTTTCATTGTCTTAAAGTCAAAAGACCCAAAATGGGGTCAAATGGAATCCCCACCTGGTATAGTCAGAGTTTTAAACCATTTCTTTTTTTTTTTTTTTCTTTTTTTAGAAAAACGTTTTTCCATGGTTCATGTTCTTACTCTCTACCCCTCCAAAGCTCCCCCTTCCCATAGCCAATGTACATTTCCACTGGTTTCTTCATGTGTCATCAATCAAGACTTATTTACATATTATTGATAATTGCATTGGTGTGGTTGTTTCGAGTCTACATCCCCAATCATGTCCGCATCAACCTATGTGTTCAAGCAGTTGTTTTTCTTCTGTGTTTCCACTCCTGTAGTTCTTCCTCTGAATGTGGGTAGCGGTTTTTTCCATAAATCCCTCAGAATTGTCCTGGGTCATTGCATTGCTGCTAGTACAGAAGTCCATTACATTCAGTTTTACCACAGTGTATCCATCTCTGTGTACAATGTTCTTCTGGCTCTGCTCCTTTCACTCTGCATCAATTCCTGGAGGTCTCTCCAGTTCACATGGAATTCCTCCAGTTCATTATTCCTTTCAGCACAATAGTATTCCATCACCAACAGATACCACAATTTGTTTAACCATTCCCCAATTGAAGGGCATCCCCTCGTTTTCCAATTTTTTGCTACCACAAAGAACGCGGCTATAAATATTTTTGTACAAGTCTTTTTCCTTATTATCTCTTTGGAGTATAAATCAAGCAGTACTGTAGCTGGATCAAAAGGCAGGGAATCTTTTAGCGCTCTTTGGGCATATAAACCATTTCTTTAAAAAGCTAATGGTGGGGCAGCTGGGTAGCTCAGTGGATTGAGAGCCAAGCCTAGAGACGGGAGGTCCTAGGTTCAAATCCGGCCTCAGACACTTCCCAGCTGTGTGACCCTGGGCAAGTCACTTGACCCCCATTGCCTACCCTTACCACTCTTCCACCTATAAGTCAAAACACAAAAGTTAAGGGTTTAAAATTTAAAAAAAAAAAAAAAAAAGCTAATGGCTGAGCCAGGCCTAGAGACAAAAGGTCCTAGGTTCAAATCTGGCATCAGACACTTCCCAGCTGTGTGACCCTGGGCAAGTCACTTGACCCCCAGTGCCTACCCTTACCACTCTTCTGCCTTGGAGCCAATACACAGTATTGACTCCAAGACGGAAGGTAAGGGTTTAAAAAAAAAAAAAAAAAGCTAATGGCTTGCTTTTTTTTTTAACCATTCCTAGCCTTATTGGCAGTAGCTTTTGTTTCCAAGAGATAATCAGCCTATATAACTCATATGTTCTTAAAACTGAGCTAACACTGTTGTTTTTCTTTTTTTTTTTTACCTTTCTATCTACAGTGTTTCTATTCCTTTCCTGACTTTATTGTCAGTTTTCCTGTTATCTTGCTGATTCTACTCATTCTTCTCTCTCCAACCAAAAGGAAAACAATATTATTGGCAAACACACACACAAGCATAAAGGAGGCCTGTTCACAAGAACTAGACATGCAACTGATATAGGAACGTTAATCTCACCCAAAGTTGCCCCTTGACAAACTGAGCTTCTCAGTAACCCAAATTAACTAAATTTAATTTTAATTTTTTACTCTATAGATAAGTCACTCCCTGTGAGAAAAAAAAATTTTGGGAAAAAGCCAAAAAAAAGTTGGAATTCAGACTCTCAATTCATTTTTCCCACCCCTTCTCTAGGTCATTTTATTTTATTTTATTTTTATTTTGAAATTATCTTTTATTTTGAATATTTTCTCCTACTTACATATTTCATGTTCTTTCCCTCTCCCCCAATCCCCCCTAAGCCTCCTTAGCCAATGCACAATTCCACTGGGTTTTACATGTATCCTTGATGAAGGCCTAATTCCATATTATTGATAGTTGGACTAGAGTTATCATTTAGTCAGACTTTCAATTCATGATCACTACTTGTTATGATTAAAATTCTTTGGAAATTTTATAATTATTTATTGAATAGCAAAAAAGTGGGCTATAGGAAAAAAAAGAGAAGTATAAGTCATGTGTGGCCATCTAGCTCTTTCAGCCTCCTCTTCCTTGAACCCAACTGAACCAGCCCAGCACCAGACCTCATGCATCTAATCCGTGGTTCCAAGGAAAGAGAGCAACTTCCCATCCCCTCCATCAATGTATGCTTCTGGATGCCAAGAGTAGCCATAAGACTTTTAGAATGATCAAACAGCGCATGTATTGTGTCTCCTACCACGGTAGACAAAAGGAGAGCCAGAAAGGTGTACAGAACATGTATGTGTATATATATATATATATATGTACATACACATATATATCCTGAGAGAATGAGACTAAATGGCATTTTTGAATATAATAAAAATAATTCATGCCATAAATAAAAAGCATATGCCTTTTTTCTATCATTATAGTGCTCAAGAAATACACCAAGAAACACTCTTTAGCAACTAAACTACCTAGAACATGTTCCCTACCCCACTCTCTTACTGGCATCCTTACCAACATGTTGACCATTGCTTGGTGGGACTAAGTGTTGCCTGGGTTTTGGTTATGGTTCTGTGCAACCTTTCAACGCTGCAAATTATAAAGACATATCTTCTTAAAGTAATGTTAGACATCCTTGAGCCCTATTATATACAAATATAAATATAACAAAACAAAAATAAATTCCTTAAGAATGTATTTATTTACAAGAGAGAAGCTTATAAATTTTCTGTTTTTCTAATCTTAAGGAGGAAAAACGAATAGACTTATGGGTTTCATTAGTTGAAGAAATACTTAATGAGAGAATTCCCTCCTCTTATGCAGATTACTACTTTCTCTGCAACTTAAAGCAAGCTATTCCCAAGCTTTTTGATCTCCAGACTCCTTTACACTCTTTTTAAAAACAGAGTACCCCAAAGAGCTTTTGTTTATGTACACTATATCCATCAATATTTATTGTATTTGAAATTAAAACTGATACATTTTAAAAATATTTATTAATTTGTTTAAAATAATAATAAACTGTATTATATGTTAACATAAATAACATCATTTATTGAAAATAATTTCCAAAACAAAAAAAAATGTAGTGAGGAGTGGGATTATGGTTTTTATATATAGTTATGCAAATCTCTTTCACGTCTGACTCAATAAAAGACAACTAGATTCTCCTATCAGCTTTTTCAATCTGTTATGATATGTTTTAGTTAAAGTATATAAAGAAGGGGCAGTTGGGTAGCTCAGTGGATGAGAGTCAGGTCTAGAGATGGGAGGTCCTAGGTTCAAATCCAGCCTCAGACACTTCCCAGCTGTGAGACCCTGGGCAAGTCACTTGACCCCCATTGCCCACACTTACCACTCTTCCACCTATGAGCCAATACACAGAAGTTAAGCGTTTAAAAAAAAAAGATAAAGTATATAAAGAAAATTCAGCCTCACACAGATATGTAGTTGGAAAATGGAGTATTTTAATAGGCAAATGACATTTTAGTATTGTCATAATAATAATTTTAACCTCACAGACCCTTGGGGAAAGGTCTCAAGGATACTTTGAGAACTATTGTCTTAAAGAGTTAACTTTAAAGGGCACAACTTTTGGGACAAAAATCCACTATTTGAGAGAGATTAGGTTTAGATCAACATCTCACACCCTACACCAAGATAAATTGAGAATGGGTGAATGACTTGAATATAAAGAATGAAACTATCAGTAAATAGGGTGAGCACAGACTAGTATACCTGTCAGATCTATGGGAAAGGGAAAATTTTCTAACCAAGAGTTAGAAAAAATTACAAAATGTAAAATAAATAATTTTGATTATATTAAATTAAAAAGTTTTGTACAAACAAAAACAATGCAACCAAAATCAGAAGAGAAACAACAAACTGGAAAAAATCCTTATAACAAAAAACTCTGACAGAGGTCTAATTACTCAAATATACAAGGAGCTAAATCAGTTGTATAAAAAAATCAAGCCATTCCTCAATTGATAAATGGGCAAGGGACATAAATAGACAATTTTCAGATAAAGAAATAAAAACTATCAATAAGCACATGAGAAAGTGTTCTAAATCTCCAATAATTATAGAAATGCAAATCAAAACAACTCTGAGGTACCACCTTATACCTAGCAGATTGGCTAAAATGATAGCAGGTGAGAGTAATAAATGTTGGAGGGGATGTGACAAAATTGGGACATTAATGCATTGCTGGTGGAGTTGTGAAATGATCCAACCATTCTGAATGGCAATTTGGAACTATGCTCAAAGAGCTCTAAAAGACTTCCTGTCCTTCAATCCAGCCATAGCATTGCTGGGTTTGTACCCCAAAGAGATCATAGACAAAAAGACTTGTACAAAAATATTTATAGCTGCACTTTTTGTGGTGGCAAAAAACTGGAAAATGAGAGAATGCCTTTCAATTGGGAAATGGCTGAACAAATTGTGGTATATGCTGGTGATGGAATACTATTGTGTTCAAAGGAATAATAAACTGGAGGAATTCCATGTGAACTGGAAAGACCTCCAGGAATTGATGCAGAGTGAAAGGAGCAGAGCAGAACACTGTACACAGAGATGGATACATTGTGGTAAAATAGAATGTAATGAACTTCTGTACTAGCAGCAATGCAATGACCCAAGACAATTCTGAGGGATTTATGGAAAAGAACGCTACCCACATTCAGAGGAAGAACTATAGGAGTGGAAACACAGAAGAAAAACAACTGCTTGAACACATAGGTTGATGCGGACATGATTGGGGATGTAGACTCGAAACGACCACACCAATGCAATTATCAATAATATGTAAATAAGTCTTGATTGATGACACATGTTAAAACCAGAAGAAATGTGCATTGGCTATGGAGGGGAGCTACAAAGGGGAGGCAAAGGGGAAAGTAAAAACATGAATCATGTAACCATGGAAAATTTTTCTAAAAAAAATTAAATATTTAAATTTTTAAAAAAGATTTAACCTGGAAATTCAGAGTTTAAGTGACTTACTTCCCTAGGGTCAACCAGAGAGTATGTCTCAGAGACAGCTCACAAACCCAGATTTTTCTAATTCTAATCCCAGTTCTCCATTTACAATCCCCACTATACCTTGTTCTAGTTGCACAATAATAGGCATAAATAGAAACAGTACATGTTAACATGTTTCCAGAAGATTAAAAATGTATTGCTACTATTCATCATCCAAATGCATCAGTATATTCTAAGTGTTGACAGAGGTTCTTGGGATACTAGCCTGAATACCCCAGGCACAGGTAGCTCTGTTGCTTCCAGGTCTTAGTCCTCTGTCTCCTGTATCCTCACTGATTCCCTTCTCATAAGCCCTCCTGGTGAGTTTATATTTAATAATCAAATCAAAGGCATTTCTTTCCTAAAATAGCATAAGATAATAGCTATAAAGCATTCCTCCCCCTTTTCTTATGGGACAAGTAGAGAATAGACTTATGTGGAAAATTAATATTGAATTATAATAATACTTAGAATATACTGATAGTGACCAAAGCAATTCCAGATTGATTCTGCAATCCCCTAGTGTCATTTCCTCTTCACAAAGGGTCCTTAACACTATTCTTCTCTAGTCAGGGCAAATTGCTCAGCTGGACTCTTTAGACCTGCTCTCCACAGCTGAGATCTCTCCTCTCCAGGCTAATTCTCTCTTGAATCCATACTCGGCTCTCTTCTCTGCTGTCAGAGATGGCGCTCCATAAAACTGCTTCCAGCCTAAAATGTGTCTTGTCTCCATACCGAATGTCTGTATGCGTCTGCTGCCCTTCACCTGGGACTTTAATTCTCTCAAATTATCAAATTGTCTTTTTTTATGTAGCACTTTATTTTTTCTGGGTTATACATGTATTATAACACAAAACATTTCCATATTGTTCATTTTTGTAAGTGAATAATCTTATAAAACCAAAACCCCCAAACATATACCCAAATAAACAAGTGATAAATCATATGTCTTCATCTGCACTTCTACTCCAACAGTTCTTTCTCTAGAGATGGCTAATGTTCTTTTTCATAAGTCCTCAGAATTATCCTAGATCATTGCATTACCGATAGTAGCAAAGTAAAAAAAAATTGATGTTTCAAAGTCAAAGTTCAAAAAGTCAAAGTGAAAAAAAATTTTGATGGTTCAACAGTATTTCAGTTTACTGTGTTGAACTGTCTTTTAAGGGACAATCTGGGCAGGCATAACCATCTTCCCAGTCAATGGCACCTTCTATCAGGAAGAATTCCATATTTTGTAAAAGAATAACAGGGTTTTAGCTGTCTTTTTATCTTCCTCTTTGCTTTCTGTGATTGCATCAATTGGCTTTGAGTAGAGGATATGGAACCAAATCTCACCCATCTCCCCTGCTACTCTTGTCTTATGTATCTACTCATATATGGTTGGGAGGGCGATACTATTCCCAACACTTTTGAGCTCAAGATCCTGTCTTGGAGCCCAAGGGGAAGCAGTAGTTGAAGTTCTCTCAGAAAGGGGATGATTGTATGTGTGTTGAGAAGGCAGCATTCTAGATTTAGGAAAGTAAGAACAAAAACATAGATGTGAGAAAGCATGAGATATATTTTGGGGAGAAAAAGTAATCCAATTTAGTTTTTAATTTTTATTCAAATTTTATTTGATTTTATTCAAATTTTAATCCAAAGTATGTGATAGGAAGTGGTATTAGAGAAGGCTAAAAAGCTAGCTTGGAGTCAGATTATGGAAAGATTTGAATATTCGGTCTTTATTCAATAGGTTAAGGTGTGCCATTGTTATATTTGAAATCAGTTTCTTTCTTGGACCTTCCAGGCTATGAGAAATTCAACCTACCTTACCCTAGACTATTTCTCTCCATTTGCTTATATATGATCAATCAAAAAATATTCAAGTGCCTACTCTGTCCTGAAATAATGTAGATCTCTCTCTCTTTCACCTGTTTGATACCCATTTCTCTTCTTCCCTTCTTACAGTACCAGACCCTTGCCCTAGGCTAAAAAGGAAAAAAAAATGAAATAATCTCTGCCCTCAAGGAGCTTACATTTTAAATATAAGGTAATGTTTTAGGAAGAGAGGAAGTAGTGCCAACAGGACAGTTGGAAAGGCCTCATGCAAGTGGGGCTTGATCTGAGTCTAGAAGAAAACATGAAGTTTGAACTTTAACACCTGTCACACCCCAAAGACTAGCTACTCCAGACTTCCTGATAGTTCCATGGCCCAAAAGATTTACACATAGTAAGGGCTTATTAAATGTATTTTCATTAATTCATTGTCTCTCCTGATAGAATGTCAATTCCTTGAAGCCAGGGTCTGTTTCATTTTTGTCTTTTGTAACCTCAGTGCTAGCACAATGGCTGGCACATAGTTTGTTCTCCTACTACATTATGCTTCTCTAGATCCATTGCCGGTCACCATCCATTTGGTCCCCAAGCACTGATTAAATGTTTATCATAGGTCTGGCACTGTGTGTGCAAACAATGCTTGGCTATACAGAAAAAGTAAAAAAAATAGTCTTTGTCCTCAAGGTTACTAACATTCTTTTTTTTCCATTTTTATTTTTATTTTGAATATTTTCCCATATTTACATGTTTCGTGTTCTTTCCCTCTCCCTCAAATCTCCCAACCCCCCTTAGCCAACACACAATGCCACTGGGTTTTACACGTATCATTGATTAAGCCCTAATTCCATATTATTGATAGTTGGACTAGAGTTATTGTTTAGTGTCTTCATTCCCAATAATATCCCCATCAGCCCATGTGTTCAAGCAGTTGTTTTTCTTCTGTGTTTCTCCTCCCACAGTTCTTCAAGTCCCTCAGCCTTGCTCTGGATCCTTGCATTGCTGCTGGTAGAGAAGTGCATTATGTTCAACATAATTTGTTAAACAATATCTGTCTCTGTATAAGGTTCTCCTGGATCTGCTCCTTTCACTCTGCATCAATTCCTGTAGGTCTTTCCAGTTCACATGGAATTCCTCCAGTTCTTTATCCCTTTTGGCACAATAATATTCCATTACCAACAGATACCACAATTTGTTCAGCCATTCCCTAATCGAAGGACATTCTCTCATTTTCCAATTTTTTCCCCTCACATAGAGCATGGCCATAAATATTTGTGTACAAGTCTTTTTCCTTATTTTCTCTTTGGGGTATAAACCAAGCAGGGCTGTGGCTGGATCAAAAGGAAGATAATCTTTTAAAGCCCTTTGGGCATAGAAGGATAACATTCTAATATGAGAGACAACATAGGAAGAACCAGGTGCACATAAAATCTATCAGAATAGATAGAAGGCGGGGCAGCTGGGTAGCTCAGTGGATTGAGAGCCAGGCCTAGAGACAGGAGGTCCTAGGTTCAAATCCGGCCTCAGACACTTCCCAGCTGTGTGACCCTGGGCAAGTCACTTGACCCCCATTGCCCACCCTTACCAATCTTCCACCTATGAGCCAATGCACAGAAGTTAAGGGTTTAAAAAAAAAAAGGATAGAAGGGAGGCAGTAGACGCTTGGGGTCTTCACAGACCTCTCCTGGGTAGCCAGGGGGCATAGAGTGGATAGAGTTCCAGGCTTAAAGTCAAATTCAGCCTCAGATAATAAGCTGTGTGATCCTCTGTTTGCCTCAGTTTCCTCATCTGTAAAATAGGGATATAATAGCGTCTCCCTCCTAGGGTTGTTCTGAGATTCAAATGAGATAATAATGATAAAGTACTTGCTTAGCACAGTGCCTGATGAATAGTAAGCACCCTCTAAATGTTACCTATTATTATTATTCTGTGTTCTCTCTCCTGGTGATATAATCAGCTCCCATGGATCCAGTTACCATCTCTGTGGAGATTACTACCAGATCTACATATCCAGGCCTAGTCTCTCTCCTGAGTACCAGTTTTGCATCACCAGCTTCCTATTGAGTATTTCAGACTAGATGTTCTATAGGCAATTCAAACCACACATCCAAAACAGAATTCACTATTTCTCCTCTCAAATCCATCTGTCTTTTCGGCTTCTCTATTCTTGTAGAAGCCCCCAATTTCTTTCCAGACTTCTAAGTTTGCCACCTTGGCATCACCTTCCACCCATCATTCTCATTCTACAAATGCAACCAGTGACCAAATCTTCCTGTTTTTTAACTCCACAATATCCCTCAGGTGCCCCCTTCTCTCCACTCACAGTTTAGGGCAATGGTTCCCAAACTTTGTTGGCCTACCGCCCCCTTTCTAGAAAAAATATTTCTTAGTGCCCCTGGAAATTATTATTTTTTTAATTTTAATAGCAATTAAGAGGAAAGATTAATGCACCTGTGGCCATCACTGCTCCCTGGATTGCTGCAGCACCCACCAGGGGGCGGTGGCACCCACTTTGGGAATGACTGATTTAGGGACTTAACTCTTTTTTCCCAGAGTACCGAGTTAACTTCTGCATTAGTTTCTCAGTTAAAAGCTTCTCTCTACATTTGACTAATCTGAATCCTTTACAAATTTTGCACTTTCCTATCTCCTTCCTTTAAGTTCAAACCATCTCCTATGCCTGAAGTAGTCTCCTCTAACCCTCTAACCATTCATCCTTTAAAAACTGGTTCAGGGCCAGCTGGGTAGCTCAGTGGAGTGAGAGTCAGGCCTAGAGACAGGAGGTCCTAGGTTCAAACCCGGCCTCAGCCACTTCCCAGCTGTGTGACCCTGGGCAAGTCATTTGACCCCCATTGCCCATCCTTACCAATCTTCCACCTATGAGACAATACACCGAAGTACAAGGGTTTAAAAAAAAAAAAACTGGTTCAAAAACTACCTATTTATTCCAAGAAGTCTTCTCTGTTCCCAGTTGAAAATGATTTTCCCTTCCTCAGATTTCATACACTTTGTGCCCATCTTGTGCACTTGTTTCGTTCATGTCAGAACGACCTATGTATTATCTCCTTCTGGATTGAAAATTCCTTGGTGGGGGCAGCTAGGTAGCATGGTGGATAGAGCACTAGGCCTGGAGTTGGGAAGATTTGGGTTCAAAGTCTAGCCTCAGACATGTCCTAGCTATGTGATTCTGGGCAAGTCACTTAACCCCAATTGCCTAGTCCTTTCCATTCTTCTGCCTTAGAACTGATACTTATTATGGATTCTAAGAGAGAAAGTAATGATTGAATAAAAATTCCTTGAGGGAAGAGATTGGGTCTTACTTATATTTGTCAATTCCTTAGCACCTTAGCCCAGGACAGTTCACACCGAGGACCTTAATAAATATCTATTGAATCGAACTATTCTGTTTGTTCTATTTTTAATTGCTGTCATAGACCAGAATGACTTTTAACTATCACAATAATGCTATTTTTGAATTTTTATTTTTTATCTTGAATTTATGAACAACAAAAAAAGAACATTTTTACATAGCAGAACAGAAAAAAAGATTATGATAACAGTAATATTATCTATATTTTCAAAGAGCATTTACTTTTACCATCTTATTCATGAGGCAAGTGATAGCTAGTTAATATTAAAGATAACGCCTCCGTTTCTTTAAACAAAAGTCCAAGGTCACACCACTAATGTCCGGAGATAGATCTCAAAGTAAGGTCTTCTGACTCCAAGTTGTACTCACTTTGCATTATTCAACGCTGGCTCTTAAAATATAGTAGAAGAATGAGGTTTGGATTTTTTTTTCTAGTATAGGCAACTCTTTCTACCAATACTGACCTGTATGTGGTACTTTCTCTGTGCCTTCTAATATTAAAGGATTGCTTAGAATACCGAATGTGGTTTGCCTTGGGTCATAGAGCCAATATGTGTTCAAACAGGTTCTTGATCTCAGCTCTTCCTGTCTCCAAGGCTAGTTTTCTATCCACTCTACCGCTGCAACCACATTTACTAAATGAAGTTTTTGCTTCTTATCTTAGGATAGCATTTCTCAAGCAGCCTCCCTTGACTCGCCTTGCTGATATTCTTTATATCTTCTCGAAGAAACTTTGGTTCTGGACCTTCCTGATTCTTTGAACACAAGTCTTAACAATAACCTTGAAAGGACTCGGTTCTTCTCGGCAAAGGAGTAAAAGGGAGGGGAAAGACAGAAAGGCTCTCAGAATAAATTATATTTGGAGTTTTTTTTTTTTAAATGAACTAGTGACCCATTTTCCACGAGAGAAAAAAATGTGTAAGTGGAGAGTTCACCCGTCCTAAATACATCATATAGACCAGGAGGTGGGGGGAAATAACCATTCTGAAGGATGAATGCTTATTACATCATAATTAGAGCTATCGCCATGACATCCATCAGCAGGTAACCTGGTTATTTCTCACCACAGATCTCAAGTATGTGGATGTGAAAACTGAGTCAGGGAGGCAAATGGCAACGAGAAACACCCCCAGCCCTAGGCCCACTATGCCCGTAGGAACTGCCCAAGGTGATCCCGGGGAAGCCAGTGTGTTAATGAATCTCGATGGAAAATCCATGGATAATGGGACACCGACCCAGATGAAGATGAAACCGAAGAAGACAAGAAAGGTCAAGGCGCTGATCATCGACCTCGGCTCCCAGTACTGTAAATGCGGCTACGCAGGAGAACCGAGGCCCACCTACTTCATCTCATCGACCGTAGGCAAGCACTTCCAGGAGACTGCCAACTCGGGAGACAACCGGAAAGAAACCTACGTGGGACACGAACTTCTGAACACGGAAGTACCCCTCAAGCTGGTCAACCCCCTCAAACACGGCATAGTGGTAGACTGGGACTGCGTCCAGGATATCTGGGAGTACATCTTCCAATCGGCCATGAAGATCCTCCCAGAGGAGCACGCCGTTCTCGTTTCCGACCCTCCGCTGAGCCCCAGCAGTAACCGGGAGAAGTACGCCGAACTGATGTTTGAGACTTTTAGCATCCCAGCTATGCATATCGCTTCTCAGTCCCTGCTGTCCATCTACTCCTACGGCAAGACCTCAGGACTGGTAGTAGAGAGTGGCCACGGCGCCTCCCATGTTGTGCCCATCTCCGAGGGGGACATCATGCCAGGCTTGATCGGCCACGTGGACTACGCCGGGTGCGACCTCACCAATTACCTCATGAAGCTCTTGAATGAAGCTGGGCACAAATTCACCGACGAACACCTACACATTATGGAACACATCAAGAAGAAATGTTGTTATGCGGCCTCCAACCCAGAGGAAGAGTTCAGCTTGCCCCTCGAAGACCTACGTGTAGACTATGAGCTCCCAGACGGGAAACTGATTACTATTGGCAAGGAAAGGTTCTTGTGCTCTGAAATGCTCTTCAAGCCCTCCCTAGCTGGCGCCAGTCAGCAGGGGCTGCCTTCTGTGACCGCCGCCTCTCTCAACAAATGCGAAGCCTCCTTTAAAGAGGAGATGATGGCCAATATCCTCCTCTGTGGGGGCTGCACCATGCTGGACGGCTTCCCTGACCGCTTCCAGAGGGAACTGAGTCAGCTCTTTCCCAATGACAGTCCCCTCGTGGCAGCAGCACCAGAGAGGAAAACGTCCGTTTGGACCGGAGGCTCCATCCTAGCCTCCCTCCAAGCCTTCCAGCAGCTCTGGGTCAGCAAAGAGGAATATGAAGAACGGGGGAATGCTGCAATCTACAGCAAATGCTGAGCTCCCACGAGGCCTAGATGCCCCAAGCGACAATTCCATGACAATGTTAACACATTACACATTTACCGACTTTCACATAAAAGCTTTACCCTGAATTACTCTGGTGTTGCTTTTGTCAGACAGCAGCATGGTGGTGATATAGTTGGTGGCGTTGAGAGATCCAAAGACCAGGAAAACCATTAGAGCTCGGATTTCTCTAGGCCACTAAGTGCTTTTCCTAGTCTAGTGTAAGCTTAAAAATAATGAATATAAAATAGCTCCAAGTATTATATTTAATAAGATTTATTAATAATAACTTGAAGTAAAGGAAAATAAAAAGCTAGAGTAAAGAGGGAGCTAACCCAGCCGTGGTCGCCAGAAAAGAGAGCAAAGGCGGGGTTACAGCCAAATTATATACAATTCGTAAGGACACAACAGTGGGGGAGAGAGGAAAAGGAATTTTGGGACGAGAAAAAGAATTGTGGGAGATGGAGTCCAAGGGTTCAAGATTTCTAATTATACACTAGGAACTTTGTAGGGTGGTGAGTTGGGAGAAAGGGTCAGGGGGCGGTTGGTGGTATGAATAGTAGTAAGACCCATTTCTGTTGTAGTTTGATTTTTAGAAAGTATTGTCTTTACAGCCCTGTGGGGCTAGTAGTAGTAATAGTTCACATTTCTATAGATCTTTAACTATGTATAAAATGCTTTCTTCACAACTCTGGGTGGTGGGAGGCAATAATCACTCATTTATTTAGTGCTTTAATATATATATAAAATTCTTTCCTTGCAGCGATGTAATGAGGTCATGGATAGTGTGCTGACCTCAGCACCTAGAAGACCAGGCTTCATATCCTGTTTCAAACACTTGCTAGATCTGTGTGACCCTGAACAAGTCACGTAATGTTTGTCAGACTCGGTTAAAATGAAAGCTTTGTGCTGGGAAGCCTCTAAGGACCCTTCCAATCTTAAATCTGCAGCCAAGCTTTTTGGTTTAGACTCATGATTTCCATCATTTTGAGGTTCATGCCATTGGTGTGAGGTAACTGGCAGCTCTTTCTGTGGACAAAGATTGGACCATTCATCTGTAGGCTGTGGTTTTAGAGAGAGGTCTGGAGCACTGAGATGAAGTGATGTGCCCATGGCCAGAAAGCAAAAATGGTAACTGGAACCCAGTCTTCCAGCCTCCAGGTCAGCCTTCTCTATAAGATAGATGGTAAAAGGAGGCAGCCTGGGGGGCCTCCAGAACATGGCCACCTCACCTAACACGGGAGCGCTCTGCATCCCCTCCCCAACTAGGTGAGTAGCTGCAGCCTTCTTTAATGGCTGCAACTAAGATGGTCGTTCTTTCTGGCTCCCGTTCTTTTTTTTTGCACTCTTTCTTGCTGCTTCCAGAGAGCTTCGATGCCATTCTCTGTTCCCGCAGAGCTTCGATGCCATGAACTGAACCTGTGAGACAGGAAAGTTTCTTTACCTTCACAGCCTCTGTTTTACTCACACTCTGAGAGAAATGGGTCTGTTTGGTGGTGTTTGTTTGCTGTGTCATTTATTCTCAGTGTCAGGTCCTCAGGGGTGATTCCTACCAGTTCAACCCAAGACCTTTGAGCCAAGGATTCGCGCAGGCTGGTTGCAACTAGACTCTCCAACAGGGGAATCTGGAGAAGGCAGGGAAGCTGGAAATTGAGCCCGATGGCTCAATAGTCTGGTCTCTGGTCTCATGGTCTATTGCTGTTCTCTCCTCTGAGGTGGTCAATGGAAGGAATGGGTTCGGGGCTTGGAACCTGGGATTGTTTATTCCATCGGAACTGAGTTAAGCTATGAACCCACCCCAGAGCATGAAATTGTGCAATGATAGAGGTGGACTATGTTCCACATTTTGGGAGAATATATCTGTATATTTGTTATTGTACCTTTGAAGTAAATATCCCTTTTTTTGTTATTGTTGTTTAGGGAAAAAAAAAAACCAAACCTTTACCTTCCATCTTAGAATCAATACTTTTATTGTTTTTAAGGCAGAAGATCAGTAAAGGCTAAGCTATGGGGGTCAAGTGGTTTGACACAGCTAGGAAGTGTCCAAGGTCAGATATGAACCCAGGACTTCCCATCTCTAGGCCTGACTCTCCATCTACTGAGTCACCCAGCTGCCCCCCTAAACATCCCTTTGTAAAAGCCACTTTGTTAATGATTATATGGAAATGGGGTATAGGGGACCCTTCCCTTGAGGAAATACTATTGGTGGGGGTTAGAACCAATTTCAGAGAGCTTAGAACATTTTTTTAACAACTCAGCAAAATAAAATTCCGGTTCATTATTGGACAACGGGTTTCATACATACATCAAATAGGCCAAAAAAAAGTTTAAACAAAACCAAACCAAAAACCAAAAAAAACCCCAAAAGGGCAACTTTTTTTTGTTGTCAGTTCCCCTTAAGGGAGAGGAAGGATAAAATATAACCTACCTGGCCTTTTGGCAGAAAGAGCCTAGGGGGGCCTGTGGGGTAGCTCATTGGATTGAGAGCCAGACCTAGAGACGGGAGGTCCTAGGTTCAAATCTGGCCTCAGACACTTCCCAGCTGTGTGACCCTGGGCAAGTCACTTGATCCCCATTGCCTACCCTTACCACTCTTCTGCCTTGGAGCCAATACACAGTATTGACTCCAAGATGGAAGGTAA